>NW_027176285.1:5455140-5752640 GCF_023349555.1 Cebidichthys violaceus
AAATAAAAAGTCTAAAATGTTGTCGCCCTCTGACTAAATGTATGGACTCAGAGCCTTAGAGCAACTAATTGGGTCTAAACCAACAAAGAAGAAAAAGACTCAAAGAAAGGAGCCAAGCTCAACGTCGCTTTAATCATATGCTGGAGAAACATCGATACGGTGCATCTCTAACTTCACCGTGTGAATGTGTTCTGGCACATAAAAAGCGCTCTGCTAATCTGCTGTCGTCTCCCATTCGACCGTGCGGAGATCTGAAATATTAATGTGGCTTCTTTTTCTTCTTCTTCTTCTTCTTCTTCTTCTTCTTCTTCTTCTTCTTCTTCTTCTCTTTGATCAGAAGTGTGAAAACTCAGAGAGAAAAAAAAATAAGGCGGCCTCGGTCTGCAGCCGTCGTGCTGATTGTCGACGCCGTCTTCGAAAATCAATAAATCAAATGTTATGATTAAAAGAGCAACATGCCAGAGGACATTAAATAATCATGCGGAGAGGAGGACGAGCAGCAGGAGGAAGAACCCCCCCCTCCTCCTTTGGTCCTGTGGTTAATAAGTGATGACCCTGTGCTGTGATTTGAGAAAATCACTTTGTCAACCTGGACGTATATGATAAAGCTCTGTTCTTTGTGGCGTTTGGATGTATTTGACGTATAAAATAATGTCCACTGAGCAGAGAAAATGTTGGGTTGAGAGATCTTTTGATGTTGTTTTTTTACTGCTGCTGTCTGTCTGATGTGTTGTCATGGTTTTACCAGCCAGTGTGTATTTACGTATCCATGTTTGTCATTTACAGTTCAGTTTGATGTATTTTGGGATTTATTATAGGGCCTGATTTTGATAATTTTTCACTTTTGCTTTGTATTCACCATTTTTTGGGGGGCTAAATATGAACCCACATATTAAAATAATCCAAAACTTCATCAGTCTCCCCCACACAAAATTCACTGTACGCATCAAATAATAATAAAAGTCCCAGGATCAGATCAGCGTTTTTTTTTTTGTCACACTATAGATTACTCAAAGGTTTATATTGAATATTGACTTCTAGTTATCGGATTAGTTTAAAGCTCAGACCTTCATTTAACGTGCTTGTTCCTTACAAATCAAAACGTGCTTCTTTCTCTTTGTTTAGAGAACCCCAATGAAGATATCCGATCACAGCGACACACACACACACACACACACACACACACACATACAGAGATACACACACACACACACACACACACACACACACACACACACACACACACACACACACACACACACACACACACACACAGATGAAAGAGGAATAAAGAAAAGAGGAAAAGGCATTAAAAGAAAATTAAAAAAATCCAACACAGTGAAACTGAAGCTGACTTTTTTTTCTCCATCTTTAAAGCGTCCAGAACTTTACATTTCAAAGCATTTAAAGTCACAAAGCTGCACTCGTAAAATCATCAACAGGACAGGACAGAAACCAGATATGAATTATAAATCATAATTTATGACGCTTTACATGGTGAACAAACAAAACAAAACAAATTGTATCTGTCAGACTCCTCAAACTCTGTGACTTCAAAAACAACTGAAACTCGTGTCAGTGATTTATTTTCATTATTATTATTTATTTATTTATAATTATTATTTAGTTTTTCTTTTCCCCAAAATGTATCCTGTAAATCTTTGGCTGTTTTTGTGTGTGTGTGTGTGTGTGTGTGTGTGTGTGTGTGTGTGTGTGTGTGACATTTGTATTCAGATTTATAAATGGCAGCAGTGTTTCAGTTTGTATCATGATCTGTTTGAACGAATCATTGAAGTCATGCCCGGTCAGACAGTGTACCGCCAGCATTTAGAACACAGTGATTTCATGCAGCGAGGAAATGAAACAACAACCAGGTGAAGACAGAGTTTAAGAAAAGATGCGGGACATCCTGTTCTCTTTAATGTGTTTGTTTCATTTAAGTTTAAAAGATAGATTTTGCCATCTGTCTTTAATAAAATGTAAGAGGACATGATCTCTACAGCATGGTCTGTCCACAATCACTCATATGGAAAATAGTGTATCATACTGTACCAACACACACACACACACACACACACACACACACACACACACACACACACACACACACACAGTGGTCAGTGCTGTTAATGAATGTGCACGGAGAAGAGGTAAAGCTGCCCTCAGATCAGCGAGCTGCTTCTAGGAGAACCGAGCTCACATGGAAATGTATCACTGATATTGATCTGAATTAGCATGAGCTGCCGCTGCCTGTGGCCATGTTCTCTCTGATGTTTGCTATAACGTACACCAGTGTGTGTGTGTGTGTGCACTCAAACTGTCGGCTGCTGTGTGACTGAAGTGATTTTAATGAGGGAAGACGATGAGCCCTCTTTAATGGTGTGAATTGTAATAAAAACCAATATAAATTCTAATTAAAAATATGTTTTCAGAACATGTTTTCTTACCTCCACCTTGTCTAATTTGACAATTAAAAAAACTAAAAGCTGTTCATCGCAGATGTTCAGGGGAGGAATTTATTCATAGTCTTTCTTTTGTATTTGTTAATTGTTTACTCTGTGCTGTTAATTTTTCTGTTTGTATCTTTCTTACCGTCTATATTTCTGTGAACACTCTATAAGATTTTAAAATGAGTCATGAATTTAAAGGTTTATTTTAGATTAAGGAAATTAAGTAATGGCATCATAAACATTTAAATACAAGAATTTCTAGCATTGCAAATTGAATATGTGTAGCTGCAAATGATGTATATTTGAATCTTGGTCATGTCCGGTGTCATTTTTAACAATTTGTGGGGAGTTTTATGTTCTACAGTTGTAACTCTCAATTGGTGGGCTTTTTGAGACATTTAAAGTCATTGAATGATTTGGCACAAATCAATTATTTTACAGAAAATTGAATTGAACATTTGACTTAAAAAAAAATAAAAGAAGAAGAAAACTTTAGACTTTGTTTTGAGTAATACTCTGGGGGGGGGGACCTGGGACTTGGACTCCTGACCTCAGTATTTCTAAATTCCTGACATTTTTAAAAGTAATTATTACATTTACAAATGTCATAATGTGTACTTTGTGTTAGTGTCCCAAATTGTAAAAACAAAACAAACAAACAAAAGAAGGTATTGAGCTTATTTATAAATGTATGAGCGTTTAACAATGAGGTATCAATATTTCTGAGATGACTTACGACTTGGTGCTGCACGGCTCACGTTTTGCAGCGTGTGATTGTTTTTCATTTGCATCAACTGTTTCTACAAATGAATTCCACTGGTTAATAACATTTTAGCATAATTTCTATCGATGTCTCACTGCAGGTATGTGGTGGATGTGGTTATTGTGTTGTTTTGTAATATCAGTGTCTTACATTTACAGGTTTGTGCTGCTCGACTTGTCACTTTTAGAACATTTCGCAACAAACGTTACTTTGTCCTTATAAGTTAGAAAAATTAATGCAATAAAATAATAATGTGAGTTCGTGAATTCAACAATCCTTTTATTCTTTTATTTGTTTTTTTTAAAGCAATTTGTGTTTTCTCTCTTTTTTCTTGCTTTAATTTTTTTGTGTAATATCCAACAGTGATAATGAATCCTTTAAAGAGTCATCCCTGAATGCCATTTTACCATTCACCTTGTGAGGCCTTTTTGTTTGTATCGTCAGTGATTTAAGAATTGTTCAAAAACCCACAAAAGTCAGATATTTTAAAAAGACTGGAGCTATGCGACTAACATGGAAATTCATTAAGGTGCGAGATGAAAGGCTGTTAAAAGGGTGTTTGTTTAGAGTTGGAGAAACGCAGTGAGAATGGCGTGCTGTCACATTTGAATACAGCGGGTCGACTCCGCACGCGGCCATTGTGCACCCATTAAAAGCCGGTTTCATGGCCAACAGGACTGCAACAATAGAGGCAGCAGGTCCGAAAAAAAAGTTTGAAAAGGCTCGAAGAGAATAAAGAAGGAAGAGAGGGAGGAGGAGGAGGGGGAGGAAGAAAAGAGGGAGACGATAAGAGGGAAGTGTGCTTTTCTTTTGTCAGTTTTGTCCCAAATGGCTAAGAATAGATACAGCAGTATCATCATTATCATATTGTTACATTTCCATAATTTACACAAGTGTGTCTCTTCAGTGTATATAGTAAGTATATACATCCATCACTCTCTAGACTTACTCTACATATCTTTACAAGTCTTTGTATCCCCTCCATATATTTATCTAAATCTACACATGTTCATGTATCTCTGCACATCAGTTTATGATTTGATTATATTGAGTATCTAAAAAAAATACATTTATGTGTCATCTCTTTTTATTCCATTTTATTTTCAGCTTGTCTCTCCATCCTTAAAAAATATTTTAAAATCTGTCTTTTTTTAAATCACTATGTTTCAATCTCTACTGGGTTGTATCTGTATACATGTGCATTTACAAAACATCATATATATATATACTGTATATATAAAACATCAACATGTCTTATTTGTATCCCTGTTCCATATATTTAAATGTGTTGTATTTAAAGGTGTTTTATCACTATATATTTAGGCAACTCCATAAATTAAGCTGGTTTACCCATATATATAAATCTTCATAACAGCTGTATTATAATTACATACGGTATCGCCAGTCTCTAAACATTATAACTCAAATTGTATTATCATAAATTTCTATAAATATAATTTTCCTCACATGTTTATACAAATCAGCTCTATGTACTGCATTAATGTCAATGCCTGCACTATCTCTGCTAATAACTCATTAATCTATCTATCTATATTTATATTTGTATGTTATTTGTCTTTCTCAAAATATGTATCTCTATGAATCATGAATGTATATCATCTCTTTGTATGTATGTCAATAAATCCCTATTTTACCACCAGGTTAAAATAAATCTCCACATTTTGTATAACAATCTCTAGATTAAACTCAACATTATATTATTATAGTATTATAACAAAATAAATGTTTCTCAATATACTCTGGACATCTGTATGTGTGTGTATATAAGTATCTCTCAATAGGAGCTGTTATTATTGTATATAAATCTTGTAATATCACCTTAATATATCTCCATCAAACTCTAAAATATCTCTACACACAAATGTATTCTTTCTATTTCTGCATCTCTCCTCCTCTCAACAAGGAGAGATGCAGAAATAGACAACTCATCAACGTGTTATTTATATCAAACACCAAACGTGGCTGAAACATCGAAACACACTGAGCCGGACTCACCGGCAACCAACCACTGCAGGAGGAGGAGGAGGAGGAGGAGGAGGATGAAGAGTTTACAGCCGGACAGATGGACCCCCATTCAAAAACTGCTGGGTCATTTAGCGAGAGAGAGAGATAGAGAGAGAGAGGATGACACTGGTTATACTGAGGGAACAGAGAGAGAGAGAGAGAGAGAGAGAGAGAGAGAGAGAGAGAGAGAGAGAGAGTCAGTGGGACAGATGCGAGGCAAAGCGGAGCAGTGTTTGTCACTAACGCTATAGATTAGCATGTGGTCTCCAGCACAAAGCTGCAGATCAATACTGCTGCTCTGTACACAGCAGATGGCCCGGGACAGAGAGAGAGAGAGAGAGAGAGAGAGAGAGACAGACAGAGATAGAGAGAGAGACAGAGAGGGAGAGAAAGAGTGACAGAGGGAGAGAGAGAGAGAGAGAGAAAGAGAGAGAGAGAGAGCGGGAGAGAGAGAGAGAGAGAGAGGGACAGAGAGAGAGAGGGAAAGAAAGAGAAAGAGACAGAGAGAGAGGGAGAGAGAGAGAGAGAGACAGAGATAGAGAGAGACAGAGAGAGAGAGAGACAGAGAGGCAGAGAGAGAGAGACAGAGAGGCAGAGAGAGAGAGACAGAGAGAGAGAGAGAGAGAGAGAGAGAGAGAGAGAGAGAGAGACAGAGGGAGTCAGAGAGAGTCTGTCACCAAAAAAACCCACATTTTTTAAACATTTTTTAAAACAGAGCTGGTTACTAAAGCACCGTTTCGACAACGCTGCATATAAACCTAACATTTACGAATGTAATCTTAATCTTTTTAATGCTTAAATACATTTGAAAATACTTTTAAATGGAAATTTCAACAAGCTTTTTTTGTTATGGTTGAGCATTTTTAACTTTTTCTAACACGATCTAAAAGGAACTTTGCGACAACACAAAAATACAAAATGTAATAATATTGGAGGTTAGTATATTTATAGCTTAGTATGAAACAATAATAAAAAGTCATGCTGCAGCTTGAAGAAGAAAAAAAATTAAGAAATGTAACAAATGTATTTATAAAAAATGTAAAATAAAAAGATTTAAAATGTGTCTGAAACATACTTATAATACAGCAAACACAACCTGAGAAATGTCCTTCAAACAGCGAGACTGGACAAACAGGCTAATGATTATCTCCGCAGACAGACAGGCAGTGTGCTACTGTGAGGTATGCAAACAACTCGGTGCCCAAACTTTTACTTCCATGTTTAAAACCACCTTTAAACATTGAAATTAACATGTTAATCAGGTCCAGACAGTGTTCTCTCTCTCCACACAAACACATAACTATTTACCACGTGCACATTTTAAACAACCATGCAGGAATACTCCCACAACACTGCAGTTTTTCACTCAGTCCTATACTGGCTTGAGTGCCAAATGTGGATTCATCCGCTGATGAAAATAGTCCCTGACAAAAGCGCTATTTCCTCCAGTGTGAGTTACGTTTGATTAAAAAATGACAGTGCCCAGCAGCTGTTTTAGGAACTTACTGACAAAATGAGCCACTTTGAAAATGTCTTCACTTGGAACCACCGGGGTTAGCACTGAGAGCCACAGACAGGTTTCTGAGAGAGATGGACTCTAGCACATTGTTGGTTTTGATTTGTTGACACATTTGTCCTTTAAATGAATGTACTTACTATTACAAAGCATTGCATTTAGCAGTCAGTTGTGTTGTTTCAAGTAAGTTGAGATCTGACAGCAATGTAATAAAAAGGTAAAACAACTTTTTCACTTGAAATTCCTGTCTCCCCTCTCTCTCTGTGTGTGTGTGTGTGTGTGTGTGTGTGTGTGTGTGTGTGTGTGTGTGTAGGATTTGTTTGCAGTGTCTCAGTCGACCTGTAATAACACTGAGGACAGTTTCAGTGACTTCATGGGGAAAAATGTGAGGAAACTTTGAGGCCTTGACAGCAAGCGTGTGGCTAAGACTCATGGGAGTTGTAGTTGTTGGACACTTATTACAAGTACTTCAGTTTAATCCATGTTAAAATGATGAATATGATGAATATGAAATATGAAATGATTTTAGTATCGTCCCAAAAAAATGTGGAACAAGTTTCTGCTTTTTTGGAGGTTATGATACCAATCCTTCTGTGGGGGGGGTGTGATGTCAGCGTTTTGTCAGCGTTTTGCTTACACCTCCAGATTGACTACAAACTCTATCACTTCCTCTTCCGCCTCCTCTTCCTCTCCCTCCTCCCCTCCCCCTGCAGCTGCTCCTTTACAGCCCCCCCCCCCCCCCCCCCCCCCCCTTACCCCCAACCTCTCCTCCCATCTCGGTCATTTTTTCATCCCTTCTTTCCTCCACCTCCTCCTCCTACGGTACATTTCGCTATTATCTGGATCTTTGACTACATCTTCACTTTACAACTCCTTGTTTTTCACCTCCCCCTCCTCGTTCCCCATCCTTCTTCATCTTTTCTTCCTCCTCCTCCTCCACCTCTCCTCCTCTCTTCCCTCATCCTTCGCTCACCTCAAGTCTCCATCTCCTATTCATCTCCTCTGCTTCCTTCTCCTTATTTTCTTTCATTTGGTCCTGCCTCCTCCTCTGTGTATTGTGGAACATCAGGTGGAACAAGTTTTAGGAGGAGACAGACAGTCATACAGACGGACGGACGGCGGGACAGACAGGCCGTCCCTCAGCAGACCCCCTGCCTGTCTCCCTGACAGCTGATCAAAAGGAGAAAATGGGTCAGGCTTCTGTTCTTCTGTCCTTAATTACACAACAGTCTTTAAACAAAGCAACATCTGCCCAACTACTCATCCTGCTCCTCCTCCTCCCCATCTCTTCCTTTTCCATCCCCTCCACCTTCTTTTCTGCTTTTTCCATCCCCTCATCCTTTTGCTCATCACTTGGGCTCAGTGAATTTAGTAACACTCTATTATACAGGTCCGCAATTTCATAAGGGTTTCCAAGAAATTTTCTTGGAAGAACTCTGAACTTTGGTTGGGATAATAAAGACAATGTTCAGTTGGTTCACCTCCAAATTAATTAATTCCAAATAATTGTTGGTGGAGAGTCTTTTAGTCCGTGCACAGCAGATCAGCTGAACATGCACAATGGTACAAATGTTACTACAGGCAAGATTACAGTTTAATATATGCGGAGATTCCAGTAATAATTTGATAAGAATGAATATTTATTTGGGTTTAAAAAAGATTTTCTCCCTTTGATTACAGGGAAATTATGATTATTGGGTAATTGCAGACCCATAAAATAAAGCATTGATTCACATTCACAGAAGATTTTGGGGATGTGCATATAGTTCATGGAATATTCTTCTAACAGTGTAACGTTCCTGCTGTAGAACTCTTGGGATGATGCTCTGGGAAACTGTGTTTTTTAATCAAACATCAAAATTGAAGCACTGTCAGAATATTTGATACCTACTGAGAGAGTTGTCGATTACAGATACAAAGATTCCAAACCCAGTCGGCAGAAAAATAAATTGCACATTTCTGAAAACTACGGACACGTTGATTGTTAATCAAAAATACATTTCATGAATACGTTTCAAATCAGCCTCGTATCAAGCTTGCAGAAACCAACAAGTTAACATTGTGAAATGGTTGGTTAGGTTTAGGAAACAAAACTACTTGGTCAAGGTTAGAAAAAAAAATCATGTTTTTTGTTAAAGTAATAACAATGGTACAACATAATCAGTGGTGTAAATAATAACAATAACAGTAGACTTATGCAACATTACATAACAAGTAAATTTCTAATTTTGGTTTCACACGGGACACAACAAAACAGTGGTCTGCTGGGTGAAAGTCCTGTGTTTGTTTGGCCCATCCCTTCCATTTACATGTAGTGGACGTTCTCGCTTCACTTGTTATTAAACCCCTTAACTTTCAGTAACGACTGCTCGATATACTTGCTCTGACTAGTGGTGTAACGGACCATTGTTGATCCGTACAGATCCCCCCCCTTGCGGATAAATTGCACAGTTTAACATTAACCATCACAGTGTGAAACAAAGTTTTACTGATGATCGTTATCCACCAATATTCAGTAAAATATGACATCAAAATGTATGCTTTTCTAGTTGCCGCTCTGTGATAATGTTACATTGTGAACAACCAATCCATGTTTAAATTGACCGGAGGAGAGCTAGTGATGTTAGCAGCATCGCTAACAGCCAACAAACGAAGGTTCCATTTGGTTCCATTGTGATGCGTTCAGGCTCTGTTTGGTGAAAATTTGTGTTGGTTATCATGTCGTGTTCACATGTAATCTTGTAAAGATGTAGTGCTGGTGAGAAACTTGAATAAATCCAGTTGTTCAAAGGAGATGCTTTCACAACAACATAAATAGATATTAGAGATGAATTATGAGCTGATTACACTAGCTCAGATTATAATACATCATTAAAACTAGATGTTTTAATCCATAAATGTACAATCTTTTATTTCTTTATCATTTGAATTGTGTGTTTTTATAAAGAAAAACCCCCACTATGAATTACTATAAGAAAGTAAAAGTATAATATTTAGAATTTTTTATGGTTCACAGACTGCAGAGCAGTTGAAATTGTTTTTGCGACGGTTGAAAAAAATAAATAGTACCTGATCTCCCTTCTTTCTTTTGTGCTGATCCGATCTGTGATCCGATCTGACTCTGATCCGTGATACGATCCAATCCGTTGCACCGCTGGCTCTGACCAAATGCCAAAATAACCCAAAGAATGTTTCCATGGTTTGCAAAAATGTACAATGCCAACATTTTGTCTTTTCTGCAAAAGTTTGTCAAAATATTCAGAGAACGTTGTGCTAAAAATATTTAAGAAGTCTTTAGGATTCTCTGAATGGCTGCCCACATCTCCAATTTGTTTAAGTGACTCTAATGTGTTTGGTGTTATGCTTATGAAACAGCTGTTTCCTCAGTTGGAGACACAATCCACCAGTCAGAGATTTTAACACAGGATTACGGATGGGGATGCCTACCACAAAAAAAGAGCAACCAGTAAAATAACCCAAACCATAGTGAGAGAAATTCAACACGGACCGCCCATCTTTTATTACTGAAAATATACATTTGATTGACTAGAATACTTAAAAAATTGGTAGATCTAGTTGTATTGTTTTATGGAAGAGGAAAAGGGCCTTTAACTTGTATATTACAATCAATCCTGGTGTCATTGTTGTGCTTGTTTTTGTGTTTTATCATAATTTTCAATGCTAGATGAGGCAGAACTATTAGTAATTTAATATGAAATAAGTGTCTGTGGGATTGTTTTTGTTGTTGTCTCTACACTTGTTACTTTATGATGATGGATCGGAGCCAGAGAGAGAGACAGAGACAGGCAGAGAGAGGCAGACAGAGTTATTTAGCAGTCATTTGTCCTTGGAAGTGTAATGAATTGTAAAGTGAACCAGCTACAGGCCATAATGCTCTTTCAATGCAGCTCCCACGCTCATCACTCCAGCCAGAGTCTGTCGATAACATCCCAACACACACCAACAAATCATTTACACTTCAGCAGTCTGCACTCAACGCTGTGAGCTACACAGCTGCAAACATCTGTCCAACACCACATGGCATACCAAACTATACTCATTTACTGTATTGTTGCTCATCTCCTATGATGTTTCATCATATATATGTAATGTTACGTCAGGGTACATTACAGAAACCCTGACGTGGTCATGGTCACACATCTCCATCCTAAAAAAAAGGCTCAGAAACATCTGATTATGCATAATTGTATATGACATGTCATGTTTGTTATGTTGTTGTCATGTCTGTTATGTGTATTGTTGTTGTTGTTGTCATGTCACGTCATGTATGTTTTGTTATTGTCACATGATGTCATCATGTCATATCTGTTTTGTCATGTTATTTATGTTATTGTCATGTGATATCATGTCATGTCTGTTTTGTCATGTCATACAGTATTATGGGACCTCATGCCATGTAATCAAGCCATGTCATGAGTGCTGTATCTTCACATGGTATGAGATGGTTCATGTCAGGTCACTGCACACTATTACATGTCATTTTATATCAAGTCACATCACATTATGACATTTTGTTTCATCTTACATGATAAGATATCAGCTTATGTTTAATTTTATCTCATGCGTGTCATGCAGCGACATGTCATATACCATGCATTTCAGTTCATGTCATGATCATGTGTCATGTAATTTCACATCACACTGTCTTGTCTTGTTATGTCACAGCACTTCAGATACCATTCCGTGATGATGTCATAAGACGTCACATCACTTGGTGTCGTTTCATATAGTGTCACGACACGATGTGTTGTATCGTGGCGTGACGTGCTGTGTCTTGTCATTTGACATCCTGTTGCGTTGGTCATGTTATAGTCACACTGTGACCATCTCATGCAGCAGCAGACTGATTCACCGTCTCTCACCGTCCTCATCAATGCATTCTCCATAGACTGAGAAAAAAACACAATGAATGTAATTAAAAAAATGTCCAGCAGCAGAGTCTTTTTTTTATACATGATGCTGTTGTGTCATCTTACATCATTTGCTTCCTGTCATGTTGCATCATGTCGGGTTTTCTTGTTTTACTTGTTGCTGGGGGGAAGGTCCGATAATCAAGACTTTCAAGATAAACCAGTGTTGCAATTATGTGTTTTTTGTTGTTGTTGTCGATATCTGGAAGGTAAAATCTAACTTTAATGACAGATGATGGACGCACATAAATCTTTTGGGAGGTCGGAGCTTTGGAAGGTAAAATAAAAGAAAACATTTTTTCCCCAATGTTGAGGGAGGCTTTGTTGTCAGTTCTGGTTTTATCATGTGTTTATCATGTGTTATTTCTGGTCACCTTACTCTATCTCAACAATCAGAGACAGCAGGTGATGAGATGAGAGCTGAGATGAGATCAAATTTTAATGATCCCCGTGGGCAACTTGCTTCTTTGCAGCAGCAGAAGAGAAAAAAAATCCTCCATTTGAGTCCTGCTTCAGTACAGTGAAGGCACCTCTCCGCACAGTCACTGTTTGCTGTTTTTGTTTTTCTAACTGTCTTTACTTTCTTTTACTTTTTCTTGGTGGTTTTATTCATAGGTAAATATAAATTATTCATATTATATTTATAAATAAGGAGCTTAAAAATGCAGTGGGATAACTTTGATACATTTTGATGAGGACACCTCGAACACGTTAGTAAATGTCTGTAAGAAATGTTAAAGAAAGATAACAACCTCACCATATGGTGCATTTAGTGACTGTTCTGGAGCTTTCAATCATATGAAAATTACATTTTTTATGAGCACTTTAAGGACTTGTTACCCATGTTTTTGTTTTGTTTTTCATTTCAAAACAACTAGAAAAATTCCATCTTCTGAAAAAGATCATGTGATATGATCGAAAGCTCCAGAACATCTATTAAATGGACCTTTGGAGTTGAAATTGGATTTCTCAAAATGTGAAAAGTCACACTCATAGTAGCTTATCAAATATGAATGTGTCTTTTCTTTGCTTGAAATAAGATAAAGTTGGGTCAAGACACTTAAAATGTGTTTCCACATCCACACTATAATTCCATTTTTAATACTATCAGATTATTGAATAGGGAGAAAATAAAGGCCAGAGAAAAGAGCAAGATATGAAGCCTTGCACGCATATTTATAGAAAAGTCGCATTAATAATAATTAGCATTGTTCAGACTGTACAATAATGATTTTTTTTCGTTCGAATCCAACCCAGAGCATCTCCACCGTCCTCACCGCCGCACACACCGAAGACGCCGATTGGCCAGCTGGCCCCTTTCACCACTCCCTCTTCATCCCCGTTGGGACTACCAGCCCCTCTGATTGGCCAGTTCCACCGTCAGTCAACGCGGGTGACGCCCCTCCATCGGAGCCCGCCTCCTCCCCTCCGCCTCCCGCAGCAGGTTGGGTTGAGCGGTCGGCTAGGGGACCGTGGACAGCTCCCGTCTGAGGAGCAGAGTAACGCAGGAGGAGGAGAGGGCTGGATATGGGGGAGCCACCGCACAGGCCCGTACGATCGAGATAAAAAAATAAAAAATATAAAAACATTTTTTTTTTTTAATGTGCACCTACCGGGGAAAATACACAAAGACACGGAGCTGGAGAGGCCTTAGGAGGACGGGGAAACAACCGAGGAAGTGAAGGAAAAAGGGGGGAATACGGCTACTGACCCATCCCGGCGCATCAGGGGAGAAGCAGCGAGAGAAAGGAGGAGAAGAAGAAGAAATAATTCCGCTCGACCCGATGGACTGAGAGGACAGATGAATGAAGACTGCCTACACTAACGCCTATAGATGCCTGGCCAAGGACCTGGACGTCTATGCCATGAACACGGACATGACAATGGACGGGCTTGGCAGCCTGCATGGCGGGGTGGCCGTGAGCTCCATGGTTCCTGACGTGGAGCTGATGAGCGGCCACAGCCCGCACCACGGCCGCGGGAGCTCCTCGGGGGGCCACGGGGCGGCGGCGGCAGCGGCGGCCACCCTGCGGATACACCAGGACCTGGCCGCCGCCGCCGCGTCGTCCCGCTCCGCCATGGTGTCCGGCATGGCCACGATACTGGACGGCAGCGGGGAGTACCGGCCGGAGTTGTCCCTGCCGCTGCACCACGCCATGAGCGTGCCCTGCGACACGTCGTCTCCCGGGATGGGGATGAGCGGCACCTACACCACCCTGACCCCGCTGCAGCCGCTGCCGCCCATCTCCACCGTGTCGGACAAGTTCCACCACCATCACCATCACCACCACCACCAGCGGCTCTCCGGGAACGTGAGCGGGAGCTTCACCCTGATGCGGGACGAGCGGGGGCTGCCGGGCATGAACAACCTCTACAGCCCCTACCACAAGGACCACATGTCCGGGATGGGTCAGAGCCTTTCCCCGGTGCTGGGCAACGGCCTGGGCTCCATACACAACACCCAGCAGGGTCTCCACAATTACGGCACCGCGACGCATGGGGGCCACGACAAGATGCTAAACTTCGACGCGCACCACACCGCCTCCATGCTGGCCAGAGGGGACCACCACCAGCACCGAGGCCTCGGTGGCCCGGCGGCCGGGATGATGCCGCACCTGAACGGCATGCACCACCCGGGGCACCCGGCCGTGTCCTCGGCGGGCCACCACCCCCACGCCCACCTCCAGTCTCCATCCCACGGGCCCGTGTTGGCTTCAACCAGGGAAAGACCGCCCTCCTCCTCGGGGACGCAGGGGGTGAACAGCTCGGGGCAGCTGGAGGAAATCAACACCAAGGAGGTTGCGCAGAGGATCACGGCGGAGCTGAAGAGGTACAGCATCCCCCAGGCCATCTTCGCCCAGAGGGTTCTGTGCCGCTCACAGGGGACCCTGTCGGACCTCCTGAGGAACCCCAAACCCTGGAGTAAACTAAAGTCAGGCCGGGAGACCTTCAGGAGGATGTGGAAGTGGCTGCAGGAGCCCGAGTTTCAGAGGATGTCGGCCCTCAGACTGGCAGGTAAGAACACAACAAACTGCGCTGCCACGCTGGTGGGTTTTGGTTTTTGGTTTGCTTCGTGCGTCAGGACAAGAAGAGGAATTTAAATCCCCCCCATAACTTAAAGAAAAGAAATCTAAAATTACTGTCAACCCCCCCCCCCCCCCCCCCCCCCCCCCCCCCAACCTTTTTGCTGGCTTTGTTTTGGTGTTTCCTCGCAGCTCCTTTCCCGCACTCCGATTCAGATGAAGGAAATGTATTTAGAATCACCGGTGTTATGATTACCATTATTGATCAATAACAAAAAGGGATCGATGGGAAATGACAAGGTCACGGGGATTTCCCTCCAACAGTCCCCCACTCTCTCTCTCTCCCTCTCTCTATCTGTCTATATATCTCTCTGCAGCGACCCAGATTCTATTTTCATATCCCTGCATGTTAAGAAGGGAAAAACTGCACTTTTACTAAATATCAATTCAGTTATTATATGCTATACATTTCACCCAAATTATGGCTTCAAAATAAAATAGCACAGTAAGAAAAACAAAGGGAAAGATGGAAGAGAAAAAGAGGAAGTGCTTTCACTTCAAAATAATTTAGGAACATTTGCACCAAATGTAGGAAATAATTCCTCCATTAAAGTCAAACTTCAGGCTGAATTAAACACCTTTGCTCTCAGAGTTGTTCTATATTTTAGAGGTACGAGGGATTCTATTAGTCAGCCACTGTCATTAGCCCGCTGAAAGCTGCTTTTATTCTCTTGCGGTATTTTACAGGGAGAGAGGTGCGAGAGAGCACTCACAGCGGGCAGAGAGAGAGAGAGGGGTTTGTGTCTGATCGCGAGAGGCGCTTCAAGCGATCAGACGGGCTGTGTGACATAAATACTACGGTCTGCAGCATCAGTGGGTCTGGTGCCCCCTCTAGTGAGGAACCGGGTACTCTGTCTGCCCCCCCCCCCCCCCCCCAAAAAAAAAAAAAAAAAAACAACCTCTATTGTCTGCAGGGACGGCAGCGGCAGCAGCACTATATATATATATATATATATATATATATATATATATATATATATATATATATATATATATATATATATATATATATATATATATATATATATATATATAAAATCAGGTGGCTTTTCTGGATCGGGAAGAGTGTGGTTTTCTTCTCGTTGTTTCTCGTTGAATTGTGTAACATGAACAGTTTTATGCGTGTTTTTAGTTTGCCAGTGAGATCATATTTATTGGTATTTCACAGAGGTGTTTTTATGGCAATTTGGACATTTTGTAAGCTGGATGTTTGAGTTTAGCTTCGGTAGAAGACACAAGTGATATATAACTAGTGTTTACATTCACCTGCTTTTTTAATGGGGTTAGTTAGTGAAAAATCTGTCGTTTTCACCAATCCAGGCATTTTCTACTAGAGCTGCCTTCATCTGATGATGTTTTTTTTTTTTTTATAGATAGAAACGCAAATTCAAAAGAAACCACATCAATTCGGTAACACGTGTTCATACAAATTGAAAGGCAAATTAGAATAAAACAGGAGGAGGGCATATTTGTGTGCAGGACTCAAACTGTTCATACATCCAACTGGATGGTGTTGCTTTTATTGTGAAAATCTTCAAAATGTGAACTTTTCATGAGCCAGGAAGAAAAAATTAGGTTTGTGACATTTATAAAAGATAAAGTTAGTTTTTTATAAGCAGGATAAGTTTCTCAACCCAAAAAGAAACAGCTATCTCCCTTTAGTTAATCTATGAATACAAAATCAACATCAATCAGCATATGTTATTTGCTCCTTCTCACCAAGTTCCAAAATGTCTGAATCTATATGTTGTGTGAGGCTGAGGTTCCAAAACAACTCATTGTAATACTAAAAGGTAAGATTTGTAACACAGATGCTGGAAAAACGCTTCTAGAAGAGCTCAGGATACTTTGAAATATCTTTAAATCACAATCATTTTCTGATTATTAAGCAGTTTGCTTTACTATCACTATTTCACTTTGATCTGGTTAGTGCGCTTAAGAAAAACACTTTTTAAAGAGTTAAAAAAAAGTCTTTAACAACTCCATTGGCTTTTCAGTCTCCATGCTCCAACACCTTTTGACACGTGGCAACCAAGATGAAGTAATCTGCTTAAAATACAAATATTGACACATAACCGAACAAAGTCAACAAAGCTAAACAAACATACAACTATTCAATAATATTTGAAACTATGCAGAATAGGAGAACTTTATTATGTTCACTGCTGTCCAGTAAATAAAACAACATGTTTTCAGCTAAACTCAAAGACTTAAACATTCCTAAAAGCCTAAACCCAATTACTTATTTAAGAAATAAAAGAAATCTTTCTTGTCATGGAGCTTAAAAGCAAAGCTGTTTTTCTAATTTCATGGACAATTTACATTTTACAGACGTGTTTTTCATGAGGCAGTGTTTTACTCTAAATATAGAGTATGTAGTGTGGAGTTTGACTTTATTTTCAATAAGGTTATAGTATCTGAAGTGTGTTTCTGCTGCTATCACTAATATGACTCCCAACAATAAACCTTCAGCATCAACATTTTATCTTCTTCAATTGTTTTTGACATACATTTATTTCCAGGATAATTATCCTGGTGAAAGCAAGTCAATTCAAATAGATTTCTTTAACAGTGGAACACAAGATGTGTTATTTATTTATTTATTATCGATACCCGTGTGTCCTCTTTGGAATAAAAAAAACCCATACATGTTAAAATGACAACGAATAGAAATGACAAATCTCCATGATATGTACAAATATATAAACAATACTGTTCATTTAACGAACACAACCTACGTGGAGTTTTCTAAAATATCACTAAATGGAGAATACCCTTACTATGCCTTATTTCAAATAGCTGAAATAATTCCTAATAATCTTAGAAAAACCTCATTACTCGTGTAGTGTCAGCCATTTTGCTGTAACAAGATAAAACATTTAGCACTACAAAAGCACAGAGGTCAGAAATAAGAAGAAACACATTACAATTAAATAAGTGAGAGTAGATGCAGTATGTTTGAAATGTTTATAATTGTATGAAGTTTGCTTAATAGCCTGGATATATTAAGTATTCTACTGAGCATTGAATACTAAATTTATTCCTTTAATATTTTTATACAGGGACATTTCAAATATCACCTAAATTATATGTATCGTACGCTTAATGAACTCATGGTATCTGTGTTTGTATTCAGTATAACTCTCAGTAATTATCCAATAAGTCTCCTTTATTTCCTATAGTGAATATAAACTTCAATGAATGAAACTATTTTATTGCATTATACAATATTGCAAAATTATTCCTAAAACAAAGTTAAAAAAATTAATTCTGACGGGATCTCCATAATTACTTTCATAAACTCATTTTATTTCCTATCATACCTCTATTCCTACATCATACCTTGTGTTGTATGTTGTTTGTGTTGTGACCTTTAGATCGGATCGTATTCTGAAGTCACATATCTGCCATGGTTTCACCTGATATCCTGGTGTAGTTTCTCATATTTGATGGCTGCCTCATATTCCAATGTTTACAAGTAACATCTGTTAAGTCTCCTTTTAAACGTATCGTGGCTTTATTTGTGGTGTGAATGTAACATGGTTGTGTCTGAACTTTGCTGAATAGACTCTTATAAAGAACAATCACTGCTAATAGGTCCCCCCCCCGTCCCCCCCCCCCCCCCTATTTTTTCCCAATTAATGGAGATCCAAACATCTCAGATCTGGCAGCTGATTCTTAAAAAATTTATTTGGAATTTTGCATTTAATTAGCCTAGATTCAGTCAGTGGATTTGGTCCAGCTTTTACCATCACATATACATAATTTGGAACCCCTACATTTTAAATGTGTACACATGTGGATGAGATTTTCTGTGCAGGATTTGTCTGTTACTTCGATAGGGGTTCTTTGGTTTTCGGGGCTGGTATTTGCCGATATTTATTTATATGAAAATGACTTGAGTGACGGTGGATGGAGGGTGGAGCTGGAGGAGAGTATCCATTGCCTCGTGTAAAATGTCAGCGGACGGTATACACCGTGAACAGCCTTATGCTCAAACTGCTGTCTGACGGAGCTGCGCTCATCTGCTTTCCCTCTCATAATGTAAAACACTCGCTGGCTGCTGTGTGTGTGTGATACTGGTTTCTTTTTTAAAAGGCCCCACATCCACGAATCAAACCTGAAATCATTATTAGGGTTGGGGATTGACTGAATGTTTTTTTAATAATGCCAATAGTTGCAGTGGGCTACCCGAGCAGTGGTTGGTCGATACCAAAACGACACTGTGTCAGTTCCATGCATTGAGGAATAGATATTTGTTTTACTACAAACCCCCTTTTTTCTTTTTCAATTAAGAAACTAGATAACTAGAAAGCTTCCTGATTGACATGCTGTATCTTCTCAGAAAGCTAGTCACCAGTCCAAGAGTCAGTGTTGTTGAGGAAAGCCTGATGCTACAACCTAGAAGCTAGCTGTGCTTAACATTAGCCTAGCTTAGCACAACGTCTGGGTATGGGGGGGGGTGGGGGGGAGGCTAGCTTATTTAACTTAGCTCGACAAAAATTGAAACGCTTACAATTCCAACAGCTTTTCAAGAAAAGTTTAAATAGAAATGTAAAAATAAGACATTGTCTTGTTTGCTGGTAAGATACAGAATCGTCCAATCAACAGCCCAGTTGCCAGGAAGTAATGTTCTCATAGTACGTTTCGGCAAACCAAAGATATGTTGAATGTCAACGTCTTTTTACATTGGGTCAGAGCAAGTGAGGTAGTTTATTGCGTGACCGTTGTTGGAAGAAATGTGGTGTAACAGGCAAGAAAGTCCACTTTGGGTGGACTTAGGGTGGCTAACCAAAAGTCAACGTTGACTATATGCTTGTTATGCACGGTTGTTGTGCTTGTTACCTAACATTACGTAAGAAAGTCAGCTGTGCGCAGTTATTGTTTATTTACGCTAGTTAGTTTGTTAGGTACCGTTTTTACATTATTATTGGAACACAGACAGACATCTTTTTTCTAACCATAACCAAGTAGTTTTGTTACCTAAACCTAACCACTTGTGTCACAAACGTTAACTAAGTAAAATTGAGCGTTTCTGCAAGCGTGATACAAGGCTGATATGAAACGGATATGGGGTTCAGAAACATTCAGTGTATCTGAGGTTTGCAGGAACATAGAATGTCAACATTTTTTCAGATGACTGGTTGCAAACTTTTTTCCTCGTCTGATAGCGGGGTGAAGTCAGCGGCTGGCCGTTGTAAAGCTTTTTAATTCAGGAATTTTAATCAATTAACTTCTGAATTTTGAATACAATTTATCATTTATATGCCACAGATTTTCTTTTCTGATTTTAGCCACAACAGAACAAAACATGTAGGCTAGCTTAACGAAAAGACTCTAAGCGCTGCTGGCAGCAAAACCCAGTTGATGACAAGAAAGATTGGTGACTAGCTTGTTAGCTTACAAAAAACAACATGTAAATCAGACATTTGATTTTTCTCTTTTGATGGACCAAGGCAAGCAGTTTCCAATGCTTCCAGCTTTTGTGCTAAGTTAGGCTAAACATGTACTGGGCCTCTGAAAGTGAGGAATGTGAATGGGTTTCTTTCTTCCAGCTTGACTCTGAACCTGTAATTGGCGTCCTGTGGTTTCACAGAGAATGGAGTCAATTTTGTTCTGTTTTTTACGGCAGAAAAACCCTAAAGGAGCGTTTATCGCGTCATTCGCGCCGCGTTCACTTGCCAGGGACCATTTGTGGTCATTTGCATGAATCGCCCCATTCGCGCCAAACGCGTCGGAGAGAGGGGGCGTGGCTTATCACCCTGGAAGCCATTCCACTGTCCGCCATTTATTTCCGCCATCAACCATGGAAAAAATTATTTCTGCTTAGTACTTGTTGTGGAAGTCCCAGATATCCCGGGAAACTAAACGTCGTCTTGTCTGGGTTCATAACAGTCAGGTGTATTCACTGTGTCTAGCAAGCCACACGTCGGCTGGTTTACAACAGCTGTATGAACACAAAATAAACAGATTTTGCTGTAATGAACGGACAAAAATTGATGCCGAAATAACTACATACTGATGCAGATTTGTAAAAAGTTTGAATTCATGTTTTGTTAGTTCTCTCCGCAAGACGACAAGCAAATCCCTTTTAAATACAGTACGTGTTTTCTCAATGGAGCTCGGATCGATTGGTGCTATTCTAAGCTAACGTTGTAGCCGCTCCATCAACACTCAACATAACGTCATCTCGGCGTAAATACGGCAGCGTCTTTTTCATTGTTTGTACCATATGGTTTATACACATACATTTATACACATAGTTTGGTCCGGTCTCTACTAATATGAGGTATCGAAGAGCTCTGGGTGAACACAGACGGCTACAGTATTTGTTTCCTGATTCAATGTCAGGACATCAGTGATGACAGGGGGAGCACCTCAACGCTGATAGGCGTCACGCCATTTTTTCGGCGGAGTTGAAAAATTTCAAATCGCGCGTTTGGGGCATTTGTGGCATTTGTGGCATTTGTGGCATTGATTCGCGTTAATTGCGCCGCACCAAACGTGCCGCTCCTTCGCAAATTTGCGTCACTCCAGTCTCATCGCGTCTGGGCATAGACTTTGTATGTAATCTACTCGTGCAGATAATTTGCACCGCGTTTGGTGTGAATGCACCTTAACACATCTGGTTGTTGTGAAGATACTCCATGCAACTCATTTTGTTCAGAACATTTTAGTTGCTTTATTTTTATGATTTTCTTTGCCAGGCCTCTCTCTTCTCTCTTTACGATGACTGTATGAACAGAGCGAGCCTCAAATCCTAGATCAACAACGCTGCAAGCAACCAATAGAGCTGAGGTCAAAGATCAGAGCTGCAACACTCAGACAATAGATGGAGCAAATATTCCCCTGACCCTGAGACGGGCAGAGAGGAGAGGGAGGAGCAGCATGCAGGGCGGAGAAAGAAATAAGAGAGCTGGGAGACAGGGTTATTTTAGTTTTTTCTCTTGCTCTTACATTATCCACATTCATGTTCTGTACATTCACAACGAGGAAAATATTAATGATTAGCCTTCCTCTTTTGGTTCTCTCTTTCAGTTCACTTCCTCTCCACTCGTACCCTTCAATATCTTTTTCTTCCTCGCTAAATTAATCGCTTGATGCAATCCTATTTAGAGCTGAAACAATTGTTTGATTTATGGATTAGGCTATTCCCAGAAAGTTGAAAGTCATTTTTAAAGCAAAAGATAACAAAGATTCTCTAGTTCCAGCTTCTTGAACTTAAGAAGAATTTACTATTTGTTTTTGTATTATATAATAGTAAATTGGATGTTTTGCCATTTTAGACATTGGTCAGGCAAAACATTTGAAGACAACAGATTGAGCTTTAGGAAACTGTGATGGGCAGCTTCAACCATTTTTGATCATTCTATTGACCAAACCATCATCAATAATGAAAATATCCAGTAGTTGCATAACCCTTCCCTCAATCCTCACTCTCTCGCTCATTTATTTCTGCAGTGTTCTAGAGTGATTATGTAAATAAGATTTATTTATATAGCACTTTTCAAAAGAATAATTTAGGGACGCACCGATCCAACTTTTTCAGTGCAGATATCAATACTGATACCTTTGGGTACGGGTGGATACCATCGTTTAATTAATGAGCTGTATGTCAGTATGCCTGTGTGGAAGTGACTGGGGTCATTTTTTAATATGTAAGGAAACATCAGGCTTGACTTAAATATTGCTATCGTAACTTTGTAAAAGATAGTAATAGATCTGCCCCGGTACCCTGTCCAGCTTCATGATAAAAGTATTTAGCACAAAAGAGGAGGAGCTGGATAACTGGTAATGTGTTCTTTTTGTTAGAAGGCTGCAGCATTTTCACCCACTGAAGACAGGAGTGTAATGAACTCAAGTAATATTGGCATTAAGACAACAAATTAGGAACTGATTAATTTCTCAGCATTTTAAATTATACAACATGTTGGATTTTATGCTTTTGTCTGAATAATTTCCAAAAGAAGTTTCATAGAAAGAACAAAGCAAGTTGGTACTAAATATATGGAAAATAGAGAACGTTGAACTGAGACTCTCCCAGTTAATTAATCCCAAATAACTGCCGGTGTGTCATTACATTTAAGAATTCTTTTGGGACATCCAACCTATCATAGAATCCAGGCATTCACTAAAATCTGTTAGATTTCTGAGATCATCACATTTGACTGACAAGTACAGCATGGCATTGTCTGCATAAAAGCAAAAGATAAACTACTACGTCGTGTCTGGAGTTGGCAAGATTTTTTTTTTTTGTTGGCCATATTATTCATGTAATTTCCATGCAAAATAGGTCTGCCGAACCAAACAGGACAGCACATTTTCAACGCGGCATCACTTTAAAAGTAGCCCAATTCTTTAAAAAACGCAGACATGGCAACATGTCATGCTGGAAGCACACCTCAAGTTGAATACAACGGTTGTCAAACAATGGACTGTAGAGACGTTCTGTTGTTTATGGGACTGTTTGAGTGTTTCTTTTTGTTTTCCTTCTTTTTGTGATTTCTTTCCCTTAATTTATATGACCATAAAAACACTATATGGCCAAATGTATGTAGATACCTAGGAATTCTTTTCATTGTTTAGTCCATCGGTCCCTTTAGCTTGGTTCCAGACCTCTGAATCGGCTTCTGCGTCACTAATTTCTTTCGTGATTCAAAAAAGGTCTGTTATTGTGCTTTTCAAAGGCCGTTTCCCCAACTGGAGGAACAATAAACCAATCAGAGATTTATGAGCGGGTTTAAGAATGGTCATCTTCCTACAAATGTTAATAACTAGCGACAAAAAATGCCACAAAAAATGTCAACTACCTTGTATGAAAGCCACATAAGTACAGGCTGTTGTAAGTCGACATACAGAAATAATGTTAATGTTTTCAATCATCATAGAAAAAACCCCATCAAATTAACTACTCCAAGAAACCACCATCACAGCTTCTGTGTCCACTTAAATTGTCGATGGTGGGACAAATCCATCAGCCACTGCTGATTGGTAGGGCAAAGCAGAACAATCCCTGCAGCGAGGTTCCAAACTGATTAATGATACCTTCAGCTCTATCACATATTGGTGTAATGTTTGGGGATTTCGGCCTCATACACTGTTGAGCCCTTCTTTTCAAAATGTTTTATATTTTTACCTTTGAAAAGAACAACATTTTGTTCAGGTATTTGTCAGGTACACAGGTATGTATTTTGGTTTCCACATACTTTTAGCCATGTTGTCCAAGTACAGTATTGCCAAAGCAGGTTTTTGGACAAATAAGGTTTACAATATGAGTGTAAGAATTCAGAATTTTGAAAAAAAAATGGTATACGCATCACCAAACAGTATTCTATGATAAAAGAAAAACAAATCTGTCCATCTAAATGTCTCTCTGGAGCTTTTCCCCTTGCCTCTTTCTCCTCTCCCTCTTCATTTTGAATCTTTTTCTTTCTCTCGCCATCTCTTTCCTCCCTTGGACCTGTCTCTCTCTCTCTCTCTCTCTCTCTCTCTCTCTCTCTCTCTCTCTCTCTTTTGGGGGAAGGTATTATGTGATCGTCGGGGGAATTGAACACAAGAGCAGAGGCAGCAGCGGCCCGATGAATTATTGATGGGAATCTCGGCGTGACCTGCCTCGGTCTGCTCACTTCACTTCTTCTTCACCTCGCAGCCGGGTTAACCAGGCAAAATGGAGGGAGGGAAGAGGAGAGAGAGAGAGAGAGAGAGAGAGAGAGAGAGAGAGAAAGAGAGGAGGAGGAGGAGGAGGAGTCCATTGTTTGGATGGAGGATGCTGCCTGCCTGTGACTCCAAGTGAATTATGGATGAAAAGACATCGATGCTCAAATCAGTGTTAGAATAGAATAGCTCATATAAAAGCTGGAGTACAAATAGGATCCATGGTCAGCACAAACGAGAAAACATAGGGGGAAGTGCTCTAATAGTTTACATGGTAATTCAGTATAATGTACATTCCCAGAGCACTTATTCCATCAGTACATCAACAGAATCATGTCATACCAGCCCAGTCTCCTCAACGTTACGTTCACAAAATTTGAGGGAAACCTTTTTTGTCGTGGTTTATGTTTGCTGTTGACAAGTAGCTTTGTAACCTTAACATAACCAAGTAGTGTTGTTACCGTAACATAACCAAGTTGTTTTTTACCGTAGCATAACCAAGTAGTGTTGTTATCGTAACATAACCAAGTTTTTTTGCAGCTTGTTTTATTTTGTTTCAATTTACAACGTTCAGACTGTTAGAACTGCAACCATAATCAGGGAGAAAATATGTTTCCATTGAATCGCAATTGAGAGTGCAGTTTAGTTGTATGGTAACGGAATTTTGTAGGAGACGGGGTTTGTCATGCTCACCACACCACTGATCTCAGTGTCTCTTTATAACACTAATACTGTTCTCATCGACATTAATTCAGAATCTTTCCACCCTACCGTTTTTCGATCACTGTTAAGTTGCTGTCAATGGAAATCAACACTTACTACAAAAAGCCGACCAGAGAGGGATTATGCACTTTGTGTTGCTGGAAGGCTTTTCGTGATAATGAAGGAACATGTTTTTAATAGCTTTTGGACACAGGGAAATAAGATGCATCAGGCTTTGGATACACACACAATGCTAAATGAATGCTCACTTCATTGCCGGAAAAATATCGTCAGACGTATCCTATAATGTCCTTTTTGTTACCGAACAGAAAGAGAAGAGGCCACTTAGAGTGAAATCGTGCTGAAAATCTGAATGACTTAACCTAAATATTTTCCATTTTACGCATCCTGCTGCAGGCAGACACAGTGCATTATTTATGAGCCGGACCCTGCTTTATGACACAGATTACCAGCAGTAACTGCTTGTGTGTCTGTGTGGGTTTGGCTTTACGGTTTCAGACTGTGGGAATACAGTTTGTGTCCGTTTTCAGGGGTTTTGTTCTGACCTCCTGCATATTTACAGGCTGCTATTGATCCGTATTAATGGATTTCAGGCTGCTGAGAGGAGACTTTTGATGTTTGTTTGTGTGTCAGCGTGAGAAGATTTGACAGACCCGGTTATTTCTGTCCTCTCCTGTCAATAGCAGTGTTGGAGGCTGGAAACCGAGGCATGATAAAGTGTGTTTACAGGTGTTGCTGAGTACTACTGCAGATGTGGAAAAGTTGTATGAAAACTTTTGTCTCAAGGGATGTCACTTGACAAATAAAATAAATCTGGGGGTGTGGAGTTAGAAAGAAGGAAGTTTATCGGACAAACAAATATCCTGTTATATCGTTTAGGTGTTTGGAAATGTTGATACTTTTATCAATGTCATAAAAGACTAAATCTCCACCATAATACCATCTGATCTCTCTCTTGATATTTTATCTGGATCAGGAAAAACACGAGCATGTGGGAGTAGATAGAGTCATAATTGAATATTTATTGCGAAAGTACTACCAAATGGTTTTATTAAATTAAAATGACCTCTTTTCGGTACTATACAAAGTTATTTTTATATCTAAATAAAATAAATAAAGGACATCAGATTACTGATCATAACCTAAATGACCAGTTACGTTTGAATATGACATCATCAGGTAGACACAGGTAAACGTGTTTTCACACTGTTCGCTAGCGTTCCCTTAGATGAAGTGACACGAAATGGATCTGTTTTTGAACAGAAATGTGATGTGGGAGACAACCGTGCAACAGTAAAAGCCCCAAAGCGTGTGGTGAGGAAATATGACCCCGAATACATTACATTTGAACTCATAATGGCAGATGGAGATGGGTGAGGATGAGCAGAAATGTATTTTGCTTTTATACAGCTGAACGTGGCATTACACATATTTACAGCCCAGTCTTTAGTCTAATTTTATCGCATTTTTTTTTGTTTGCCATGTTGTATATCTAGTTTTATTTATTTGGGGAAATGGTACTCTGAAATCTTTTTTTGAACAATCACAAGTGGGTCTTACGTTATAGGGATGAGAACCCCTGGTGAAAAATGACATCATTACATTACATCACCTCTTCCAGCTATCTTAAGCTTTCCGCCAAAACGACACAAGCCCTTCTTTAGCAATGTAAAAAAGAAAAAGAGTAGAGCCCACACAGCAGCATCGCTCTGGGAGATTCTCAAGGGAATTCCACCACATGCAAGATAAAGGAAGCTGAGCTAGCACTAATGCTTGCGAGCTTCTCCTCTGGCTCTGATTGCCTTTTTTCTTTCTTCTCTTTTTTTTTACAGTATATGTAACGTTAGCAAGAGTTAGCAAGTCTCAGTAAAAGTAGCCTATGGAAGCCTTCGGCTGTCAGTCACATGACCCTCGCCTTGAAACTTGTCGTCCCTCGAGAGCAGGCTGTTTGTTGTCCCTAAAACTTGCATATTGAGATCTGATCCTCGTTCAGGCATAACGTATGCAGATACAGATTGCAGGTGAATACCAGGAGGAGACAAGAGTTACAAGGTTTTGACGTCGCAACCCCGGCAACACATTGCACGTTTTTCATTCAGCAAAGCACCAAGCTCGAATCTGTAAACTCCAAACATCAGCCTTATGCGTACAGACCCTTTACAAACCTACGCTGCAGCTCCCAATAAGAAAATAAGTGGAATAGCGTAGTGATTTTTTTGTTAAGTCTGTCCACACCAATTACGGTGGCCGGGCAGTGTTGGAGCGGTAGAAGTGTTGCCGGGGAGAACTGAGCGACTCGGGGTTCAGGGGAGAAAATGGTCCTGTCGACCACTTTATTATGCCGGTCAAATCAAACGTGACACCTGGACTCTGAGCTCGTCCAGGCGGAGCTCAGCGCAGAATTGGTCAGACCTACACACACACACACACACACACACACACACACACGTGCAGGTATAGGCAGCAGGGAAGACAGGATCACAACTCTGATTCATGCTTAAAAGACCATATCAGTTTATTCACATCATTTACCCAATGCACGTTGAAAGCAGTGCATTAGTGGTAATATCTCTCCACAGAGGTAATGTTAAAGACCTGTCTTTCTCAAATTAAAGACTACATTTCCCATCACTACTGTTGTTTTGTGTGCTGCCCCCCCTTGAAGAGAATGAGTAGCAGGTAATTCAACTCATTTTTACATATAATAGTAGACTCTGAAAGCTCAAGTTGCTTAATCTAAATACTTGCATTTATCTTACCTTGTAGATCACAATGAAATTGTGTATCAATCCGCCGCTGAAAATAGTCCCCAAACAAATGCACTTTTTTTCTTGTGTTTGAGTAATTTTTGCTAAAAACTACAGTGCCCAGCTGTTTCAGAAAATGAATTGGGATAAGATAATGGCATTTTGTGCTTAAGCATTTAAACAGAAAAGTCTGAATTAAACCTTGAGGTGTGGAGTTTGAGAGATATGGGTGTTTTACCAGCCAGGGAGGGTGTACTGAAATGTGCTATTGAGACATTACGGGAAATGTAGGATCCAGTGTTTTTGGAGCTCGACTCATGCTAGCGACTGCAAGTCAGGGTATCTGACTCTGTCCACCTTATGAAAGTGACGAAATGAACGAGTGATGAAAGTAATTCACTGCTCTACTGCTTTAAACGGTCCTTTCTAAACGTCAGTGTGTGGTTGCCTCAATGTAAGTTATATAAAAAGGCCTGTGGTAAAGTCACAGGAGGCGCTAACACAGGAGCTAACACAGAACAGACACCAGCTGTCACGGAAAGAAAGACACATTATTATCAGTAAATGGCTGCGTCTTGATTGGCTGACAAAATCCAAATTCATCACTATCATTAAACAACAACAACAACCGTAAAATCAAATACATACAAATCAAAAGTAACTCTTTGTCATATCTTAAATCAAATTGCTATAGTGTCTTATGTTTACTTCAATTATTTTACAAAAAGCACATCTTTTTCATCTGCAGTAAATTCACACACATACACACATACAGTATATATATATATATATATATATATATATATATGCTATATACACACATCTATATATCCAGTAATATATGTCTGTGTAGGATACTGTTTACAGGGCCATACTTGATTTGACAATGATGCGTTTCAAGGCATCCTGTAAACAATATAACATGTTCAACGATCCACTGTATATTTACTCGTGGTGTCAGAGTCTCGGGTCCAATCAATATTGGAGACTGGTGGCAATTTAGGTCAGACATGACCTAGAATGGAGGGAAGCAAGAAAGTCTGGATCTGACTTGTTTGGGTCGTTCTGGGTTGAGAAGCCACGTGTAGAGCAGAGGCCGATCCCTGTTTTTACAATATGTCTCAAACATTA
This sequence comes from Cebidichthys violaceus, assembly GCF_023349555.1. NCBI lineage: Eukaryota > Metazoa > Chordata > Actinopteri > Perciformes > Stichaeidae > Cebidichthys > Cebidichthys violaceus. The sequence continues at coordinate 5,484,164 of NW_027176285.1, forward strand.
CGTTGGATTCATTTATTGGTGTTTAGGTGAGGCCCGTAGGGCCCCTTTAAACAGACTGAGCCAACTGAACGTCACTCCCTAACCCCATTAATTCTTCTTTGTCGCTGTTTGTTTTCTCTGTTTTTTTATGTCTTCCTCTTTTTGAATTCTCTCACTCTTTCTATCTGTGCTCTGTTGGTTTCCTTCCTGTCGTCGTGCCTCCTCTTCCTCGGGCTCATTAGTATTGGTGTCGCAGCGCTGCTGAAATAACTCTGTCCGGAGGAGTAATGAATGACGACAGGCGGGACGAGCCGTCAGGCAGCATGGCAGGGTTTACGGCGAAAGACAAACAGTGTTTTTAAAAGAAAAGGACAATAAACACAAGCTCCGCTTTGACCTTGTGCTTCACCAAAATCCTGCCATTCCCTCTGAGGATAACAAACAAACTCATTAACAAATAGCTATATTTAAATTATATTCTGGTGATTATGATTATTATAAACTGCTATTATTAAGGATTACTATTTGTATTTATATATAAAATCTGTAATAATAAAACAAATTTACTATAAAAATCATATTTAAATTCAAACCTATATAAATAAAATAATAAAATAAATGAAAAGTCAATTATTATTTATAATAATAGAATAATGCCCTACGGAAATGGAAAATAAATACACATTAATTCAGTATTATTAATCTTCTATTTTTCAACAATGATAACAGTTGTTATCAATAATAACAATAAATCAATAAGAATAAATATAACTTTACAAAATATATATTATAATATGACAAGAAACACATTAAGACTTTATTTAATTTAAAGCATGATATCCTTTGAAGATGAAAATAAATTAGTAGATTTCTTTTCGACTCTTACAAGTCTATTTATTATTATTATTATTGCTGCTGTTGCTGTCATTGTTGTTAAAAGAAAAAAAATCATAGTCATAATAATAATAATTAAATGTTTCTCACTTGTATCTGTGATTTGTCTGCATGCTGCTCTGGCTGACAGTCCTCTGTATGTAAATGTGCTGATGAGTATCTATAGCCGATCAATACACTGATGGTCAGATACGGAGACCGAACACAAACAAGGAAGTGGACGCACATTCAGTTTGTTTTCCCTGCTGCTCCCCGTCTCTGCTCGTGTTGTTGTTTTCTGTTATTTCGGTTTCTCTCTCTGTCTGGGAGTCAGTGTGTTTAAGAAGTGTGTGTGTGTGTGTGTGTGTGTGTGTGTGTGTGTGTGTGTGTGTGTGTGTGTGTGTGTGTGTGTGTGTGTGTGTGTGTGTGTGTGTGTGTGTGTGCGCGCACGCATGTGAAAACGGCAGTTTTGGGCTCCGCTGTGCGTGCGGATGGATGATGTGGATCGATGGCTGTAATCCCGAGCAGATTAAAAGAGCATTAATACTGGCAACGATAACGTAAACGGTGCGGACCCAGATCTCCATTGATCTGCAGGAACCTGATCCAGACCAGTTCCTGGAAGAGATGGGGGGGGGGGGGGGGGGGGGGGGGGGGGGGCTGTCGAGTAGGCCAGAGAAAGAGCTGACATTAGACAACAATGAGAGAGGTAAACTGTATCTGAATGAATCATGATGATAATAATATGGGCACTAAAACATCCAATATTACTTGCAAATAAATAACTGATTGAAATGTATCAGTATGATCTGTAAGAATGGATTTCTCTCTACAATATCAGCACGTGGCAACTACGGCATGGTTAGAGTTCGATTGGGGTCGCAGGTTTTTAAAAAGTGAACATGGATTTCACTGTTGTCTCTGGAAAGTTGTTCTTTTTCAGGTGTGAAAAAAGTAAAAATGTTACATTCATCTGCTTGTGTTTTGTCAGTTTTTAGGTGCACGTTGGGCTTTCAGGGCCACCGTACCAATCGGGTTATTGAGGTGCGCGGCCGTACGACAGTGTGCGCATCTATGGAAGCAAATAAGGGACATAAGCGTTTTGATTTTAAAGGCCACTGAATACTTTATATTAGAATTCAAACCCCACTAAATTCATAGCATTGAAATATTTCACTTTGAAAACTATGTATCTGAGTCTATTATATAATAATAATAATAATAATAATACATTGTAAAGCGCTTACAAGTTGGTTTGATTGCATTCAGGCCTGATTGCCTATTCTTTCATGTTTTTCGACCTGAATTTGACCAATCGAATTTCAGCAACCTAAATCTAGTTATTTTGAAATTCTCAATCTTGAATTTGTGGATTCGAATTTGAAAGAAGTTGAAAAAAAACATAAAAACATCAGCTTTTGAAATTGCAACTTGACAAATTTCATATTTTCATTTCAAAGCGGTGAATAGAGAACAAATAAATTAAGATACATGGTTTTCAAATATATTTATAATATCTAAAACATCTCTATATTATCAGTATATCAATATTTTCAATGAATTCATTGGTGTTTAAATTTCAATATTAAGTATTTTGGTGGCTGTTAAAATTCAAATGATTATGTCCCTCATTTGCTTCCGTACACTTTGCTTCATGTTTTTATTCGGCCACGTTTTCTTCTTCGGATGATAAACGGGTTTGTACACGCTTCATTTTTTTATTGTGTTGACCTATTGTCTTGTCATTTGTCTAAACCAAAACATGCAGCACTTTCTGATGGTCAGATTGTCATTATTTTTTCCCCTCCCGCTCACCTGCTGCAGATTTGCTGGTAAAAGCATTAAAAGCAGCCAGTGTGATGTGTGTCAGACGAATGGGTTTGCAGGGAATCCTCCTCTATTCGATTGTGCCACCTAACTGGATTCATTAAGCGGAATCTGTCAGTTATTGGATTATGTTTCATACTGGATGGATGGCATCCAATTGTAGATATTGCGGCCTTTAATGGGGACAGGTTTGGTTGGACGGAGTGGGCAGAAACATGTTCGGAGAAAAAGCTGAAAATAGGAACAAATAATCAGCGAATGGAGTAGAAAAAGTAAAACCAAGTAATAAACTATAAACTTAAAGGAAATAAAACAATAAAAAAAGTAAGAAATAAAACTGGGTAAGAAAAAGACTACACACTATATGGTCATCTCTGAGCGGCTTTTATTCTCTCAGAGCAGAAAAAGCAGGTCAAATCGTAGCGTTGGCCGCCGATCGTTTGGAGACAAACACAGCGGTGAGCGGACTGCCAGAATGTCCGTTTATAGCTCGCCCTACCTCCTTTTGATCAATCACCGATTACAATACAATCTATTGATCAGAGAATATTATCTTTCTACCTGTGTTTGTTCTCTGGTGTTGTGAGACTGAGCGGCGATGGCTTCAGGCTGCCAAAAAACATTACTGATAAGAAAAGGTACTGAGAAGCCAGTTAACTCATCATCTATTAGTCTGTGTGTGTGTGTGTGTGTGTGTGTGTGTGTGTGTGTGTGTGTGTGTGTGTGTGTGTTTGTTTGATGTCCAAAAAGAGCTTCCCTCTGACTTATCCTCACTGTCAACATAAAGCAGGTTAAAGGTTAGTGAATGTTTTCCCTGTAGAAGTTTTGAAACTTTCTCTCCAGCGACATTTCACTCTAGACATCACACTTTTTTATACTTTCATTTTTTTGAACTCATTTGAATTATACCTTTGTATTTCTATTTGAAGCAATCCCGTTAAAGTTTTGCACTATATTTCCCACTATGCTTTGATTAGTTAAATTAGTAAGCATCATTTTGCAATGAAGTCAGATATGGCTCTTCAGCTGCTAAATGTTCTGCTGTGTTCAGCCACAGGTCTCCAACTGTGTCTGTCTGCCTTTTGGTGCCTAGCAGATTGTGTGCAGTAGTTTTATTATTTAGGGATTGTTTGCTGAAAACGAAGCTGATGAGAGCAGTGAGAGTGAACCAGAACGGTTAAGTTGCGGGCTAGAGAACCAAAAACAATGAGCTGGAAGTAAATGCTTTATAGAGATGAGGGAGGGCAGAGTTGGGTGCTACATTTTCACTGGGTTTGTCTGTATGAGCAATAAGTAGTCATATGATCCATGTTCATCTAAAAAAATGATTGTAGCAGCTTTAAGTGTCCAGATTCTATGGGTTAAACCATGGTGCACTCAAGGTTTTCTACGATCACGTGGAGATGTTTTTTTTGGCAGTTTTCTTTTTGAATGGTGGATACCATTGCCTCTTTGGGCCCCTAAAACCCTCAAGGTGACAGGAAAGCCAACACCAAATTGAATTTTAGAGGTCACAAGCCAAATAGGTCAGACGGCGCAGCTCTGTGGGCTTGATCCAGTCCAGTTCATACCTTAATCCCATCGACGTGATCAAAATGGAGAGACAGATCAAATCATTTGTATTGATTAACAACGCAAATAAAAGCAAGAACGCATCTTCGAAACTCCCACATTTTATGTTATTAGCATTGCTGTTGTTTCTTTCATTATTTTATAGGTGTCTGTTTGTTTAGCCACCTTACAAATTGCTGAATAGCAGATGCAAAACTAAAGAGAAATAGAGCTGAATGAGACAAAATGGAAAACAAGAGAAGAAGAAAGAGAGAGAGAGAGGAGAGGAGAGAGAGAGGAGACAGAGAGAGAGGAGAGAGAGGAGAGGAGAGGAGAGAGAGAGGTGGATGACATCAAACTCCTCTGAGGCCATTTCCTCATCAGCTCAATGACATCACTGAGCCACCGGGGGCTCTGATTGGTCGACCCGTTTCTCCTGGTAAACAACTGGAGATACATTACAGTGTGTGAGTGGGTATGCGGGTGTGTGTGTGTGTGTGTGTGTGTGTGTGTGGGTGTAAGCGGTCAGCGAGACCTTTGTCCGGTGATGTCACCACAGACTGTGTGGACATACAGATTATACACTGATAAACCATCTCTCTGGACACACACACACACACACACACACACACACACACACACACACTGAATACTCACTCACTCTCTCCCCCTTTGTTCCTCAATACAATCAGTCATAGAAATAGATCTATGTATTTGTATGTATTTGTGATGTACACAAGTTGGTAAAGCAAAAACCCGTAATGTTATACTTTAAACTCTTCATATTTGATCTAAGTTTGCATGAGAATGGAATAATTAATTTACAATCCACTATCTTTTGTTACATTAATCATTGAATGGTTTAACCCCTGGGTTTAACAGATAAGACTGGTGTAATGTTCCTTTTTTTATTGTGAACACGTCCAAAACCAACAAGTCCATCTCTCAATACGTCCTGACTTCCATTGGCTCCTACAGAAGCTGTAAAGATTATTTTTTTAAACAGCTCACAGATGCATATTTCCATTTTTGAAAAAGGCTCAGTAATTTCCTAAAACAGCTCGTCACCGTAGTTTTTCATCGGATGTCACTCAAACAGGACAATGTGTTTGTTGGGGACTATTTTCAGCAGAGGATTAGTACACATTTGGCGCACTGGGGAGGATTTGTGTCAGCAGGACGACGTATGTGGGACTGAGTCAAAATAAAGTACTGTGTGTATGTTCATGGTGATGAAGGAACATGTCAACCAGTGTGGCTCATTGTTAGTTTTTGGACAACAATGGAGCTCAATGGCACAGAGGCAAGAATAAAGACACGAAACACCAGACATTCCCTTATAAAGAAGTGGTTGATTGATTGATTAAGCAATCAACAAAATGTACTGTCATTGTGATGATCAATTAATCTCACACATCTCAAGTAACAAGAATACAAGCCAGCCAGTCATGGACGTGGCTCAGCGAGGCTGTTGTTGGGAACAGTGCTGCTTTTAGCTAAATTCTAACTTTCACATGCTAATATGCACACAATGACAATGTTAACATCATGCTGATGCAAGTACAATGTTTGCTATTTTTTTTACCATCTTAGTTTAGTATGTTAAAAGGTAATTTTGGCATTTTTCAACCGCAACCCTTATTTCCCATGTTTTTGTGTCTAAGTGACTAAGTCACTACATACCAGTATTAAAGGAGAGCGCAGCAGCAAGAAGCCGCTGAACGGGCTACAATGCAATCGCTCGTTGCAATTTCGCTTCATCAATGTAGCTTTGCGCCACTGACAGGCTCAGATTGTTAAAAGTGTCTGACGACATTATGGAAAGAGCCCTACAGACAAACAACACCTGTTTCTTGACCATGATCTGGTCTGTTTGCTATTGTGTCTAACCAAGTATCGCATGAGGAGACGTCTCGTTCGGAAAACTGCAAAAGGTGAATTGTTGCCAGAACACAACGTAGGAATCGTGAGTGCGAGTTGGAGAGAGGAGTGTCCCTGAGTTTGTTGTGTTGGCGTACAGAATGCGTAGCGTAGTTTTATCCTAAATATATTCCAAGTCACAGCTTAATATCTAGCTGATTTCCACAACGTGGATGCGTCGCGAGACTTCTCCTTGAGCAACACTTGGTCAGACACAGTAACAAACGGACCGGATTAAGCGAGGGTTAGACTGGAAGGATTAAATTAGCGTTCTACATCAATACCGGACCAATTTCAGAAATTGACACAGAACCATGGGAATATATTCACTTTGAAAAATACTGAAGGTCCCCCTTTAAGCTCTGCTAATCAACGCGAAACACAAAGTACATCTGAGGGTGATGGGAATGCCATTATTTTGTCAAAACAATTTGTCCTTTGGGGAACGTGAATAAATATTATGGTAATCCGTCCAATAGTTGAGACTTTACACTATAAAACTAAAATGTCAACTTCAGGTGTAACTTTGGCCTCTTACAATGGAGGCTACAGTAATTTGCCACTGTTTTGTAACATTTCAGTGGCTAAACATTTCATTGGTTAATTAGAAAAACAAAAACGAATCAATAGGATGATAGACATCAGTGCTGCTTTATTTCTCAGCTGAGAGACATATACCACAATACTGTTTTGTTAAAGGATTCTATCAGATTCATTCATGCTCTCAGAAATTCTGTTACGTGTGTGTGAGTGTGTGTGTGAGTGTCTGTGTGTGTGTGTGTGTGTGTGTGTGTGTGTGTGTGTGTGTGTGTGTGTGTGTGTGTGCGCGTGCGTGCGTGCGTGCGTGCGTGTGTGTGTGTGTGTGTGTGTGTGTGAGGGAACCAGAGACAGAGAGAGTGTCTTTAGTCTGTTGTTCCATTTCCGGTTATCATCTAAACGCAGAAGCATCGGGGTGGTGCATTAAGCGCAACCACACACACACACACACACACACACACACACTAGCTCATAGTGGAGGGCTGATTGCTACGATGCTGTGTCTCTACTCTCTATATACATCTGTGTGTGCAAGTTTAAGTGCTGAGATATGAAGCCTCAAGTGTGTTTGCCAGGCTGCCATGTCGAGGGTAAGCATCTCAAGTCTGCACACTGTAATGTACTGCAATATTCCTACTACTAGGAAGGAGATTGTTTTTTACGTCCACGTCGTCATAGTTTTGGCCATCATTCATCTCAGTTATGGTAACTAATGAGTCACTCACCAGCACCATTGTAAACGTATCGGCTTTAACCCAAAGATCTAATGATACAAAGTGTGTGTGTTGGTGCAAAATATTTTCTTTGGTGATTATTTTACTTGCTTGTTGGTAACTGCAATAAGGTGGTTGTTTCGACTAACTGACCTAATATTACATGGTGATAGTGGAATCATGTAAAGCTTGGAATCATCAGAATAACTTTCACCATAGTTGAGGAATGAGGACTCCCAAACACGACTCTCATTAGAATCTGTGATTTTGAAACTTGTCATGAAAGGACCTTAAAACTAAACCTAACCAAGTAGTTTTGTTGCATTTTTGTGATGCTTTGTTTCAATTCAACATTAACCACATGCTTAAAACGGCGTTTGTAATCTGGGAGAAAATACATTTACCTCAAATGTAATTGAGAGTGCAGTTTAATTGTAGAAGGGACATAATTATGTAGCACACAGTGTTGCTTTGGAACACGGAAGTCTTCAGAGTGAATCACTGTGCTTGTGGTTGTTGTTTTTTCCTGCACAACATCCTTACAATGGCTGATATTAACTCAGAATTTGATTTACTAGCCAAGACTGAGGCCTTGCTGATTATTGTCCCACCCAAAATCCTGTTGTCCAAAATAATGACAACACATTGAGGAAGTAATTATACCATTTCCTCTACCCCATAGCAACCATTATGAAACGATGCCCTTATTTCTTTACTTTAAACTTGTTATTAACTCCCATTGATAATGTTGTATAGTTATTGTTGGATTATATGCATTATTTTAAAAACCCTTAAAACTGACCAAATAACTAAAACATGATCCCCTGATAAATACCAGAAGAGGGCCTCATGTTTTCTTTTAATAGAATCGTCTACCAAAACCCATCATATTGTGTTGTTATGCATTAGTTTATCCAATGGTTAACCACACATTTGGTGAACTGAATTTGCAGTGTGTTATATTGTAATATAAAGTTTTTGTTTTCCTTTGATAGAAATGTGTTAATCCATGCGCTGATAACGGCGTCGCTCCTGTCAGAACTGTTGCCGTTGTTTGCACTATTAGCGCTATTAGCACTGTTAGCTGCTAGCCTCCGGCTCAGCTGTCGCCATGTTGAGAGCCATGTGGAGGCACTTCCTCATTCATAGATATGTTCTGAATTTGGAATATAGCATACCTTGAATTCACCGTTGGTATATTTTGTAGTACAAGTTGTAAATTGAACATCTGGGGAGATGTTTTGCACCAGCTGACCATCCCTGATCATGCTGTGAAAATCATGTGACTGTTAAAACCACAGTTCAAAGCCTGAGGCTCTAGATAGAAATAAATGACAGTTAACAGTAGTGCTGGGCGATAAGACCAAAAATGTGTATCACGGTATTTTGTAAGATTATACCGGTTTCACGGTATATCACAGTATTTTTTTTCCGCGTTAACGCATTCATTTATTAACATCGAAAATTATTTTATTGCACGTTTCATTATTAAGCCGGACATTTTTAACACAAGAACTGGCCGGCCAACCATGACACAAATTGTTTATGTGTCACAAACTGTTGTGTCGTGGTGTTTTGCCCTGTTAAAGACCGTTAGTTGTGGGTTATTAATTGTTGTGTTATAAAGTTATAACCATGATTAAGGGTTCCCTCTCAATACATTGAAGACCACTAGCTCCGACCGTAGCGTCCGTCGCAGCGAACAATATATTTAGCTGCCTGTTGAAGAGTGGCAGCAGTTGTTTCAGCTATGCACCGGTATGACGGTATATGAAAAATGAATATCATACGGGAAATTAAAACCAGCCCAGCACTAGTTAACAGTCATGATTATTTGTGTGTGTGTGGAGGGGGTGACACCGGTGACATCACAACGACATCACACAGTCGCTGTCGCACAGCTGTAATCACGTCACAGCTGATTAATGACTTCATCAAAACATCGCTCAGCTCTGCCGGCACATGACGGAGTGTCGAAATGTGGCGCCACACACAAGCAGCGAAGTGTACGTTGAAGGGCGACTTTACTACTTACCCTGCACTTATATGCCCTCTGTGTAATGGATACCAAGGCTTAAGTGGTAATGGTGCAATAAAAAAAAGATAGAGAGAGAGAGAGAGAGAGAGAGAGAGAGAGAGAGAGAGAGAGAAGGAAGAGAAGAGACGTGGAGAAAGGGGAACGAGGGAGGGAAGGGAGAGACGGAAAGGTAGGTGGGGCGGGAAGATGAAGGAGAGGAAGGAGACACGGAGGCAAGGAGACAGGAAGGAGGAAAAGGGAAGCATCAGAAGAAAGAATATGGGGAGGAAGACGGGAAAGACGATGGAGAAGAGAGTTAAAGAGAGATAATGGAGACGGGAGAGGGGCAATGAAAGAGAAAATGAGGAAGATGCAAACGACAGATTACAGATGAGAGTAAGAACAACAACAGGCAAGAAAAAAAGGATTGAGGACAGAGACGAAGGAGGCAAAAGAGGGAAAGATTGTGACGGCGGAAATAGTAATAGACGAGACAGCAATACAATACTAAATGACACAAAGAAAGAGAGAGACAGTAGATAAAGAGAGAGGGAGACAGAGCTCTCCAGCTGATGGCGGCCCTTTGTGCCATAAATCCTTTTTTTCTTACAGAATGAAGCCTGTCTGTCTGAGTCTGTAGCGTCCTGACAGACATCTAGGTTTATATTCAGCTATATTGATCCTCTCTGCTCTCTCTCTCCTTTTAATCTCTCATTTCTTCTCAGTCTCTGCCTCTTCATCTCCATCTCTCTTTTTTACTTCTGTCTGCGTCTGGCCATCAAAAAGCTAAATGAGGAAAAATGTTCAACATCCCGAGAAGGAAACCTTCCTGTTAGCTCAGAGTGCCTAGTTGGCTGTTAGCATCTGGTGATCTGGTCCAAGCCCTGGATCTTTAGTAAAGTGGTGGCGAGTTTTGCACAGAGCCTGGTGAGGAAGAAACACCTGTTTTAAAGTCAGAAAGTGGCCAATGTTACTGTGAGTCTATGGCTGCTAAATGAACGTTTGTCAGGCTCTATGGTTTCATGACCAGGTCAGGTTTGAATGTGAGTGACTTGCTGACAGCTATTTGTCCGCTATAATTATTAGTTAAAAACATCTAGTAGCATTTGTTCTAATTAAGCCATGCCGTGTGCCATCAATTTGTTATTATTGTATGTATTGTTTGTGCTCCATACCATGTGATTATGGTCCTTAGCCACATATATGAATGAAAAAAGAAAAAGAGGTGCACACTTCAGAGAAATAAACTCACAAACAAGCGTGAGTCTCTTTCCAGGATCCTGTGTAGCTGGTGTATAATATGCATTATACTCAATACCTATTAGGTATTAATCTCTATGAACAGATTCTGCATTTATTTGCGGATCACGTTTCAGCAGGGGTCGGTTGAATGCAGGTAAACAGTCCAGAGAGGAAAAGAGGTGGATTTCTATGTGTCCTGGTGGCTCGCTAGAATTTCAAAGTGTTGCGTGTGTATTAAAAAAAAGTTGTCTATATTTAGGTCAACACACCGTCACTTTTTTTTGTGAGGAGCTCCTCAATTTCCATTGCATCGTGCATTGTGGAAAATAGTGTCCATCGGCAACAGGACACGCACATGGCGCTGGAGACTGAGGCTGTCATGGTAAAGCTGCCAGGCTGTGATCTATCTTTGCGGTGAGGATGAAAACAGTCTCTAATGACTCTGCCGAGTTCCTCTTTCTCCTTTCTCTCCCTGTATAATGAAACCAAAGCTTGCTGGCTCACTCATTTCCTCTCTTTAAACTTTTACTTTTAATAAACTTGAGTTTATAAAATGCAACACAAAAGGCTTTACATAAAAGCGAATTATTTAAGAAAACAAATAAGCAATTCAATCTAAGTTAACAAAATATTTTCAATTAAACAAGGATTCATTTAAATATCTTAAACCCAGGAAAAAGCATTGTTAAAAGTGTGTGTCTTAATATGTAATAAGTGTCTCCTGTATTTATTTTATCATATCTATTTATTGATATATTATAGTCTTTATCTTTTAGCTGGAAGAAATTCATCCATTATCTCACAAATGAATGCAATCAAGTTGTCGATAGGAATCATTTGGACATATATAGATATACAGCTGGGTATCATCTGCGTAGCTATGGAAATTGATGTTGTGTTGTCTGATAAACTGTTGAAAACAATTGGGCCCAAGATAGAGCCCTGAGGGCTATCTAAATCTACTTAATCTAAGGAATGGTGGCCCATGGCCACTATCAACTGTCAATAAATATTCACTGGGGAATGTGATAGGGTGGGAGTCCATGCAAGAGTTGAACTTACATTCTCATCATTGCTTTCTCATCTTGATTCTCTGCTGCTATCCATCTGTTCCTCTCCATTTCTACTTTCACTGACCTCTTTGCTCCGTTTGTTCTCTTTGTTTTTTACATATTCACTTGAAATAGCTGCTTCAATAAAGCACCACCTTGTTGTTTCTATTGATGTTTAGCTGCCCTTGACTCTTAACACCTCTGTATAATACACTTGTGTGTTTGCTGTGAGTGTTTTACCAGCTCTTGTGGCTCAGCACTTGACTCAACCCCATTCAAGTGAATAGAGAAAAGGTTCTAAGGTGAAAAAATGCCTCTCAGCCACCATATTGGAAAAGGCTTGACCTTTTGGTCAGCAGTGGGTGTTCACAGCTGATTGTGTTTTTAAAATGGAAGCCTCAATAGCAGTGCATTTCTGTGTCTGTCTTAAATTATATGAGTTCTCATCCCATCTCACGCATCTACACCTATCTTACAACCACAGACTGTATATAAGAAGTGAACGTAGTCATCGTGACGTCACACATTGGTGTGTGGACTGCCATTTTGAAGCCTTGAGTTCGGTGATTTCGCCGCCACCAGCTTCGATTACGGCTGTCGCCATGTTGTTTTTTTTGCAGCCAATGAATGGAAGTTGCCATATTTGGAAAGCAGAGATGTGACATAGAGACACCGTATACTGCTCTGGAAGCAGCAGCAACCTGTTAATCACAGTATGCCCGCCTTAAGCATACCCTGGTTTTTGGTCTATTTGACTCTAAACTGGATCATAATTTACTAAATTAACATGTTTACAATGTTTACTGAGGTAATAAATCAAGTGAGAGTTAGGATCATATTCTCATTGACTTCCATACAATGTGACTTCTTATTGCAGCCCCCTGCTGGTCAGTGTAGAGCTAGTTAGTCCTAGTGTTAGAAGTACTAGTTTGGGGCATCGCCTTTTGAAACAGGGAATTGCTTGATTCCAAGCATATGGCTGATCGGAGCTTGTGACTGTTCAGAGCACACCGATTGCTCGGCATGACAGCAATGGTTTTAACGTTAGTACATAAAGCAGCAAAAGTGAACTGCAGTCAATGAGCCGCGGCCTGTAAAGGCCCACTGAGGACGACATGCTCGACTCCAAATTGCACCAACTTTGTCACTGCACATCTTTGGGTTGGGTCCCCAGCAACACACCCGCCAAGTGTGAAGCAAATCGGATGAACTGTGCTTGAGCTAGGCAAAGGACACACATACAGACAGACAGGGATTCCTTGTTTTACAGTTGCATGATAAACATAAATGTATTATCCGACTATTATTTTCCAGGACCAGAATCCTCAGGGTGGCTGAAGGGGGCTTTCTTTTTATATAACCTGCACCCCTACAAACCAATGTAGTTTGCTGTTAAAGTGCTTTATGGAACCATAACCCTAACCCTTGGAAGTAACATAAGCCTTCACTGTATCTGACATGCTAACCATTGCAGCTTATGTCAGAGCAGATAAACAGTGTAAGCTGTGATTGGACGATCACTGTTTGAGCGAACATAAAGCTGAGAACACATTTGTATCATCAGTGCCTCTCATTTACAACACTTTCACATGACCACTCTGCAAGCATACAGCCATCTTGAATTGTCTGACGAAAATGATGGTGATGAACATGACCAAGGGTGGGTGATTGCGATGCCAAAGCATCAGTTGTGATAATGACAATGGAGATGATTGTGTTGCAGCACTATTGGGATGGTGGTGATGATTATGTTTTGAAATAATTGCGATTACAAGAATGACAACTGTGATGAGACTGATTCTTGTCATGTGGTAAGAATGATTTAGACTGGTGGATACTTGGCATGATGATGATGATGAGAGTGACTGACAGTGTAAGAGTGACGCAATGATTTTGAAGCTGGTGATAATGGTTATTGTGATGACAATAATTATAGTCTTTTTGCTTTCTTTCTGAGAGTGAGAACGAGAAGATCGATATCAATGGCATGTTTGTGCGTTAAGCACGGAGCTAGAGTCAGGACGTCGTTAGCCTAGCTTAGCATAAATACAAAATTCAGCTTTGCCACCTGGAGGCTTATGCTCAGCCCTTTCAACATGAGCCCTACATGTGTTACGCTCAAACATAAGCAATGGTGCTGAGGGTTCTGGCTTGGCTCAAATCCATGGCGTGACCCGGAAAGGACTCAGACATTTCTCTGTTCACGAATACCAAAATTGAAAAACAAATATCTACGCAACAAATGAATAACTGAGTAGTCAAGATATTCGGGTCCAGCCCTAAGGTGGACATCCGGTTTTTCTGCGCAACATCTCCAGCTACTGCACAGGTTGCCAGATGCAGTCTTGTGAGCACAGGTTTCATTCTCTTCAGTCGCGATGGTACCAAACCTGGCAACTTCATTGTGAGGAGAAGGCTTCAGGAAGGCTGTGTACAGTCACTGGGGACAGGTGTTGTTTGCCAAGAAATAGTTCCAGCACAGACCTCCCTAAGAAAGCACAAAAGAAATGAGTTTAAGAGGTGCTGGGATTTTGGACAGAACCGGGCTAGCCGTTTCACCTCTGCTTCCAGTCTTTATGCTAAGCTAGGCTAACCACGTCCTGATTTGACCTCCTAACTTAGCACACGGTCATGAGAGCTATATTGATCGTCAAATAAATGAAGTTTCCAAAATGTTGTACTATTTCTCTAAGATGATGATTATAATGTGATGAACATGATATTCATGTCATGAGATGATCATGTTGATGTGATCCATTGTGGTGGAGATGATTCTGGTGGTGGTGAGGTTGGGTTTTTTTAGAATGTTTTTTTCCCTTATAAAAAGGATGGCTATCATTTGAAATTGTTGGAGACACAAGAGTCGACACAATACCCCAGTTTTCACAGATACCCAAACAATAGATTACTTTAAGAAATATATATATACATTAGGCCGATTAACGATGTGTATTAACGATACACGTATTCGTATTGAACCGTTCGGTACGGGGCTCGCGGTTCGGTACGCATTACGAACCGAACAATACATTTGAATAATATTAAATTGCTTTTGAAAAATAAAATATAGCTGAAATTGGTGGAGCCACTGCGCTCAAACATGGCAACCCACCCGACATAACGCGATGTCCTTCCCTGATTCGCCACGCTCCTATCACGTGACCGTTCCCGGATGTTCACAAACGACAACAGTCTTGATTACCGATCGACTACCAGGTTAATTTAATGTGAACAACTGATTACAGGCGTTGCTGACCGTGTTGTCTTTACTTGCAGCTGTTGTTCAGTTAAAGTCTGCATTATTACGGAGGACGCAGCTGTTAATGGAGCGATTAGTGAGCGGTGTGTCCAGCGGAGGTATCAGACCTACGGAGCGGACGTCTGAAGGAACGGTTAGCGGCTTTAGGGAGGACAGACTTCCCTTTTCTTATTAATGTTTAATTTGTTCTGTACAATTATGTACAACAAGTTAACACACATAAACTATAAAGGAACAAAACATGGATTGCTCTCCAGTAGGACAGAGACTTCAGCCACCAGCAGAGCTACCAGTGAGAGACGTGTGTTGACCACATTCATGGATCATAATCTAGTAAACCTTTGTGTGTAAGTGTTAATATTAAAGTAAATATGAGGTGAGAGAGAGAGAGCAAGACCCGCAGCTCTGTAACTAAGTCTGAAAAAAAAACCTTCTAAAACCTTTCAGGAAATGTGTTTGTTTGAGTTTATAGAGGAATATTTTAGAGAAGATCTTAAGTATCAAACACAACCTTTAATTTTTAAAGACTACTTGAGAGTCTCACCATCGAGGATTTGGCATTTCTGCTTTTTTGCTGTACCGAAACGTACCGAACCATAGCACCACTGTATTGTATTGAACCGAACCGAGAATTTTGTGAACCGTTACACCCCTAATATATATATATATATATATATATATATATATATATATATATATAAATATATATATTGTGACAGCCCTACTTGGCATTTGAGAATTGGGATATGGTTGAGACGGTTATACTGATGATGATGATATTAGGGGAATAACTATGAAGACTGCGATTGTAGTTTGAATCACTAAGTATAACAGACGAGGGAGGCTGTGACAGCTGAGTCACACAGAGAGGATGAATAGAAAGAGTCGACGAAGAAATTCTGGTGTTTTCTGCTGATCTCGTTCGCAGGACGGAGACGCGTTTAGCAACACACTTATGTCTAGAGAGAGAGAGAGAGAGAGAGAGAGACTGAGAGAGCTGATGAAAGACAGAGGAACCCTGCTTTATTGATCCTATTGACTCAACCCTTTACCTTAAAAGAATACCCCCCCCCCCCCCTACTGTCGCCCCTCCTCAAACCGGTAAACCCCTTTTGAATAATATAATTGCGTATTTGATCCTCACTGTAACCTCGACCAGAGGGGGGTAAAAAAAAAAAGACAGCCCGATCGAATCACTCGAGTGTGCTCTTTGAGCACATTGACTGCACACTGTGTTTGTGGGTGGGTGATTTTGATTGCTCCCTTCTTTTTAAACGTAAACGCGTCTGCACTAAGTCCGAGGTGAACTGCTGCAGAGCTGCTTTCCATCGAGCTACAGTAAGCTGAAAAGAGAGAGACAGAGAGAGGGAAAGGTGTACACTGGAAATCTATTTGCAGTATTTGAAACCGTATTTCACTGTTTATTTTTTGACCTTTGTGAAACATTTATTAATTTATTTTTGTTGTTTGTTGAGGATTCTTTGCACCTGAGCTATTTTTGGATTCCCTCTAGCAATGCAGCAAATGTAATGTTTTTGAATAAGACCAGCACTTCCATCCTATATTTTCAGTCTTCATTCGTGCCAACTGCAAGTTTGGAATTATCTAAAAAAAAAACTGTGTCTGACAACTTGAATTTGTCCCAACATAATGTCTTGTTATTCTGCGCTTGTCTTAAATAAACAGCCGACATGTCCGAATAAAGTAGTTCCAGAACATTACGCGATATATATATATATATATATATATATATATATATATATATATATAAATGACAAAAAGACATCACTGAAACACACAGATGAAGCCAGCAATGATACGTGTGTACGGAAGAGCATTAGGGCCACATGGGAAAGATGTGTTTGAGTTTAAAGTGACATCTAGCTGCAACAGAGAGCAACAGAGTTAAACGTTGCTCTCTTGACTTATTCAAACAAAATGTAACAAATAAATACAAAGATATTAATGTACTAAATTGTCATTTATTAAAATAATGGTATCCGATACAAGACCTGGTCCAGCTGTTTATTAAGTCAGTACAGGACCGATATCTGATATCAGTACCTGGACCTGTGCATCAGGACTCAAAGATATGTTCACATGTGGCCATAATGATCTTCCGTACATGAGGGAAATTCTCAAATTACTAAATGAATGATTTCAAATTTCATTCAGCCATGTCAATTAAAACTGGGCTTAATTTGGTTAAAAATGAAATGTGTTGGGTTCTTTGTCCTATTTTGGTGCGGTTCACATTAGGAGCCAAATATGGTTTGAAATGTTTTTGAAACTAAAGTGACGATACAATATCCGGGTTTTATTAGTATTAAATCAATGCTTTAATTGTACAATTTTTTTTCCTCATTTACCAAAAGAAGCTGTTGTGTAAGTACATATAAAAGTACAAAATGTATTATAATTATATGAATCTGGAACCAGACACACTTTTTTGTGACGGGCCACCAGGAAATGTGAAATGAAATGTGTAAATCAAAGTGAAAACAACGCGGGGGCAGCCACAGGCAGCTCAGAACTGTCGACCGTTGTGTTTCATATGCATGCATGAAATATGCATGGAAGGAATACTGAAAATATAAACCTGTATACTCTTTTCTGTCAGGTGGAAGTACCTCCAGTTACTCACAGCTACCAGAGCTTCACGATGATCAACACAAGTCCAGTCAGGAAATGCCAGGTGCAAAACAAACACTACAAAAGTGCACAAAAAAAAATCATATGAATTTTTTTTTTCTGTAGCTTTAATTATAGAACTGCAACTCTTGTAAGTAAAGACACTATTTTGAGTGTATTTCTGTATGTATATATGCACAAAAAACATTATTTATCAAACTAATTTTATCCTAGAATACCTTGACATATTCTGACGTGAATCATTATTATTATTATTAGTAGTAGTAGTAGTAGTAGTAGTAGTAGTAGTAGTAGTAGTAGTAGTAGTAAATCACTTCTTAAAACATTTTAAAAGAAAGTTTTTGGTAATATTTAATATGTCTCTTCTGGTTTTACCATTCCACTCCATTTCATGCTTTCATCTACTTTTAACCTTATTTTTATTATTTTTATTTGTATTTAGTCCTTTAAATGATTTTTTTTGAAAAGTCTTATTTTCTTATAGTATTATCCTTATCATATTAAATTAATTAGGTGAAGACAGGATTTTCCTCCTATCAAGAGAACAGAAAGAGTTCATTGGACAGAAATTTCAAAACACTTCAAATTTCACAATAAAAGCCTAGTGGGAAGGTTTTTTTGGAACTACCTGGCACAAATTATTATTACTACTAGTAATAAATAAAAACATATTAGCGTCTAGCATAAAGAGTTGTACAATGACCGTGATAATCACATAGCAGGTGTAGTAGGTTTACTATTAGCAGTAGAAAAAGTAGTAGTGAAAATAACACTGGTAATGTTGGTCCTTGTTGAAATAAACGTTTGAACACAGTTAAAGAGGATTTATTTGAGGTTCCGAGAGAAAAAGAGGTTGACGGACACATTTGTGACACCAGTCATTATCAGTTCAGCTGCTAGAAACACACTTTGGTTCACAGTCGGATGTTTTATCACAAAGATCATCCAGTAAATAGTCAGGTCCAACGTCCAAGATCCTTTCTAGTTTACGCTTTGAATAAACAAGTAAACAAGAACAAAAACTGTGACACAGTTTTGGGTTGATGGTGACATTCTTCTATATACCCTATAGAATATGTCCTATCCATATAAATATTAATAATGAGTTAAACATTACTTTTAAATCCAGTAATAATAATATTAATAATAATTAAGAGCTCTAAAACAAAATCAGGAATAATGAGAGATTTAAAAAAGATGACATGAAACAGGGTTTAATCAAAACAGGTTGAAAAAAAATGGTTGCACTGGCAAAACATGTGCATCAACATGAGGTGTGTTTTATAGTGTTCATTTAAAAGACCAGGCAGATTCTGATGCCAGCTATTATTATTATTATTATTATTATTATTATTATTATAGTATTATTTCAATTTGGCCTTTTATTCACAATTTCTTGTCATTATACGTCTGATGATTCTAAGCAGACTTGTCTCTTTCAATCTTTGTCTGTCTCTGTCACATACATACACACACACAGTCATCTTTCCATTACTTTAGAGGACATTACATTGACTTACAATAATTTCCTGGAGACTTACTCGAACCATAACCACTACTTGTCTAATCTTAATCCTAACCCTAATCTTAAAAAAAAAAAAAACTTAAACCACGTCCTCATCCTAAACTGTACTTAACGGGAGACGTGCATTTTGTCCCCAAAAGGAAGGCAAGTAAATAGATGTATGTCCCCACAATGTGAGTAATTCTCACACACAAACACAGACACTGACTATATGCTTTAAACCCAGTGTGTATGTGGCTCCTCATATGCAGAGATCAATAGCACCACCTGTCAGTGACAAATTGTATTACAACTCCTGACAGCGTGGAGTAAAACATGAATTCTTTATAACATTTCACCTATTTACTCAGAGAGCAGAAGAAGAGTTGTCACCTGTATAATGAACAACAGTGACATTTTGAATTGATCCAGCCCAGCAACTAGCCACAATGCCTAAACTTAAGAAATAAATCCCACTGACGCCAAAGACACCAAACTCATCAGGCTGCATTTTTCGGGGGAAAATGTGTCTAAACACATGTAGAATATGTCCAGCCATGAAAAAAAACAAAAATGTGGTTTGAATGTTTCACTCAGTGTAAATATTAGATGCGTATTGATCATGAAGGCCATAAAGACACTGAACCAGTTATTACGAGATAGAGAGCAGCAGAGAAACAAAATGCTGGCCATCTTTCATTTGCATCTGTCGTCAGGTCACTAAACGCCGTGATAAGAAGCTGTGTGTGTGTGTGTGTGTGTGTGTGTGTGTGTGTGTGTGTGTGTGTGTGTGTGTGTGTGTTTACAGCGAGGATAGTTTCCTCTTACGCAATAGTTGACCACTTAACCTGATTCGTACTGACTTAATTCAGAGAGGTAATCAAATCAAACGCACCCAGACCTCCTCCTCAGTGACTGACTGAGATACAACAGCAAACACATTATAAAAGGTGTTTTATTACTATTATTGCAAATATGTTATATTATTATAGTCTGTTCTGTTTTTTTTCCTTCAAGCTTATGGTCATAGAAAAGTCTAGGAGACATGAATAAATTCATATTTTAAATTATATACTGCCATACTTAATGAATAAAGGTCCCTCCACTTTGTACATGTATTTCAATATTTATGTAGGATTCATTTATTTCATACATTTTTCATAAATATTTTGTTTGACTACACGGTGGCAGTAAAAGTCCTAAGAGACCACACACTAATGACATCACCATGATGTGAAAAACACCTATTTGTCCACATTCTTATCTTATGTCAATGAGCTCAGATGAATACTAGCTGTCTGTATAAAAGTGAAAATAACAAGGTAATATCTAGGGCTGTAGTGAACAGTTCAAAGCATCAAACATTCCAATTCTCAATCGACATTTTAGTGCATTTTTTGTATGTCTATTCTTTTTGATTAAAGTGTTATACTACTTGTAGAATTAGATTACAGCTGTGACTGCGATTGTGATCCAAACACTTTCAATAGCTCCACAGTCCAAAAGTCTAAATGTATTGAAAAAAGATAAATGTAATCTAGCATGGGTTTAGCAAGACGATATGACCGCCGCCACTTCTCCTTCATCCCCAGAGCAAACAAACGTCTCGCGACCACCCTACTGCGACTGATGTCGAGACACGTCCTGGTCGTGCTTTTGCTGTTGTTTTTTTTTAGCTGTATAGCCATAGCTCCTGCTGCTAGCTACACAAACCTGTATTCCAGGGGATGCCAAAGATCGGGGGGGGGGGGGCAAAATAAGATTTGCACATGCATAGCTTTATCTTAAATAAGGTGCTGGAAGTATCAAAAAAGTTTAACTGGTAGAATAGAGATAATTTGTCCTCAGTCAAACAATAGTGGTCCACATTCTGTTTAAACCTAGTATTTGTGCACAGTGTCAGATAATGAACAGTGTTAGTATTATGCTTTCTGCAGAATTAGATTCCAGTGTAGAATGGTTTTCGAATCGTGAGATCCAAACATTTTCAATAACTCCGGAACGTTGTGAAGTCTAAAAGTAAAATCCGTCCAGACGCCATCACTTTATTTATGTCGAGGAAATGGACGAGTTATATTCATTAAAGAAAGATGGTTTAATAGAAACAGACTAATTAATTTTTTTGGGCTTGAAGTAAAATAAGTTGGGAACCACTGCTTTATTGAACAGCCGACAGCAGAGAGATGGTTGGACAAAAGGAAAAAGAAATGTGGAACATGTGACATAGTTCATGGTCTGCGCTAGTGTTGGGCGGTAAACCGGTTTTAATTTCCTGTATGATATAAATTTTTTATATACCGCCATACATAGCCGAAACAACTGCTGTCGCTCTTCAACAGGCAGCAAAATATATTGTTTACCGTGACGGGCGCTATGGTTGGAGCTAGTTGTCTTAACTGTATTGAGAGGGAACCCTTAATCATGGTTATAACTTTATAACACAACAATTAATAACCCACAACTAACTCTCTTTAACAGGGCAAAACACCACGACACAACAGTTTGTGACACATAAACAATTTGTAACACTAATAATTGTACATTTATAAAATTACACCGCCGAACGGCAGTCTGCTAACAGCTGGGAGAGGCTCCGTCGCTACATGAAGAATAGAAAAGAGCGATGCAGGATTATTTTTGGGTATTTTGGTTAGACACTTGTGCAATGCTGAGTACCGTGTAATATGTGCAGTATTTGTTATAAATGTACGTTGGTACATAGAGGGTGATAAGAAGCTGTACAGGGAGGGACTTAGGACCCACCGCTCACTGGCCGGTTGGCCGGCGGTTCTTGTGTTAAAAATGTCCGCTTAATAATTAAACGCGCGATAAAATAATTTGCGGCGTTAATTAGTTAATGCATTAACGTGAAAAAAAAATACCGTGATATACTGTGAAACCAGTATAATCTTACAAAATACAATGATACACATTTTTGGTCATACCGCCCAGCACTAGTCTGCGCCTTAACCGCTGGGACCAGAGCGCCCCTCTTTCTGATGGACTTCGTAGTATTTATCCTACAAAACCACACCACACCCAAACTGCACCAGAGTTTACTTCGAGGTGGGGGTAAACCCACAGTTTTAGGCAGCCTTGGTCTGGTTGCAGAGTCCGCGTCAGAGTTGGATTGACAGCTTTCACACCCAGCCTATAGACTGTATACAAGAAGTGGACGTAGTCATCGTGACATTTTAGGGCCTCGAGTTGGGCGATTTTGGCCGTAGCCATGTTGTTGCTTTTTGTAATTGATAAATGAAATGCGGAGGAGTGATGTAACGATCTGTTGTTAGCAGCAGCGACCTGTCAATCACAGTTAGCCTCGCCCTAAAGCATACCCTGCTTTATGGTCTATTTGACTCTAAATGGACCATAATTTACTAAATGAACATCATGCTGTGTTGAAGAAGACTTGAAACTAGAGATTGAAACCATCAACTCATGTTTACAATGTTTACTGAGGTAATAAATCAAGAGAGAAGTAGAGTCATTTTGTCACAGACTTCTATACAATCAGACTTCTTTTTGCAACCAGAGGAGTCGCCCCCTGCTGGTCAGTTGAGAAAAAGCAAGTTTTATGACACTTCCGCATTGGCTTCACTCGGCAGAACAGGATGTTGCCGCCTGCACCAGCCTAAAATAAAAAATTAAAAGATTGAACAAGAAAAATGCACCAGAGTTTGTTTGAAATGAACCAAACAGATTAAGCGTGAAAACATGCTAAATAACTAAACATCCATCATTAAACTCCACCACTACATCTCAAACTTTCACATTTCATTCTACTTCTCACATGATTCTTATGAGTTGAACGCCTGAGCTGTATTGATTAAATGTGGTGATGACTCAGTGGGAGAATAAGACATCAGATGTACAGGAACATGAACAAGACCATCAGTTTGTGTTTCATATCCTCCTCCAATATTTAACTGTTGTTCAACTACTACAAACAACGCTAACACTTTTATTTTCTGTCTCTTCCTCTCATCACCCCACCACCTCTCCTCTGCTCTCCTTTCTCATCTCACCTCTCATCTTCTTTCCCCCTGCAGCGTGCAAACGGAAGGAGCAGGACACGGGGAAGGACCGCAACAACACGCCGAAAAAGTCGCGGCTGGTCTTCACCGACCTGCAGCGGCGCACCCTGCTGGCCATCTTCAAGGAGAACAAGCGGCCGTCCAAGGAGATGCAGCTCACCATCTCGCAGCAGCTGGGCCTCGAACTCACCACCGTCAGCAACTTCTTCATGAACGCGCGTCGCCGGAGCCTGGACAAATGGACAGACGACGGAGGCAGCCCCGGCGCCCATTCCTCGGCGTCCAGCACTTGTACCAAAGCGTGATAATAGATGGCGAGGAGGGGGAGGGGAGGGGAGCACGGGGGGGACGGGTCTCGGGAGGAGAAACGGGGAGGGACGAAGGGGTTGAGGGGTTGAGGGGCGTGGGGCGCGGGTCGAGGCGAGGAGGAAAAACCAAACTTTTTACATATTTTTTATTTGTTTGTCCGTTCTGCTTTCGTCAAAGGGTGACAAACTGAGAGGGGCTGCTCACTGCGACGAATTGTTTGTAGCCTAACCGCCTTTTTGCAAAACCATCGTGAATCCATAACAAAGCCGAAGGGTAAACTCACCTATAAAACATAGAAACCTCACTGGGGTGGGAAAAAACTTCTAAATCAAAGACTTTCACTGCTGATGTCTCCTTTAGGACAATAAGCTGACACACTAGCCCAAATACCAAAGACTAGAAGACGATGTATGTTTTCTATTATGCAATATATATAAGCTAGGAGCCAACCGACCAAACAAGAAACCAATGGAAGCTTTATGAAAAATTCTCTATGGAATTGTAGTCGACCTTCAAATGTCCCAAAGATGGCAATGATGCATCTGTTTTGGGCAGAGTTGAAGACTTTCACGATCAGAAGTCTGGTTTCAGAGATCGCACAGTCAAATTCAGAAAGCTGTAGCTGAATCGTGATTTAAAACAAAAGGTCAGTTTGTGCAGCTGAGGGTGAAGTTGGACTGTGGATAACATTTGTTTTTTTTAACCAAACCAAAGATGTATAGAGGACATTTCCTCGGTCATAAGAAACCATAAGGTCTTTGACAAAAATAGTCTTTGCATGAGGCCCACTTACTGGCTTGGACTGAGTGTGCTCAGTATGCTTGGGAAAAGCTAGTGGTTGTTATGTTCAAATGATCTAGTCAAACATTCAATGATTTATTCATCTAAATCAGTAGGTTCAGCTTGTCAGTTGATGTATGTGTCAATTAATGGCTGAGCGATAGAGGAATAACAGTCCAACAACTGTGTTCATTTGGCTGTGCAGTCCCTGATCACAAACACTAACAGAAATACCAAAGTCTGTTTTCCCCCAGAGATCAGAATTGAAGAGTTTGCTTCCAAAATGTTCTATATCCATTTTTAAAAGGAAAATACATACCCGAAGTTGATCTCTGGAATATATATATATATATATATATATATATATATATATATATATATATATATATATATATATGATCCAGGTTGTAGATGGATTATTATTTTCTTAAATTATGACTTCATAACCAACTTTCTTTTTTTCTTTTCTTTTTTATAAAATTATGAGATTTCTGTCATTTTTGGGAGACAAAACTCTTCAATTTTACCCCCAAAAAAGATGTATTAATTGGATTCTTTAAGGGGGGGCATTGAGGATTCTTAAAGTTAGGAAATGGCAAAATATGCAAGCACAAACACAGATACACGATCGTTCACCGACACACAAGCTTTCTCTCTCAGCATACTTTGCGCTCAGTGGAGTTTTGGTGTATTATATATGAATATAAACAACGTATGTGAGCACAATCTTGAAGCACATTTTCTTTGCAATAGAACCGGGGCTCTCTGCTAAGCCGAGTGGTCTTCACATCTTAGAAAACTCAGGATACCATTTTTTCTAAACAGTGGCTGAAATCCATTCGGCATTCTGTCGTTACACACTGTAATGTACAAACATGCGCGTAGACACACTCTGTTGCAGACAAGCAAATACACCTGCTTCACACAAAGACACACAACTTTAAAGAGTCATTTCCCGAACGTTCCCCCGGAATCCCCACCCTGACCGAAACGTTGTCAGCTAAACCAAAGCGAACCAAAGTTTACCCTGGCTTTACCCACCCATCATTTGTATTACCATGTATTACTCATCCATCAGGGCAGCGGTTTCCAGCCTAGCATCTTAGCGACAATTACAACAAAGACACCACACAAACTGGTGCTGTTTGAGCTGTCACTGACTTTTTTCAACAATTTGAGTCACATCTGTGGTCCAAAATGTGGTAAAATATAGGTAGATTTGAAGGCATATTTTATACCTTAACTCCAACATGCATCTTCTCTACAGCTATAGCTCTCTTTCAGAGATAGAAACCACCAAATCCTGCCTGGATTTATACAAATACAAAAGGCTTTACTTGTGACTTCTCCCCATTTAGATGGGTGTAAGTCCCTGTTCGCTTATAAATGCAGTTTGTTTGGACACAAAACAACCAGAAAGTTATCAATACTTTACAAAGCATTAAAGCTTAAAGTTATGTTCATAATCCATGTTTAACCAAGAGAGTGCTTAGTGGCAAGAGCTCCTGGGCTTTTAACAAATCAGCAGAAGCGACAAGACACGGTTGCACACATATTGGTTTCTTGAGCCATTTCTGACAAAGTTTTGTGAAATGAGCACGGACAGCACTAAAAACTAGAGGTAGTTTGACACTTAACGCCAAGGTATGTTTAAAACATGTTGCCCGACTACATCTAAAGACCAAACTGTTTCCACCTTTCCCAAATGGCCCCATTCGCCCAAACATAACAATAGGCACGGTCCAACGACCCATACAAATGGCGACAATCTGTCCTCGAAAATATTCGTGGTGTTGGACCACACACAAAAGGTGATGGAAGTAGTTGAATCTAACTCCGCCTACCGTCACACCACAGCAAACCTGGCCAATCACTGTGTAAAACAGGATTGATTGTCCGATTGTCTTTCTCAGAGGGTTACAAAATTGTGGGACGATTATTCCGATGTAGGACAGAGTTAGTTTGAAGCCTCCGGCCCTTTTTACAGAAGGGCCGTCTAGTTTTTAGCACGATCACGACCGAAATTGTTACGCAACACACTGAAGATTTGACACAACCTTCCAGTGTCCATGTCCAGAGTCCGTGCATATTTTACAAATCTTTGACTGTTGGTTTATCATTGCTGAAGGGGTTCTTGGCCAAAATTTGCTCATAGCCTTACGATTTGACCTTTTGGTGTAAATCCAGCTGTAACTAAGATGCTTTCTGGAAGCCTCCAGCTGCCATCACAGATACCCCGAAAACAAACCGCAAACTCTTAACGTAGCAAGTGATACAACAGCAGAACCAGTAAACCGTCTGAACCCACGGAAGACGAACTGTCCAGGCGAATCAGGGCCTTTGTAATAGTTAAAGAGGACAATCTAAAGACGATGCCTGGCAGGTCCGTCTCTTCCAGAAGGTCAGCGGGCTGGAAGATCGGTATTAACGCTGCAAACGCTAATAAAGTAATATATTCAGACTTCAAATTTTTTATGAGAAAATGGGACTTTTTCTGCTTGTAAAAGCAACTTGTTTCCTTGTTGATAGTGGTGAAAACCTTACCCAACCGTTGTCTCTAAGAAAAATCTTAGATGGAACTTGTTTGCAGCATAGTAGAGTTGGATGCTTGGTAAAAACGACAGATGGACTGAAACACAGAGATAACATTTCTCTGCTTGTCTTCTCTGACTGTCCTAGTGTCCGTACAAACCTCACCAAGCATCCATCGCTACCAAATCCCGCAACACCCATTGATTTTACTTTGATCCGTCACACTGTACAGCCTTGACACATGATGTAAATACTAGCGCACCCAAAAAACCTCAACCGCCGCCACCTCCTACTCCAGTTCAACAGCCTTACCATCCGCAATCACCTCATCAATCATCTTTCACTCAAGCTATCGAACCAAAAATAGAAACAAAACCAAAGGAAAGGCGTCAGTCAGCAGCCCCTGCTCCTTAGAAAACCCCAGGCTGAGTCCCGGCCTGGTTAGAGGCGAGCCAAAGGCTAAGAACGATTTAAAATTTAAAAAATGGACACTTGAGACTTTTTCTATTTATTGACAAATCGAAACCAAAGAAAACCTTTTTCTGCACCTAACTGTTCCAACAAATGGAAAAACTGAAGATGGAAGAGAATTATTACCAAAAAAAAAAAAAAAACACAAAAAAAGAGTGGTGGCGACAATGTCCAGAATGGAGGATGTCGACAACAACGAGAAGAAGGCTGGGAGAAAGGACGACATCACGGGATCGGAGAAGTAGCTTTGTTCTGCCTGATGTTGCATCGGGCCATCTTTAAGGGGAAGCAAGTTGGGGACTGAAAAGGGTAAAACCACACGGGAAGGAGGGAAGGAACCAACGGAGGACGCCGTCAACCATTTTCTTCCCTCCGACCCCCAAAAAACGGCAGAACATTAATGTGTCTCTCACGGTTGAAGAGTGTCTTTAACGTGTGCCTATGCAGTTTTTCAAAGTAAAAAAACGGTTAAAAGAACAACAGAAACCTCATCAGCTAACAAACCAAAGATTCACCGTTAACTCCAGTCGCAAATCCTCCTCCCCCCGAAAAGGAAAAATATGGACTTTTCACTCACTAATTATTATTTTACTACATCTATTGCACGCAAAACTGTCTGGGTTAGCATGTAGGCTAATCAAGCTTGTCTATACTTTAACTTTCAGGCCTGTTGCAGTTTTGCGTCCTTCTATACTGACAAGTTGAGAAAGGTAGCCAGCAAATAGCGAGCTTAATTTTTCCCACGGCAGACACTCATATGGGTCTGTATTGTATCTTACAAAGCTGAAATGTAAACATCTGGTATTTTCATTGGTCATTCCTCCAGCATGGCGTCAACACATGCAGCCATTATAGTTATAAATCCTTCACACCCATGGCCATGATCAAACATTACCACAAACTTTTGATGCTCGAAAAAAGAGAAACACGTCTCGGGAGATTCTAAGATGGCTGCTGTTGCTGTTTGTGTGTTCTTGTTTTTTTTGTCCACCACAAGTCATTACCTGCTCCACAGGACAAAGTCTACCTCCAACAATCTCCAGCAGTAGAAACAAAAGCTGCCAGACAACAGCACAGGGACGGTTTATTTTTTCCCCTTGCTTCACGTCCATGCGGTGTGACACAAGCAGCTTGGTGCGTCAGCATCAAGAGGAAAAAAAAGACATCAACTAGTTGTTGACTGTTACTCAAAAGCTTCCATCTTCCATTTTGCTTCCGCCCAGTCTGGGGATTCAAATAGGCCACTTTTTCATGTTGAGCTGGCTGTTGTCCGGCACACTTCCTACTGTGGAGAGAGTGACAATGTTATGCTATGTGAAACGTACAGTATATACCAAAGATTTTCTGCTGTACAAAACAGTAGCACACACAGATACCTTTTTCCTTTTTTCCATACTCATTTTGAGAGTCCCGGACAGATCCTGGATCTGCAATCTAGATCGATCAACGTCACTCACAGTGTTGTTCAACTCACCGCCTCTGATTTTTTACCTTTTCAACCCAAGCCTAGTAGGAACCAGCTGAAGCAGATGGACTCTTTGGGCCATTCACAAATTATGACCTCAATTATTGAATCAGCATTTATACAAAGCGAAAAAAGAAACTAACTGTCAATAAAATGTCAAATATTTCGGTCCTGAGTCTCACAGGGGTATAGAATAGAAAACAGGCTTCCTCACTTTTCTTATTTGAGATACTTTGAGTTTGAAAAGTTTGAAAACAACCCACTGAATTCCAATTCTAACTTTCAAAATTAAGAGATGTGGCAACAGACCCAAATAAATGACTGAGGACAATCCAGTGGACGTTAGTTGAGTTTTGGCTACCAAACAAAAGCACTGCTAGCTTGGGTGGAAAAGTTTTGAAAAAGTGGAGAGCAAATTGTTGAAATATCATTACACCACAGTTAGTTATAGCCCACATTGCCATGCTGGAGGAGGAGCCTCAGAGAGAGTGATAATTGGACATACTAACTGTCCATTGCTAACAAACCCACGTTAGCGTGTTCTTTAGGGGGGAGGAACTATGCTGCTGCTCCATATATACAACGACAATAAATGAAACAAAACCAAAAAACACTTCGCCCGCTGAGAGAAACTGCTAAAATATCGGTCAAATAGCTTTATCCTTAGTTTTCTCTCTCTCTTTCTGTATGTAAAGCTTCTAGTCCAAAGAAATCTTCCGCCCACCTGACCCTCCAATCCTGCTGACCACGCCCAATGGAGGGGCGTGGCTTGTGGCTCAGGGGGGTGGCGGCCATTTTCCATTCCCACTTGCAGTTCTGTCTGGATGTAACACAGGCAAAAACCTGCCAAACCAAAAAAAGAACAAAAAATGGGTATGAAACCAAAAAAACTGTCCCAAAGAGGTTTTCATTGTTTGTTTTTAAGTACTTAAAATTATTTGCCAATATGTATGTGTCTACTATTACGACTATGTTCCTTCCTAGGTTTTTGCAATATGCGATTTTTCTTTTTTATTTAATGTAATTTATGTTTTCTTTTTAATTGTGAATTAATTTAAGCGAACATATTTGTTGCCAAATCTCCCTCTGAACCCTTTTTCCCTTAATGATTAGCTTTGCCAAAGTTTACATTGTATGTTCACTTTTCTTTCTGTTCAATGCTGTATTTATTTATGAGGTGTTTTAGAACACACTAGTTTTGTACTTAATAATTTAATGTTATTTAATTAGATGTAATTGATTTTTTTATGGATATTTATGAGTATTTAAGAATGTTAGTTGCATCAAAGATGCAGTGCTTATGCCAGGCCTGTTAATTTATTCTTAGTTGGCTTTACTTTAAAAAGCAAATGAAATGTTGTTTTATGAATGTTTAGAATTAATGACAGAACAATGTAGGAATGTCAGATTAGACTTGCTTACTTCTGAATGTCAACACTTGCTCTCACTTTTTAAACAATCTTGTTTTGTTTTTTTTGTCCTGGTCATGATTTTTTCTTTTTCGAAAATGAAAACAATCTCTTTAAGACAAATAACAGCCTACCAAATAATGAGCACTGCATCTGTTTTTCTTTTCCACCTTGGGATTTGTATGGCTAATTTATTGGTTGTTTTTCTTTTAATTTCTTTGCCTCCTGTTGACCATTGTTGAACAAGCAATGAATTTCAGACTGATGTTCTAGTGACACTTGATCAGGTGAAGTAAGGGCCACGCGTTGACATAAACTGACTCACCAAAGATAACTGGAATCCTTGAGAGGCCAACAAACAGTGTGTGTTTACATCCATGCAGCTCTACCCTGGTTAAGGTCTTATTCCTACATCGACTTAGCAAAAAGTATATTCTGTATACACATGTTCAAAAGCGCCATTTTATTCCCCAAGAAGAAAGATTAGTGCATTTTAGAATTAAACAGATTTCAGTCTCAAACATCTGCTAGCTGAATTTAAGAATATCAAAAATGCTCTTATATAGTCAATGGAGGGCTAAAGAGGACATGGGTAGCAAAAACTTTTATGGTGCGCCGCATAGACTGTATATAAGAAGTGGACGTAGTCACCGCAACCTCACTGGTTTGTGGACTGCGTTTTTTAAAGCCTGGAATTCGTCATTTTCTTGTATTTTGTTTTCGACCTTTGACTCTAAATGGGACCATAAATTACGAAATGAACATCATGCTGTATTGAAGAAGACCGAGACCATAAAGTCATGTTTATGATTTACTGAGGTCATTTTCTCATAGACCTCTATACAATCCGACTTCTTTTTACAACAAGATGGGCATTAGAAAGAATGCAAGTTTAGGGCACTTCTGTATTGGCTTCACTTCTCAGAAGCGAAGGTTGCCACGGTGGTCCATGGTGCACACCACAAACTTTAAACCGTAGCTTAATAACTCTAAATAGTGAATTTAGTGTTAAATTACAAGTACTGCCACTTTATTACACTTTCTATCGATCCTGGTTTCATTTTTTTGAAACTATTTTCCTTTTTCCAGAGCATTTTGTGAAGGGGGTGTATTCAAGTTTAATTGCTCTTAGTGTCTGGTGTACACTTTGGGACTCAACAAGCTGTTTTTAACAACATTTTGATGATCACCACATAATTATGTCAAGCTACCCAAGCAAATATTAATAGTAAGAATATCCTCTCCAATATTCCGTAAAAACACTGCTCATTCATACTTTTTCTACAATTCTCTGCGTAGGTATAAGAGCTTATCCAGGTTACTGTAAACAGAATGTGATGTTAACACACACCACCTCGACAGGAAAAATACCTGCTGTGTTTCCCATTTGTTCCCCGAACATCGGTGTGTGTGTGTGTGTGTGTGTGTGTGTGTGTGTGTGTGACTGCGTGAATGCAAACACACCGACTTGTTTCACTCGTTAAGGAAGGAAAAACTGAGGAGTCCCTTAAAGCTATAGCTGCTTCCAAGACTGACTTTGTGTGTGTAAAAAAAAAAAAAACAACTTTCTATTTCAATAGTGAGAACCAGAGAGGCTACCTCACTGACTTTCCATTTGTCCTTTTAATCGTGTTGATGAAACCAAAGAAACCAAAGATTTTTTGTCCTCTTCAGTGTGGTCTGCACTCAGCTCTGTGCGTTTGCGCTCTCACCTCTTAATGGTGACGCCTCATGTCGTCCTCTTTTCTACATTCTCCTTTTCTCTCCCTGTTCTCTTTCTTTCTCTCTTTTCCCTCCTTCTCTGTTGGCCTTGCACCGTCTCGTCTCTTCAAAAAGAATGCATGTGAAGGGGTGAGAGGCAGTTGTAGCGCGGGGTCCGGCTGGATGCTGGATATCAGGGAGTGCATGAGCATAAATACTCAATTCTAAAAAAAAATTCTGGCTAGTGAGCCTTAGAGCAGAGTACATTTCAATTTCAAATTCAACAATATGAGAAACAACAATACAATGGATGGATCAAATATGGACCCGGAGGTCTCTGCTTTGTCCATTGTTTTCCTGCCTCCTCCACAGTTTTAAGGCCTCTGTATGCTTCAAACGAACTACGCAGCAACAAACAAAAGTGTTTGTACCTGTCGCTAATGGCCACACAATGGCAAGAAAAGCCTGCTGTCATAGAGGATCGTACCACCCAATCCCGCCATCAAAGACAGGGTCCCAGATGTTGTTACACCATCTGACAAGCGCTTTGTTTGAAGCGTAATGACGTCCTGAGACTTTGATTTGCAAAAAAAAAAAAGAAGAAAACACAAAAAATTTGAGAAGAAGAATCTCTTGGTGTTCTGTTCCAGACACCCACATCCCGTTTCTTCATGAACAAGAAGCTTTTCACTGGGCTTTATTCCCAACAACATGCTCCTCTTTTTTTGTTCCGTTTGTACTCATCTCGCTACGGCAATTAGACAGCTGATTGGTACCAGCTTTGTGCTGCGTAGCAACCACAGTGATCCAACGCTGCTCTGACCTTGTGAGTTCACGGCTGAACTTTTCCGTTTGATTGGTAGCAAGCCTGATAAACTACTCGTATAACTGTCTGTAAAGTAAAATCAAATTGTAAGAGGAAGCGAAACTGCCCTCCTGTTGCCACGAATGACTTTCTCAAAAAGATCTTGCCGAACCATCCCTCGAGCTCTAAATCTCATGCAGGTCATGTACTTTTAGCTAAATGCTAACATTTACACTTTACGTCATGTCACCAGTATTTGGTCACAAACCAAAGTATTGGTCCAATAGGGAATTTGACCTGATGATGGTGCTGCATAAGTTCTTGTACAATTCATCCTGTTAGGGATCGTGAATATTTGTAACCAGCACAGTAGAGATCAGGAAGGGTCACGACGATTGTCATCCGTTGTTGCAGTGCAAATAATCAGCATTGCCACAAAAATGAAAAAAAACAAAAAACCCTAGAGATATATTATACTAAAGATATTCTTTGAACCTTATACTTATCAGACACGCCTGGCTGGAAAGAGTGGCGATTCAATCGTACCAAAAAAAAACAACCAAAAAACGCCCACCCGCTGTGTAAAGGACCTTTACAAGCGTTTGGCTTAAAAGTCAAACAGGAAAGCCAAATGGCGCAGGAGCAACTTTGTGGCTTGTTGGGGTTAAAGTCTGTTGTCGAGTCAGTTTTCTGACTCGTGCTTTTCCAAAACCGGGCCAAAACAAAGACGTAGAGAACGCTTTTGTTGCAAAGTATGAGATAACCTTGGATGAGTGCCTTGCTTGAACCAAAGCAACATCTAGACCTCTGTGTTCTCTGCTCTCTGGTACTTTGCCACGCAATCAACGCAAAGAAATCCAGAGCGATCACCAAAAGGCTTCCCGTTCTGTTCGACTCTTTTACTATCCCTTCTCTTTTTCTTTCTCTCTTTTTATTTCCAAGCTAAGTTTAGATCTTTTTTTTCTGACTAAAGGAGACACCAAGTCCAATCTGATTTCCCTTGTGTTTTTACACAGACTTGAGATGATAAGACTGCAGCTACATTGGCTGAAAAAAAGAAAGTAAAACACAGAAATTGACGTTTGGCATTTGAAAAAATAAATGGAATAATACAAATAAAAACTACACTTACAAAAATATTTGTACAAAATATTTACTTTTTAACGCAATATAATATAAGATGGTATCCCAAAAGCATATGTTATGTATTGATAATGATACCTGATTATGACAACAAAACATTTATGATCTCAACATAAGTATATTTTCTCGGGTAAGCTAATGTCTCAGGCTTACTGCATCATCGTCTTTGTCCGCACAAAAACCAACCGCATTTAAAAACAAACCCAGCTCCTTCCCTCCTCTTTCTCTTTCTTCAAACGGTCGCAAAGCTTTAAATGATGAAAAAACCACGGAGGCAAACTTGTGCGAGTTGTGCGCAGACCGCGCTCTCTTTACCAAACTGTTGCAGATATACCTCATAGACACTAGTGTTAGGATGATGTAATGATAGCGTATGTCATAAATTATTCACTTGCTCTTCTTCCTTTTTTTTTTTTAATGGTGACTGTAACTTTAAAAACAAAACAAATGTGGGGAAAAATAGCTTTACACATTTTTAAGTTGTTTTTTGTAATCGTTAAAAAGGTGCGCTAAAACCAAAAATGAAAATTGCTTGTCTTCTTCTATGCTCTCTTTCTTGTTGATGTATTACTGTTTTTTCTCTCCTTCCCATCTGCCGAGGATTGAGGGATTTATAATTTCAAATCTTTTTTTTTTTTTTTGGGTCTCTTGGTTGTTTTGAAGGGGTCATTGTCCCCTCATGTGGAATCTTTTGGGATTGGGAACATTGTTGGAACGACGCCCAGAATAATACCGGCTTCTTTGATCCATCGGTTTTGTTTAAAGTCCAGCCACGTTTCAGTTGATTTTCATGCATCATTTGTTTGTTATTTTAACTCTAGTTTTGGTGTCCTTTGTCTCCTGTTCTAAGGCTAGCATCGCCGTTACATTACCCATACAGCAGTGCTATAGCCCAGATTTTATGCATGAGTATATTTACGATTAGCTAGCCGTGTAATGCATTGTGATACTTATTATTAACCTTATTATTATCATCCTCTCATTTCATTTCCCACAGTGTATGCTATACACACGGAACTTCGGGTTGCATCCGGCATTAGTGTGACGTTTGACCTGCTGATATAAATAAACTGTTTAAATCGGATTCAGAGGGCGAGGCGTCAGCGTCTACAGAGAGAATCATCGTCACTGTGAGGTTTACCGCAAGCTACCGACAGTTTACGGGTACATTTGGACACCAGCTGTTGTTGTGATGGCGACAGTTAAATACAACGTGATGCAGGGGAAGCACAAACGCTTTTGACTTAACTGAAAATGTGAGAAAGGAAAAATGTTGTTAGCCGCCGACTGACAGCGATCTTAAAGCGCTCGGCGGCAGCAGCATGGCTCTGCTCGGTTGTACTTTCATTTAGCCTGTCCAAGCTTTAGCCAGGTTATCTCCTGTACATACCGGCTCCCAAACAAACAAAAATAACTTTTTGAGTGATTTTATTGATTCATGTTCATATATCTGATCTTTCCGGTGGCTTATCAAAATATTAGCAATCGATTAAAAAATACCCTATGCCCCCAATACGATGGACACTTAGGTGCTGTTTGCTAGTAGATTCAAATTTTAATTGGACAGATAAATGATACGCAAATAAATGGCGACAACTAGTTTGATCTTTGAACGTGAGTGAGAGAACAAATGGCCCAATGAACAAATTGAGAGTAAAGGCGGAAAACAAAGAAATCGACAGTTTCAAAGGTAAATATCAACTCCACGAGTTTGAAAGGCCAAAATATATGTTTTGTGTTCATGCTCAAGTTCATGCGGTGTTAGTTGAGGGAAAACCAAAGTACATTTTAGAGCCCGTCCAGTCCTGCTTGTCTTCCATTCCCGATTAGCTTCAAAGCATCAAGCAACTTGAAACCTTGGTGGGGTTTTTTCTGATTGGAATATATTTAGAAAATGAAAAAAATGGGCTATCAAATTGCATAATTTTGTATTTTTTTTTGCTTCTTGTAAAGCAATTCCTGTACATTATCATCAATATCATGTTTTGGGACTTTTGTTACGGGGGCTCTGTACTGAACAAATCAGATTAAATCAAATATGTTATGCAGTTACAGTTAGAACAAAACAAATGTTTTGATTCCAGCATCAGCAACACCAACAGTGAGGTGTCAAAGGTCAAAGTGGCAGATCCATCAGTATTTGAACAAAATTACAATCAGTGCACTTATGAAGTTACTATAGGCATCCAACATGCTACCCTCAGCTAAACATGTATGGAACTGTATCGGATTACTTATTCAAGCAGTTTCCTCCCCAAACATCAACCTTTCTGTTTACTGACCCTTTCTTCTCCTTTTCTTTTCTTTTTTTTTTTTTACCATTTTCTTACATGGTTGTCATACAGTAATCAAAAATCAAATGATGCATTTTTATTTTAGACATTTGGTTAGAACAGAAAAAGAGAAGTGACTGAAAAGTTGTGGTGTGGAATAAAACGATGATCAAACATGAAGGAGATATTGGGAGAATTACTGTTGTTCCACTCTATGTATAAAAGAAGAAAAAAAAATCAATAAAGAAATCACAATGGTCTTATCCATGTACAACTCATCCTCCTGTTATTTTTTTCTCGACGAGAAATATCCTGATGGGGAAACACGCTTAGATTTCACATTTGGGGATTTTAATAGAGAATAAAGAAGTACAACATTTCCATCTGGAATGTGGTGGAGAAGAAATATACAATGATATGAAATGAAAACACTCAACCAAAGTAGAAGTACCTCAAAACTGTACGCACAGTACTAGTTACTGTATTAAATTCCAGCTAGCTACGGCTTACAGTAAACACAGCAGAATAGCCCTTTAGAACTATTTGGCTAGCATGGCTACGTCCATCGCTCCCTCGAGCCTCATCTTGAACACAGTCCGAGTCCTTTGGGAGTCTTGTTGGGATGTTTGTGGCGCTGTAGAATGTTTTCATATGCAGGTCTCGACATTGTTCGTCATTTCCTATTCTGCCAGCAGCAGTGCCACCAATATAAGGGGGAGACCTGATGTTAAAGAGACAGTGTGTAGAATTCGGTGTCTTCTAGCGGTGTGGTTGCACATTGAAACCAACTGAATACCCCTCGGCTCACTCCTCCCCCTCCAAGACTGCAGTGATGTGAGCAAGGAGGGGCAATCCTTACCATAATAATACTTCTTCAGGAGCAATGGAAGTCAGACAGCAACTGGCAGTACCTCGGTTTTGCACTCTGCGGCTCACGTTACCGTCGTTTTAGACACAATGTGTTTTTTAACATTGAAAACAAAAACCATGACCTTTCCCTAACCTCAACCATAGCGCTCATTTTGCCGAGACCTACTTGGGGGAGTCCAGCCCGGTCTCATTCCCAGGACGTCAAATACTGACATTTTGTCACCGTGTCTGATACAAATGTACAAGGTTCCTTCTGGGGATTGTATTTGATGCATCAAACTTTCAAGTTAGTCCAATGTAAAGCCATCCGCGGCAATATCAAACGCTCAGAGCAACAGCGCTGGAGGTCAGGTGATGTAGTATAAAGAGCAACAAAGTCCATGTATAGAGGTGGACCAATTGGATGGATGGGTCAAACAAACACAGGACTTACACCCAGGAGAACGGTATTCATGTCCAGTGTGAAAACAAAAGTTGGCTTATTTAAGTTACGCAAAGGTACTGAACTTCCGTAACTTGGGCAGCTAACTGAAGTGACGTAACAAACATACTTATTTTAACCCAAAGCACGGTCTTTTACTAAACCTAACCAAGTAGTTTGGTTGCCTAAACGTAAGTGACGCCAATGGGTACCAGGAGTGAGAACGGGTAGGGGTATCAGGAGAAGAACCTTTGTCTCTGGTGTCGAGATACTGTCCTTTGTGTGCCTGCCATCTACTCTAACCACCCCCCTTAAAAAGAAAGTGTCTGACTTTGACACCAGAGAACAATTCACATCCTGTCTCCAACCCAACAATCGATGTTGGTTTGTTTGAA
The DNA here is from genome assembly GCF_023349555.1 of Cebidichthys violaceus. Taxonomy (NCBI): domain Eukaryota; kingdom Metazoa; phylum Chordata; class Actinopteri; order Perciformes; family Stichaeidae; genus Cebidichthys; species Cebidichthys violaceus. The sequence goes on from NW_027176285.1 coordinate 5,521,901, forward strand.
CCATTATGACTTTATCTATTTTGACCTCTTGGTCGTCCCGGGGTTGTCGCCGCTGGTGCGATTGCGTTCAAGTGCTTTGAGCTCAGTTTCGATGATCTTTTTTTCTCTCTTGTTTAGTTGAAAACACAAATAGACAAGGGCAACATACTTGTTTGGTCTCTGCTTCTCCTTGATAACTCTCTACATTTGCTGCAGCAAACTAATTTCCCCGCAGAGATGTTTAAAGTTTAATTTTCCTTCATAAGTCCAGTCAGTCGCTCCTCTCACCTGCTCATTTTCCCTCTTTTCTTTTCAACCAATCCATCCATCAATCTATCTAGTTTGTCCCATCTCTGTCTTTCATGACTCGATCACCCTCGGTCTCTTTCTACATCTCTTGCCCCCTTCGTTCTTTTTCTTCTCGCTCTGTGTGTAATCATCCCTGCGTCCATCTCCTCTCATCAATCCACCTCGTCACTTCTCTCCTTTAACCTCCCCCTCTCCTCTTTTAATCACTCCGTCCCATCCTCCTGCTCCTCTTCCTCGCACCGTTGCCAGGGAAACAGCGGCCCACTCTGTAGCTGTTAATCTGGTGACATTGTCTTTCTATTACCCATGGGTCAGATGCCTGATAAGGAGGACAAAGGGTGGGAAACCAAAGGGCGACTCACTTTAAACGTTCGTAAAATGTTGGTCTTCATTAACACAAGTGAGTTCTGTGTGTGTGTGGGGGGGTAGTTACTGTGTTATACAGATATTTTCCTCATTGCTCTGAGTGCATGCATACAAACTCTGCAGGCATATGAACAAGCTAATCCAGTACAGCAGACCTGCAATAAATCCTGTCTTTGTGAAGCTCACAATGTTCAGTTTTTTTTACGCCATCTGATAAGAGTTGATTCAATCTTGTGCTCATTTTGGCCGATGTTGTTGTTGTTTGTGTTTGTGTTTGTGTGTGTGTGTGTGTGTGTGTGTGTGTGTGTGTGTGTGTGTGTGTGTCACTTTAGCCTTGAAATATCCTGGAACCCTTTGCGTACTGTCCACACGCACCGCCTCACTGGAGACGTGGAATCATTCATTGGAAATGTAATGCTGGCTCTGGCCACCACTGCCGTCAAAGGCAAGAAAAGCATGCTGGCTTGCATACTGCAAAATGCAACCGGATGCAGAAGAAGGACAATCTTGATATTTTTTGCATACTGTATTTGATATGTCTTGTAATGGGACCATAGACTGTATTTAAGAAGTGGACGTAGTCATGGTGACGTCACTCATTGATTTGTGGACTGCCGTTTTGAAGCCTTGAGTTCTGCGATTTTGCCGTCGCCATGTTGTCTTTTTTGCAACCAATGAACGGAAGTTACCATATTTGGAATGCAGAGGAGTGAGGTAGACTCTTGTAGCAACCTGCCAATCACAGTTAGCCCCGCCCTAAAGCATACTCCGCTTTATGGTCTATTTGACTCTAAATGGACTATCATTTGAAACTAGAGATTGAGACCATAAACTCATGTTTACAATGTTTACTGAGGTAATAAATCAAGAGAGAAGTAGAGTCATTTTCTAGTAGACTGCTGTACAATCTGTCTTCTTTTTACAACCAGAGGAGTCACTGCCTGCTGGTCAGTAGAGAGAATGCAAGTTTTTAGACGCTTCAGCATCGGCTTCACTCAGCAGAACCGGAGGTTGTCAACTGGTTGGGACATACAAAATATTTTTCTAACATAGTAAATAGTATGGCAAATGGTTATTGGAATGCACAGTTAATCTACGTCAGTTCCCTTTACACTCCGTCGCCAGATCATTGGGCCTCGTGCAAGAATCACTTGTATGAACAGATTGATTATTTAGTGGCCCGTACAAGTGATTTTGGAGAACTTGCTGCATTCACCAATTTTCTTGTATTTTGTATTTTCTCTTAGGTACGAACGCAATTTTCGAGCGGTCCAGACCTGCCGTAGAAGTTGTGCAATTAGTCTGCTGTTATCCAAGCCTATGTTATTCACTATTGGATTGTGGTTGGCTTCGCTATGATTACACCCGCGCGTACGACCATGTTCTTAGTCAAGTCTAGCGGGGACACCGGGAAACTCACATTGGCTGAGCCAGCAACAAGCTTCATAATGTCTCACTTTAATAAGCCAAAGAGACAAAGTTCAAATCTGTGATAATCACCTATTCCAGGGCGAATGGACTGACAAGTATTTATTTACTTTATAGCCACAAAGACAAAGTGAGAGAACAGGAGTGTGAGTGACTAGGTAAGGCCCTATTCTATGGAGTAATAAATCTGTAAACAGCCATTAATTGACCAAGTATTCTGTGTTGCCCACAAACCCCCAATGATTTTCCTATTTGGTCCACTATTGAATTTGAATAGCCCTGCCGTAAACTAGCTATCAAACTAGTTTCTAATAGGCCAACCTACAACCACAACAACTGTAGAGATGTCTCACTCTGTCAGATGATTTGAGCATGAATGTGTTTTGAGAGATTTAAATGTTCATTTTCTGCTTTCTGGTCCCATGCATGTTGACATGTTTGATGCCACACTTCCTGATTCCTCGCTCGCACCCTTCCCCCTCACATCCTCGTGAAAGTGTTCTCTCCAGCTCCCTCTCGTTTTTTGTTTTTTTTGCTGAGTTAGCATGTATGCCCTGATCTTTCCTTTCTCTTTCCTATCCTGAATTGTTTTTCACATTCAACTGTTTAATTACTGTCTACTTATCTCTCTTCCACCTCATCTATCATCTCTTCTCTACTCTTTTTTTCTCATCCTGCAGTTTTTTATTTAACATTTTCTGTACTTCGTCTCCTCTCCTTTGTCTCCACCCTTCTTTCTCTCCCTGTCTTTCATACTTCCTAGTTTACCTCTAATGCTTTCCTTTAGTTTTGTATCTACCTCACCTTCTGTCTTCCCTGCCCTCTTGCCTTCTATTCTTCTTCCTCTCTGTTCTCCCATTTTATTTTCTTCTAATTTCTCCTTTTCTTTAGCCCTCGCTCTGTCTCTCTCCTTCTGTGTAGAAATCAATGGTTGTTCTCTCAATAGGAGGTCACGGGGGTTGCAGTTGCTGGCGTCCCGGCTTTTCAATTACTAGCAGCCTGCAGTCACCACACCACACACACACACACACACACACACACACCTTTTCGTCCTGAACAGCCCTTCCCCCATTGAGCTGACCGGCCACCAGACAGAGAGGACGGAGTGAAGATTTCAAAATGAAAGGTGAACAGTTAGGATGTTGAAAAGAGAGGGAGAAAGAGAGGGGTGGAAGTCAGAACGAAGGGCAGTGGAGAGAAAAGAGTAAAAATACAGAAGAGCACGAGGAGGAGAGTGAGGAGAAAAAAAGTGGATGACGACGTCCCTGAGCCAACTTCTTTCAGGTTCTGTTGTCTAAAATCATCTGTCACGGCTAGTAGAGGTACTAGATACCTTTTAGGTACCAACCTAAATAACACAGTACCAAGTAGCATTGAATATACCTGCAAATTAGAATTTTTTTTACAATTTGTCCGGTTTTCCTCTCAGCCAATCAACGCAAGCGTTAGTCAATCCAATGCAACATGGGATTGGTCCACTATTGCAGCAGCACACCGTGAGATCACCTGCCCGCACACACTGCTACGAACGTGGATATGTCTGAGCCGGCGGCATGCAGCTAACGGCGTTAACAACAGCAGCAGTGCTTAAAGTGCACCGTGGGTGTTGGGTAATCAGCGGTAACCGCAGTGTGAGCAATGTTGCCCCGATCAGCACACACAGTGGGACACACACAGCTCCCATTAATATGATGGGTATTGAATGAAGTGCTAAATCGCAGCAGAACAGAGCCACTAAAACCTGACGATTGACATGAGGACCAGGGGCGGAGCCAGTCGTAAACATTCAGGGCTCAATCCAAACCTAACGGGCGTCCGAGGACATCCTTCCTCAGGCTGATGTTTTAGACCTATTTACCACAGCTATATGCATTTTTTAAGCCATTTGAGATGATAGAATGATGTAAAATCTGTACATAATTTAGGGGGAAAAACTATTTTGTCTATTTTCCAAATAAAGACAGGGAAATGACACACATGTTTAATGTGGGTGAAAACAAGGGGAAAAGCTAGTAAGTTGACCTTTGATTTAAGATTATTTTGCCACATAACAAATGTACAGGTGTGATAGGGGAAGAAGATTATTTTGCCACATAACAAATGTACAGGTGTGATAGGGGAAGAGCTCTAAGACGGGAGACCAGAGGAGGGGTGAAGAAATGTGAGTACAGAAGAGAGGAAACAAAAGGGATGAGGAAAAAAAAGTATGGTGGGATGAAAGGAAAGAAGGTGAGAGGAGAAAATAAATGGAAGAGACAAGAGGAGGTCAGAGGAAACGAGAGAGGGGAGGAAAGAAGGAGAGAATGAAAAGAGGAGACTAGAGGAAGGGAAACAAGACATGGTGAGAGAAGAGATGATGGAGATCTGGAGGAGGAGACAAAAAGACGAGGTAAGAGATGGTAAAATATCTTTGGGAGGAAAGAAGCAAAATCATGAGACGAAGAGAGGAGAGGAAATCAGGTTGAGAGAGAGGAGACAAGGATACATGAGGAAAGGGAACAGATGAAAGAAGAAAAAAAAAGGTCAGGGAGGTGGACGTGGAGAAAGGGAAGGTGCGGAGAAAAAAAAGAAGAAGAAATTAAAATGAAAAGGAGAGATTGCAGCTGGCTCAGATGCAGGGGGGAAGAAAAGAGGAGGAGGGGAGGGTGCGCCCAGCCCGGCACCCTCAGGGGTTATTGGGTCGTGGACAGCCAATCTCTCTCAGCTTAATCAACAGCAGCAGAGGTGATTGCAACACCGCAGGGGGACTGCTAGGAGAGAAAAAAAGATGGCGGGAAGGGGAGGAGGAGAGGTTGAGGTGGAGAGAACGAGATAGGAATGAATGGGAAGGTGTGTGTGGGGGGGAGGGAAAAGATTGGAAAAAGAGGGAAAACGGGGGTGAGGAGGTAGAGCGAGCAGGGGACGACTGAAGATTGGAAAGGATAAGAGGGAGGAAGGGGAAAAGGAGGGCGTTTGGGGGGGAGGAAAAAATAGATCCAAGAGGGAGGGAGAGGGAGAGGTAAAAGGAAGAGGTGGGAAAATCATGGGATGAAAGGGGGGAAAAAACAGGTGAGGGTGTAGAGAAGAAAAATAGAGGGGAAAAATGGACGAGAGCATTATGGTAAAAATTCACTACAGTGATAACTATTTATCTTGAGGAGGACATGAATGTATTGTGTGAACTCAAAACCACATATTTCAACCTCAGTGCGGCGCCAGTGGAAAAGCCCATGGATCATTAAAGTCAGAGGGCCTCTTGGTCTGGGAACCATGAATGTCTATACCAACTTTTGTACCAATCCACCCAACTTAAATGTGGATACAGTACATTCCACAGGATACGTATAACAGTAAACCTACCTGCTGGTAGGTGGGTCTGACAGCAGGTCTTTCACAGCCAAAAGACCGCAGTTCGTTCATGTGAAACGAGAAGCCTACGTTAATTTGTTTGTCACGGCACTTCTGTAGTTTTTTTCAACCCCAAACGTCAATGTTCCCTAAACCTAAGTAACCACGATCTTTTTCCTAACGAAACGTTGTATGAGGATACTTTGCCAGACCTTAACTAAAAGGTCCCTTTTGATGGCAGTGAATGTTAAAAACCGTGGTCAATCCATCCATCCACTTACGCTTGGGGTTCAGCAGGGGATTCCAGATGTCTCTCTCCCCAGCAACGTGTTCCAGCTCTCAGGGAACCCTGAGGCGTCCCCTGTCCAAACGAGATATACCTGTATAATCTCACAAGCGAGTACTGGGTCTACCCTGGGCCCCCCCGCAAAAAAAGAAAAAGAAAAAAGAAAGAAGCATCCTGGTCTAGAGCAGAAGCCCTTCTCTGATGTCCCCCCCACCACCACGAAGGAAGCTCATTTTAGCCACTTCTATCTGCGATCTCACCTGTGGTCACCTCATGACCACAGGTGAGGGTTGGAACGTAGAGCTTTTGCCCTCCGGTTCAGCTCCATACATCACAAAAGTCTGGTACAGCAACCGCATCACTGCCGACGCCGCACCGAACTACCTGTCCATGTCATGCTCCATTTTACCCTCACTCGTGAACAAGCCTTTGAGATAATTGACAATTTTTGCAACAGAGAACCACGGCCTCCGACTCAGAGGCACTGACTCTTATCCCGACCGCTTCGCTCGGCCGCAAACCGCCCCGGTGCTTGCTGAAGGTCACGGTCTGACGGAGCCAACAGAACCGCATCATCCGCATAGAGCAGAGATGCAATTCTGAGGTCTCCAAACCGGACGGCGCCTCAAGGTCCTTCTCAAGCACTGAAAAAGTCATCGTAAATAAACATGATCCAAGTTTTTGACGATTTGTCCAATACAATCGTTCTTTCTGGCAAAAGGGCCGATGCAGACATGGGCTGAAACCTTGTTTAAAAGGATGCTTGCAACGTCGCGCTGGTCAGTGTATTCTCTCATTTCTGGGTCGTAATCTGTTGCTTGGTATTAAGACATGGTCAAGAGGAACTGTCTTTAGTCTCCAAAGCTCGGTCATCGGTTGATGTATCTCACAGTGAGATCCAAGACTTCCATTTTCGATTGATGACCAAATATTACTCTCACGATCAACCATCATCCTAGATGAAAAGCCAAAAATTGCATTTCTTGTGTATAGGGGCTTAACACAAAAAAACACACAAACACTTACACCAGTTGTTTTTCTTTTCATTGTATTTTATTTTTAAGGAAGACTCGTCATTATGTGTAATCGCACTGCTAATACTACGCGTCTCAAATGCACATATAAAAAAAACGAGTTATAACAGCGGAAACAAGATGATTTGTGTGGTCTGGAACGCAATCAAAAAGACAAAAATAAATAATTCCAAACAACAAAAAAGTATGCCAGAGCTGCAACAAATCTGTAGCATCTTTATTATATGTACAACGCAAACTCTGCAAAATGCATTTGTAGCTACAGACACAGAGCACACAGATTCGTCAAAACAGACGCACAGAGGATAATTAAAAATAAATATGAAAACGTGTTGGTGGAGGGAAAACCCACCCGTCACAGGCATTAGCATGTGTTCCTGCCCTGACCTGAACATTTTGCCATCCCTGCACAAATTGGACTATATAGTATAGTATAGTATAGTATAGTATAGTATAGTATAGTATATAGTTGTATTAAAGTGACAGTTGAGTTTTAGAGGAATTTTACCTTTGTCTCACCGACATGCCGTTTGACTGTATCGTATCCCAGCGAGGTTAGCTTAGCTTAACTTAATGTCCGCGGATCAGGTGGCAGCTCTAGACAAAAAAAAGAAAAAAAAAAAAGAAAAGAAAAAAAAAAAAAGGGACAAATGCGACTTGTCACTTGAACACACTAACATCCAGTAATTGAGCTAAGCTATGCTAATACCGCCACTAGAATATCTTCAGCTATGCATGCAGAGACATAAAACAAAGAACTCTGGGTAGAGCATTCCTCGAAGACAAAACCATCCTTTTCAAACCTGTGGAAGAGCACTGAAAGCACAAGGTAACTGTTTGTATTGAGTGAGAATATGAGTTGAAACATCAATGGCAACCACATTCAAAAGCACCAATGTACGCCGTCTGTACTGACTGGAAAAAAGGCTGATCCGAGTGTGACAAGCTCCTGCAAAAGCCAAACACAAGTTAGCGAGCTAACTAGCTAGCGAGTGTTATTTTTGCGGATGTATTTGCTAACATTCGGAGGAGAACTGGAGGAACGGGAATATATACCGACCTGGGAGTGTTCTTTAGATGCCTGAAGTAAGAGGCATGTGGTTAACATAAGCTTAAGAAGTTTTTTTTTTCTACAATATAAAATACGTCAGTTAACACCCCTCTTGTCAAATTTGAAGCTATTACGTGTCTTACAAAAGGCGGTTGTTATCATGTGGCTAAATGAGGCTACAGAGCTGGTCTGACACATTGAACAGGGTTTTTACGCCGTTTAGTTCACCTTTACAGCCTTGTTGAGCTGACACTTGCACTCGTGCGACCGTGAAAAAAACCCCATAAAAGATTATCTCTCTGAAAAGAACTTGTAAGTATCGTAAACGTTGTTTGCCACTTATTTTCCGCAATAATCCAAAAGCCCGTGGAAAAATCCCACACTGGCTTTTTGTTGAGGGAACCAGGGCGATGCGAACGCCAGGTTAACCTGCAAAAATACACCATCCCTGCAGTAAGCTATATTGGATATTTTCTTTTATGCAACTGCCAGTGATGAGCAGGAACGAGAGCCGTCGATGGCACAAGTTCACAGGAGGAATATGTCAATTCAGATTTCAGGGTGGATTCTTCCCGTCAGCATTTTGGTTAAGCATACGAAAATACAACCATAAAGTCCAGTGTTTCAAAATAGCCAGTGTTAAAGGCACATCATCATGGCATAGGAGGACAGTAAAGGGGAAAAAGGGCCAGAGGTCAAGTTACTAGCCACAAAAAGTGTGCACTTTATTAAAGTCTCATCCCCAATAGGATCAAACCGGTTAGCTTCAAGACATCTAATGGAGCTGTAGCACCTGATGGCAGAACAATATTAAAAAAATGTATTTAGTTTTTTCACATTAAGTTACTGCACTTTGATCAGGGAAGTGTGAGTGGATGGAAAAAAGACTGTATTGAGGGTCTAGGAAGACCCAAGTCAGAGTCAATCTACATTACAACTAAACTCTTATCCTACACTTACATCTGCGCTACTTCTCTACACGCAACACATACCGCATCTCGCTATTGAAGGACTATTCCAGCAGCATTGGACTTTTATGCTCTTCTACGCTTTTCCTGCAGTGGCATCGTTTCCTGCTCTTATCACACCTACAAGGATAGATTATTATCAGCATCACCATCACTTTAAATTGTACAGCCTATACAGTACATATTTAGCGGTTAACGGAACCAAAGCTGTTCCCGCTAACCTAAAGGAACCAAAAGTTCCTGTTAACCTAAAGGAACCAAAGGTGTTCCTGTTAACCTAAAGGAACAAAAGGTGTTCCTGTTAACCTAAAAGGAACCAAAGACTTCACTTACAATTTTTTTAGGACATATTTGTAGAAACGGAACCTCTGTGTGGCTGATTCCAACATCTGCCTACTGACTGGAGAACGTCATGCTGTTTGGCCGACTACCATCGATACAAAGTTGGGGATCGCCATTGATCCTTTTGGAAAAGACTAATGTTGCGCTTGTGTGGATTTCTAAACCAGTGTTCTTCTCCATTAAGAGCACTTTCATAGCCTGATGGATATCATTTCTATACAAATGACTTCCCCTGAAGCTGTGTATGAATCTGCACTCTTCCCAATGTTAATCTTATTTTACTGCTACAACTTTCTTCTCTTTGATCAGCCTCGTTTATATCGACTTACTCAGCCGGTCTCTCTCAAAAGGAAGAACTACGCGAGTCTGGTTTTTGTGGGCTGCATATTTCAAGAGGTGATAGCAAGATTTTCACTTTTCAGTTTTAGATTTGTTACCAGAGGCAGGTTTTAAACATGTTTATGAATTTGTATAGTAACAAAATGTTTTCTCCTAGCTTGTAAACCACCTCACAATACCCCCACACATTAATTCATGCCACCCTGAAACGTCCCGACTTTTATTTTTGTCATGGATGGACTATAACTGCACTCTGTTTAACTGTAGAAATCAAGCTACGTTCGTTTTTGCTCTGTAAAGCCCAGAGATGGAACAGATGCGGGATTAATGAAGGCAGGGGAGAGAAACGGCCAACCGACCGGATCCCTCGTGAGCAGCGTCTTTGTCGTCACGGCCGACCGTTATTCATTTAGCACGAGCGAGAATTGAAACAGGGTCTCTGATGGGGGTTTGCAGGGGCTAAGCGAATGGAATGTAACCAAGGGAGCTGCAATAAGAAAACAAAAAGAACAAAAATAAAAACTAGTGCAAGGACTTTCCCTGAAGCTTTGATGTGAGCGGTTTCTGCAGAGTGTCAGTTCTTTTATCTGCACAGATTTTTCGACAATGGTATCTGCAAAAAAAGGGCATTTGTGTTAATCTGTGTGTGTGTGTGTGGGGGGGCTATTTAGCGAATCAAACATATTCATCTGGTCTGAGGGGATTGTTACGGGCAGATGTTAGTGCCACCGGGTTCGTTTTCAAATTGATGAGCATTTTGCGTATTATTGATCATATTTGCATTTGTCGACATCCATTGAAATTAATAATCAAAAATCTCAATCCGTCCATTTTTTTCCCACAATGTTTATTCCTCTGATTATTAAAATATGATTTACAAAATGCTAACTTGTGTTTGAGTGACACATTTTCTGCCCTGTAATTATTTTCCCCATAAAGTAAAGTACTTGCTGTGGTTAAACGACACGACCAAACAAACGTCACAATGTATTTGCAGAAACCATTTTGTCCCGTTCTTCATGTTGTGTTTTCTAACTAACTGACACTCTAGCTGGAGAGACGGTGTGTGTGCGTGTGTGTGTGTGCGTGAGTCATCCGTTTATCGGAGAAGGCCTCAAGTTTCTTCACAGGTAGCTTTGCTGCAGGAAGGGCACCCGAGTGTGCGTGTTTGTTTCTATGAGAGCGTCTGGTTGGCGAAGAAGGCCTTGGTCTCTCCACAGGTGGGGTTGGTGCACAGCGGGCAGCGGAGGGTCAGCTGACGGGAACAAGGCTCGTTGGACTTCAGGTGGGACTGGACCAGGTCCGCCAGAGCCTGGACAGGACAAATGGCATACAGTTAGTATTGAGACAGAGATAATTAAGAGAGTTGCTCTCTTCTTTAACTCTGTGAACACCTGGTTGTTTTGTCAGACAAACGGTTTAATTCACTCCCCAAATACTGCTTTTATTCACTAGTTGTTTACAGTCGCTTATACTTTTCCGCTTTTCCACCAATGTAAATATGCAGTACATAACACTTACTGCACACATTCTTTCACGTTTAAAAGTACCCTGTAGAGTTTTTGACCTCCAGTTGCGCTATGGAGGCGTTTATCTATGAGAGGAGGGTAGGGTTGGTGTAAAACCGGTTTAAGATCGTGATTCGAACCGGAGTGGCAAACCCGGAAATCAAACCTGCTCTAATAAGCGTTTTTCTCATGCACACGCAAGAGGGCGATACACAGACTGTACATTAGAAGTGGATTGGTTTGAGGACTGCCGTTTTGAAGCCTCGAGTTTGGTATTTTGGCCGTCGCCATCTTCTTTTTTTTGCAACCAGTGAACACAAGTGACTATATTTGGACGGCGGAGGAGTGACATAGAGACGTTGTATACGACTCCGGTAGCGACCTGTCAATCACAAGGTAGCCCCGCCCTAAAGCATACCCTGCTTTATGGTCTGTTTGACTCTAAATGGACCATAATTTACTAAATGAACATCATGCTGAATTGAAGAAGACTTGAAACTAGAGATTGAGACCATAAACTCATGTTTACAATGTTTACTGAGGGAATAAATCAAGAGAGAAGTAGAGTAATTTTCTCATAGGCTTCTATACAACCAGAGGAGTCGCCCCCTGATGGTCAGTAGAGAGAATGCAGCTTTAAGACATTTCAGCCTCTGCTTCACTTTTCAGGTTGCTGCCTGGATACACATTCCCAATGATGTCACCGTAATCCACTGATCTATAGGAGACGGTAACGAACCAAGATGCACAGTAATGGGCCAGCAAAAAGCAGGAAATAAGAAGACTACTTTACCCACTTTTGTTAGACCTCAAGGATACACACTATGTACTAGGGGTGGGGGAACAAAGTCGATGCAGTATAGTATCACAATATTTTGCGTGGCAATATTTAATCGATAAACGAAAGCCAAGTATCGATCTAAAATAATTAAATCAATTGCTTTTTCAGTCCACTAGATGGTGCTGAGTTGTTGGTGAGGTCAGCAGAGGTCCCGGGTCAGCGTGATTGGGAAGAAGTTGGTCAAAACAAAGATGGAGACATCGGAGAAAGAAATAAAAAATGCGGCGTCCGCGTCGGACGTTAAACACGGAACTTTGCCACCGTGCTTCTGTTGAAAAAGCCAGTTACGCGCCGCACTCTCCCCATGAGCCTGGCTGCTGTCGGCAGATTTAACGCCCGTTGTGAGACCAGATTGAGCGGGTGAGTGAAACACTGAATGGCAACGCCCATGTTAGAAGCGGTGTCGGTTACAACCACCAGGTTTTTGTCGGCAATCCCCCATTCTTATGCTGCATTTTTTGTACAAGTTGCATTGTTAATACCTGTAATAGTACAGCTATCCTTCACACGTTTGCATTCAGTTAAGTTGGACAATGTAGACTGTAATACAAACAGTTCAGTTTGTCAGGTGCATGCAACATTTATGACAGTGTTGGTCAGTCTGTCTGCTCCCATTTTGTTGCAATAAAAATGATTGAAGTGAGACAAACAGACTGAAAACTTTATCTTATTAGATAAAACATAATTTACAGTTGAAAAAAGTTAATAAATCACAATATATATGTTATAGCAATACTCAGCATATCACAGTATCGTGATTATATCGTATCGTGGGACCTCTGGTGATTCCCACCCCTACTATGTACTTGGGTGATTTGCACTGAATATAACTTTAGTCTGTTTACAAGAAAACTGCACTTTAAAAGCCTTCCAGTGGCTCAAGGAGCATGATCCCTTGGTTTCCTAGCAGGCTTTTATTTTTGAAATATTTGCATGTTTAATTTACAGAAATGTAACTTGTGTTTAGAGAAACTGCTCGAGGTGAAGCAACTGGAATGAAGTAGTGAATAAAAACAGTACTTGTGTTCAAAGTAATTTGGGGAAATAGGCTTCTTTGCTTTCTTGCCATAACGGTTAGCTTAGCTTAACATTAAACTGGAAACGGGGAAAAAATGTGTTAATTAAGTGAGCTTTAAAATGTGCGTTTTATTTTATATAATAAAACGCATATTCTTGAGGTTTTGGCTTTTTTAAACACGTGTTATCTTTGAGTCAAAAGAATAATCCGAGAGAATTCTAAGAATGTCTAAATAAAAATATAGTTAGGAAGCTGATCGTCCAAGACAGCAATCTGAGCGGGGATTTATCAGAAAATAAATCCTCAACACCAGCCGGACTCTGCAGTTAAACATTGTGGTGAATGTATTTTGCTTCTGCAGCTTCTCAGTGAGCTGCATCAGTCTGCTGCCGTCTGCTAGCAGACGGCAGCAGACTGATGCAGCTCACTGAGAAACTAAAACCACACCAAGGAAACCATCCTTCAGTAACTACCAACTAATCATCCTCTGGATATTGATTTATACACACTCTCTCACACACACACACACACACACACACACACACACACACACACACACACACACACACACACACACACACACACACACACACACACACACACACACACACACACACACACACACACACACACACACACACACACGGCGAGGGGTCTCTGAGCGCGGCGGGTTTGACCAGCCAGCCAGCCGGGCGGTTCAGTTCTACTGTAGTCAGCTCTAAAGGTTCCCATTGATCTGCCCCCTTCCTTTAATAAACCCTGCACGCACACGCACACACACACACACACACACACACAGCTGGAGGAGTTGCCTGTTGTGAGAAAGGTTGCGGGGTTGAGGATGAAGGGAAGGAGGGAGGTTTGGAAGGGAGAGGAGGAAAGGATGGATGTAAGAAAGGAGACGAGGGAGAGAGAGGGAGAGGAAAGGAAGGAGGAATCCATGTATTGACCATCACCTGCGCTGGAGTTCACTTACTTCACAGAACCTTCTGCTGCTGTCTCCTTCTTCTATTATTAGAGCCCTTCCTGCCTTCGTACAGTCTTCCCTCCTTTTTTATTTCTACTTTCTTCCAATCCTTTATGTATTTCTCATTATTTGCTCTTCTTTTTTGTGTTTCAATCATCTCCCCCGTTACCCAAACTTATTTGAACAATTCACAATCTGTATCTTCCTCTCTCTCTCTAGCTGAAAGTCTGTTCTTGTACAGACATGCTCCTTCATTAACAAACTTAAACCTGCCGCTCCATTTTAAATTCCATTTACATCCATATAAATCAGTGGATAGTTACCTACTTTATGCGTCGGCCCTCATTATGTTTGTAGACATGATGAGTGAGCAAAGTGTGTGAAACCTACCTTCATAAAGAGAGGGTTCCCATTTAACGACTCGGCTCTCTTGATGTTCTCCACCCCGCACTGAAGACAGAAAAGAAAGACAGAACAAGTTGTTGGCACACACGTTTATAACCGAACCAAACATGCAAAGACACCACAGTTCATATGAATTAAATCTCCTCCTCTTGACTGTGGACAGTGAGGACATGTGTGGAAAAATGAGGAAATGAGGACATGTGTGGACAGTGAGAACACTTTGGACTGACTTTTTATTTTAGATTAAGGTTAAAAGCTCGGCAATGAACTATGAATAATGTCACGGTTATCACAAGTATAGTAGTACAAATGATTGTGTGTGTGTGTGTGTGTGTGTGTGTGTGTGTGTGTGTGTGTGTGTGTGTGTGTGTGTGTGTGTGCGCCTTTGTGGCACAGCTCACATTGATTGGTGGTCACCTCACGGGTGCCTTTACACAGACAGACAGACACAGACACACAGACACACGCACGCACACACACACACACACACACACACACACACACACACACACACACACACACACACACACACACACACACACACACACACACACACACACACCTTTGCAACATCTCGAGTTAAACCATCATTAATTGATCCCAATACGAATGAACTCAAAACAAGAAAACAATACAAGGACTGTTTCCAAAATGCTCCCTGCTGGTGCGTTCAAGGTGGCTCAGCTGAACAACCACATTCTCTTTTCGCAAAACACGTCTCTTATAGTTCAGCGTTTGCTCTTCCTTACCTCCTCCCCCAGCACCTGTCCGTACTCGATGTCCAGCTCGTGTAGAGTCTCTATGTGGTCGGAGGTGAAGGCGATGGGCACCAGCAGGATGTTCTTCTTCCCTCGCTCACACAGGCCTTTGATCACGTCGTCCGTCTGGGGGCCGAGCCACTGCATGGGCCCCACCTGAATGACCAAACGCGAGACATGACAACAGTTCAGTTTCACTGTGGTGGAGATTTGTGGCTACCGTTTTTTTTGTGTCGTCATGATGCAACGGTTCGTCCATTTGTTTCAAACCGCTTTGATTCCAGACCAAATGGTCGTGGTCCCCAGAGGATGGTCCCTTTTGATTTTTTAATAAACGCATTACTCTACCGCCACCTATAGGACAAACTTTACAAGTTTAACTCCACTACTGGGGAGGCTCTAAGAACAGCTGAACCATCAGTGTGTTTGTAGTGTCCAACACTTTGATATTGAGTTCGTATGAACGCTACAGCAGCGACGGGCCGTTAGAAGGACTCAAGAATCTTAGGGTGCTTTCACACCTCACCTTTTTGGTTTGGTTAAAACAGAATCGGCTCCGTTTGTCCGATTAGTTCGGGCTGGTGGGAAAGCTGCAAATTCAAGCCCTGGCGCGGTCCAAACCGAACCCACTTGAAAACCTTTTGTTTGTGGTGTGAAAGCAAAAAATAACCAACTACAGGATTTTATGATGGCAGCTATGAGACTTTAGCATGATTTCCACAGCTAAACTACTAATTAATCCATCTGCTGATTGCATCATCTGTTCAGGTAGTGATGTTTATAATTGATCTGTATACGGTCGTGTACATAGCCTATTTATGCAAACACGTATGCATGTTAGCGTTGGTATTTCCCCCGATTGATAGGTCGAGAAGCTGTTAAAACTGCTCTGCTTGTGCACATCAGAAGCATTTGAGTGCTAAGCTTCTGTAAGTCTCTGGAATCTGATTTCCTCACATGGATCCTGATGATGCAGGATGACTATCGGCAAAACTGTCCAATAACCGAATTACCGGTTAAGCCTCGGCTATACTGCGGACATCACGGACACGTAATAGCTCTGCTCATACTGTCCGCTCCTCCCACACATGCACACAGAGCTTTCGCGTGCCGTACACCCTCATATGATGAAACTTACTTCCTCCAAAGACCCTAGTGGACCTTCTCGTACTCACGATCGCAGAAAGTACAACTTTGGCTTTAGTCTCTATAATATGTTTACTCCTCTTGGTGTATTTGAGACCTATCCTTTTTTTCCCCCCTTGGTCTCAAATTAACCCAACCACAGGTGTGAAAAGTCTTGTTAAATCAAGCTTGTGAGGTGTGACATCTTCCAAGTCACACCTCAATTTAACATGACTGCCCCATAAAAGAATTTCACTGGACTCAGAGCTTTGAGGTTCCTGCTCACAGTATCAGATGGACGGGTGGCTCCATCTTGTGGCGTTCCAAGCAAAGAAACATCCTGTGACAGCAGCACCGACTTACACTCGAGTTCATCATCCTGACAATGTTGTTGTTGTAATATATGTTATATCATTATACATACTGTGAAGGTTTCTGCTCACATGCAGTGATGTGCAGCATCAGAGTTTGTGAATTATTAATAAATAAATACGTGGCTGCAAAATCCTATCAACCCCTGCTGTCTGATACCTGGAGATTTACTTAAAAAGGTCAAATGTCAGGTGATGTTGAAGCCTGCAATATATATTTATATTAATTTCGCTGAATGAATCGGGTACCAATTCAACACGTACACTACCTGTTTAGCAGAGACTAGCTGGTGAACATAATAGACATCATATCATTAGATATGTACCTCATTTGTAAATCACCATGTTCGCCATCAACTTAAAAAGTGATGATATGCCAGTGTTGTGTTCTTTACTTGTTTTTACTGCCTCCTGGTGGCCAAAAAAACATGTTACTGCAGGTTTAAATGTAGGGTTTTGTAAATACTGCGCACTATACCCAGTACTGCACAGTGCGGTACTGGGAAACAAAACCGATAACAACATTCAAGTACCAGTCAGAACCGGCTGTATTATATAGCGTGAAGGTTAGGACAGATGCAGAATTACAAACTGACTGTTCTAGTACTGCTGGTTGTCTTCGTCTTCATCTTCTTAGGTCCTGTGTGAGTGAGTGAGTGAGTGAGTGAGTGAGTGAGTGTGTGAGTGAGTGAGTGAGTGAGTGAGTGAGTGTGTGAGTGAGTGTGTGTGCGCACTCACCCTGGACTGCCACACTAGTCTGTAAGGGTTACAGTGTCCCAGTCTCTCCATGACTCTCTGAACAGTGGCTCCCACCTCCTGAGGATACGGGTCGCCTCTGTTTACAACCTGCACAAGGAACACAGCAGGATCATAGACCGTATATAAGAAGTGGATGTAGTCATCGTGACGTCACACATTGGTTTGTGGACTGATGCTTTGAAGTCATTACTCATGCAGGCTTGTGACAGGCAGTGGTATTAGTATATTAGTACCAGTAGTGTGAGTACTAGTACTTTATAGTACTTACAGCCATTGGAAGTGAGTGTGCTGAGAAGAGAATGACAACATCGTCCCTCTTGTCTTCTGGAAACTTCAGCAGCTCGTTACGGACGTGATCTGCAAAACACTGCGCACGCGCGCGCGCACGCGCACGCACACACACACACACACACACACACACACACACACACACACACACACACACACACACACCATTTGTCGTATAAAAAGGTATTTTTTTTCTTATTTTCTGTTGTATTGACATACTGAAACTATAATAATTTTCCTCAACTGATTAAAAAAGAAGTTTCTGACTAATGACTGTTTCCCACCATGGAAGCCACATGCTGAGATCTAAAAATACAGACGGACTCGTTAGTTGATGACCAAGCATGGCCACTTTCAGCTCATTAGTTGCTATGACGACTTCTCGTCCTAGTCAATTCATTATCTGACATATCTTTTTCTTGGTTGTCTCTGAGAAGAGGAGGAGCCTGTAGGGCACTTTAGCGTGTGCGTGTGTGTGTGTGTGTGTGTGTGTGTGTGTGTGTGTGTGTGTGTGTGTGTGTGTGCGTGTGTGCGTGTGTGTGTGTGTCTAACCTCCACCAGCAGAGGGTGTGTGGGCCAACGGTCGATGACACTCCAGCGCATCTTTGGCCTGTCGCCTCTGTTGCTGTAGTAACGGTAGATGGCGTTCAGACTGCTGCCTGTTTCCACAACGAACAAACAAACAAAACGCACTAATATTAGAAACGTGTTCCATTAGGCAACAAGCAGGCCTCTGTTTGAGAACGGGTTTGGGTTTAAGCGCCTTGCTCGAAGGCACAAGAGTTGAAGAGGGGAAATTAATCAACAAGGCGGAACATCGTCAAGAGTCCATGTTTCCTTTAAGAAGATTTAAAAAACAAAAAGATCAGAGAGAGAAGAGAAGCAGATATACTGCACATCGCTCGTCTTCTAGACGGGTAGAGTTTCAATAGAATGTGTGATACAGAAATGGTCCGAGGTTCTCTTCTGTCAAACACTTTGGCTTCTATGGTTTAAAGATTGGATGTGCAGTGTGAGGTTCTCCTCCTAAAACACAACTGGTCAACAGTGTCATGTGATCCGACATGGCTGTGTGGTCACCCTCCTCCCTCCAGATAGACATTAGAGGGACAGAGCTTTCAGACCTTCCACAGTTTAGCCTTCACAACACTTTTCAAGAATCCTCGAAGACTCTTCGGCTGCTCGACCGAAAATCATTTCAACACTTTTCACAAGTTGCGACTCGGTTTCCATATCCGAACAAAGATGGCCGCCAGTGGCCACCTGGACGGTAAAACTCAGTAATCAGAGCAGAAAGTCGCAGTGCCGGGGAAAAAAAAAACATCAGAGTTTTTACAAGCTGGGAAAAGTTGAGATCATTACAATAAGATGCTGATGTGAGAAAAAATACACACTAGACTGAAATATTGTTCTAAATGGTACTGACATTGATAATTCATGCCAGATATGTGCAGCTTTATGCAGGTAAAGAATGATGTGCACCGTAAAACCTTCCCTTAAATGAGCATTAACTCTACAGTATTTTTGTGCCCATTTTTCTGATGCTATTTTTGGCAAAGCGGAGGCCCATGAACACGAAAGTCTGTCACTGAATGCATAGATTGTTGCTGTTTCCTCATTGGCCGCTGCACTTTCAAACAGCGACAGTGTTTTCACGAGTAACATCTCTTAATATTGCTATTTGGCATAAGTGTCGTCTTTACCTGGTTTTAAAGGTTGCATTACAGTTAAGTGATGTCATTTTCTGAACTTACCGAGCTGTTTTATTATTTGCCTTTACCCACTTAGTCTTATCCACAACACTTAATACTGTTTATGAATAATCTCATTGGATTTTCTGTGTGCGACTGTCACCTGTGGTGGAGCAGCTGTACTGAGGATACTGTGTGAAGGCCACGGCTCGCTCCACTCCGTCCTTCTCCATCTCCTCGATGGCTTCCTCCGTCAGCGGCTGAACGTACCGGAAACCGATGTAGAACTTGTGAGGAGCTGGACAGAGAGACCGTCAGTCAACAACAAGTAACCAGGAGAAATACACTCATTACTGTTTGAGTAAAAAAAGAAAAAAAACACAAATCTGGCATTTGCAAATTAACTGAAATATTGGAATAATCAAATAAATACAGTAAAGAAAGTAATAACGGGAAGTAGTTGGTTGGTACTAGTTGTGATCAGTTTCCAGACCGCCGTCTGGGTTGTTATCAGTGAGGTGTGTGCAGGCGTGTGTGGGGACGTACCCTCACTTTGTCCCTATCTACACTTCACACCCTTTCGGCTCCTAACAAGCGAGTCCACCACCACTGTTGTCTATTTTGAACCATGATGATATATCCTCCCCTGACGATCAGCACCTACTCTAAACCTGGACTTCCTAAAGTCTTCGACAGTGAAGCGCGAGAGCTCTGACGGGCAGCGGTGCAGAGGAGATCTGGGACTGTCTCACCCGTCTCAGGGCTCATCTCGTCCAGCAGCTTCACCATGCCCTCCCCCTGCATGGAGGTCCAGTGTTTGATGGGCGAGCCTCCTCCGATCTTGCTGTACTGCTCCTGGATCTTTGGCGTGCGGCGCTTGGCGATGAACGGGCCGAGCTTACTGCAGAGCAAAGGACAGATTGTGGCGACTACACTCGCAGACTATATAACAGTACATTACTGCCTCAATAGATGTACAATGCACCTTAGCTCAAGCAGCCATTTGCTCTCTGTGTACGGTGAAATAACTAATGTTGTCAAGCAACTAATGTTGTCAAGCAGCTAATGTTGGTTTGTAGTGCAGCGTGTGAAATTAACAGTGTGTGTATTTTCCTCTCAGTATATGAATCTAACGTTTAGAGTCATATAGAAACCCATATGTGCTAATCAAATCATTATTGTTTTGGGTCAGTCAACAAAGGCTGTCCAGGTTCACAGATTAACCTGAGGGGTCACACGGTGATTAAAAAGGTATAATAAAAAAATTAAAAAACACAAACATTTCCTTTCTTGCCAATAACTGCTCACAAGAAAATCTTGCTTCTTTTTAAAAAGGAGACCACAAAGCCCAAAAAGGTTGGAAACAACTGCTTTACAAGGATCGGTGTGGTTCACAACACATGTTTTCTTCTCAACAGGAACAAGGAACACTTTGTTGGTTCACTGGTCAGTTACTATGAAACAAACGAGCAGAGATGCAGCAGAGCATGTGACCTAACAACCTTCCCCCATTTGCTCTCTTTAGTGTGTGAGTGAGTGAGAAACAGAGACAGAGAGAGCGAGGGAGTGTGTGTGTGTGTGTGTGTGTGTGTGTGTGTGTCTACTTTAAAAAAAGAACATGTAATATGTGACACCCTTAACAAGTGTCACAACTACATTTTCAGCAAAAAACACATTGTTGAACTGCTCATAGTGTGTGTGTGTGTGTGTGTGTGTGTGTGTGTGTGTGTGTGTGTGTGTGTGTGTGTCCTATGATTTATAGAGGCCATCAGCTGTGCTTTCCACACTGCATTTGCAATGTTATTTTTAGCTGTAAAAACAGCTAGTGCAAGTCCCTGGCCAGGTTTTGTATCCCCAAACAAACACACACTAAATAAATGTTACACTTGTATATTAACTACCTGCTGATAACTGTGATGTCGTTGACCATGAAACTGTCTGGCCCTCAGTTTAATGGTCCAGAGACAGATATCAACTATGCCTCAAACGGTCAAATAACTTTTATTCAGATAAAGACAATATTCTAACTGTGTGTGTGTGTGTGTGTGTGTGTGTGTGTGTGTGTGTGTGTGTGTGTGTGTGTGTGTTTCCACGGTGCTTACTTCTGTACGGGGAGTTTCATCAGGTCTGTGTCCAGGAACAACCGCAGCAGGAAGTCGTGCACGTCTTCCAGTTTCTCAGGTCCTCCCATGTTTAGCATCAAGATGCCCGTCTTAGGTTTCCTGCAGGCACCAGGGATTCCTCATCAATAATTCATATTTAACAACGCCTCGACTTCCCTAAAAGAAGATGTATCTTATTGATTAGAAATGATGGTTAGTCAATGAGTCTTTCAACATCTATATCTCACAATATAGAGATTTTTCTTATCTTCTACTTTCTCTGTCTTTGTGCACAGATTATTGTGCACTATGGTTTGTCAATGCCATTACACCAACATAACACACAATGTGTAGTATTTGTATTTGTACAAATATATAGTTTATTAATAATTAATACTTAATTAATTTTAAACTTAAATTAAATACCGTTAGTGTGGAACTACCGACAGCACCAGACGTTGTCCTGTCAGCCGTGATACTACTTTTAAATCCACAAGCCAACTTTTTGAAATTTTGTTTTTATTTATTGGAAAAAGCAGCCTGATTCAGTTAAAAAAAACAAAGAGCAATAAAATAGCATAAAAGGCAAGAAAAGAATAAGTAATAAGTTAGATAACGTTAAGAGCAAAAGTGACTACTTAATGAAAAAGAATACAGCGTTTTTGTATTATGTATAATGTTACACAAACACAGAACTGCAGGAGTTAGAGCATCATGGTAGATTCATACCAGCTCCAGTCACTAATGTTAGCTTGTAGGGTAGCTCGTGAAATTAACATGCACACAAGCAGTGTGTGGTTTTTAAGCGCCGTCTATGAAGCTAATGTTAGCTCAAGCAGCTAATGTTAGCTTGTCATGTCAGTCTATGAAACTAGCGTTAGCTCAAGCAGCTAATGTTAGCTTGTCATGTCAGTCTATGAAGCTAATGCTAGCTCAGGCAGCTAATGTTAACTTGTCATGTCAGTCTATGAAGCTAATGTTAGCTCAAGCAGCTAATGTTAGCTTGTCATGTCAGTCTATGGAGCTAATGTTAGCTCAAGCAGCTAATGTTAGCTTGTCATGTCAGTCTATGAAAGTAGGGCTCCCTCAAGTAGCTAATGTTCACTTGTTGTGTCACCTTGTAAAATGCACCTCAGCTCAAGCAGCCATTTGCTCAGCAGCTAATGTTAGCTTGTTCTGTCAGCTTGTGAAGCCAACTTCAGTGTCACCAGCTAATATTAGCTTGGCACCAAGTTCTGATGGGTGCTGTAATGTCTTACATTCTTTATACACTTTTTGAGACTATAATGCCCCTTAAGGATCTGCCGTCTCATTCATAATTAATGTTTTAAGTTAAGAGCCAGACAGAGACGAGAAGGATTGTGTGACAAATGACATTAGACGGCTGGCAAGGTGGAAGAGAAGTCACCCATCCGTAATGAAAATAAAAACAAATAAAACAAACTAGATTCACAAAGTTTTGGCGTAGGTTTAATGATGACGAAGTCTCTCTCGCTTTGCTTTTCTTCATCTCTATTTGTTAACTTCTCTCTTTTATCACATCTGGCCAATCAGCTTTCCGCTCACGCACCATCAACCGGTCATCATCATTGGATCTGTGACATTGCACACTGGGGCACTTCACGAGGCACCTTTAAGTTGCTGTTTAAGTACCAACTGGGGGCAACAACGCAACACAAAGACCGGGGTGACTGTCAGCCACAGATGCTCAACGACAGTCAGACGATAGCACAAAGGATCACAGATGGCTGACAGTAGACTGTTGTCGACTTGGGTCAGGGTTCTCTGAAGCTGCATCGATGCTACTAAAGCGTGTATTTATGTACATCTGTGTCCACTTAGTGTAAATGCCAGAGTGTGTTTGTGTGAGCGTCACCTGTTGTCCTGCGTTTCTGGAGTGGAAGTCTGAGCTAAAGCTGCTGCAGTGGAGCGTCTCCTTACACCCAGACTGACGCCGCTCCTGGCAACTAAAGCAGAAGAAGGAAACGTGTTCATCAGTCACTATTATTTTATCCGGGTGAGTAAATATTACTGGTCATGCACACAAACGTTTCCTGCCTCCAAAAGTTTTACTTGCTTAAATATTCAGAGTAGAACCAAACCGATTCTCAGTTTACAATACGGTGAAGAAAATAATAGCAATCAACGAGTTCAATGAATGATTGCTTTTATTAATACTCCATACCTGCTGTGGTTAAAGCAAATCTGATTTTGTTTCACCTCTTGACTGTCTCCTTACTCAACAATGAGACAGCAAAATGTTGTCGCGCGCCCCCCCCCATCAGTCAACGGTTGTTCGTTATCCAAAGAGCTCCGGGAGCTTTATCCAGGTGTGAACAGCTACTTCATTACAACTTACAATAGAGTACACTAACGGCACACTCAAAGGTCTTTTATGGTAAAGACCTTTGAGTGTGTGAACACATTGCACACCGACTGTTTTGAATATACTTTATTTTTGTCTGTTATTTAATATTTACGTCATTTTTCTAGTGTGAACGCACTGCATCCTCAACACTTCTTATAATTAGTGGTAAGTCTGTTTTTAATCACACATCATTGGTCATGATACCTTGCACCATTTCATCAAAATTAAATAATCTAGGGGTCACGTGATTCACTTTATACCAAAATTCAGCCGGGTGCATTTTGCTATTTGGAAAGTCTGTGATCTTTTCCCGAAATGCATACAAATAATAGCCGGTAAACATGACTTTGGATAGACAGATGCTTCAAAAGTAATGTAAAAATAATGTGTGACTTATTCTATAACGTCCTCTTACATATTGTCACACTAAGTGCCCTTAACTTTACTAATTAGCACCAAACCAGTTTGTGAAATTAAAAAAAAGACGTTATACTACATGGTGCAAAGGACACCGAAATCAATATATACTGATTTATGTAAACACAGTCTGATAGCTCTAGTGACTTCTACTCTAACGCCGTCTTTACGGTCAGCGTTACTTTCATAACCTGAGCTGCAGTACCCCGAAACGCCGCCAAGAGGCCCACTGTGATTATGCAAGTTCACAATGTTGGAATTGTGTAACTCCGTGCAAATGTTTAGTTCCTCCTCACTCACCGTGAAAAACACGGACCGTCAATGACTGCACTGTTTACGGATCATTGGCTTATACTAAACGTAGCACAAGTAAGTCCATTATGTAACATTAACATTAAACTGTAACCTACAGTAATTTTGGGCTTAGCGACTGGCTAGCTACGGAAACGCCGCTATTTGTCTGGAAAATAAAAGCACATGAATGGTCACCTTTCAGCAAATATTAGGATTTCGACCTGACCAAACGGCGAACATGGAATAGGAATACAATACGTGACTCGTTAGAGTAAGAATAAATGGACGTAGACGATATAAGAGTAAACAATACAAAGAATTGCACATTAATATTACAGAAAATATGGTATTGTGAAACTCCTGACCGGAAGTTGTACTTCCACCATCCTTGCTAGCTTAACGCCCCATTACGAAATGTTGACGGCAATGTCAGCGTGTTGTTGAGTTTACACGCCGTTGGACCGAGCAACGCAGCTCCATCACTCAAAACTGCCTTCAAACTGCCTCAAAGAAGCGGAGTAGCACAGTTTACTCCGTGAGATTAAATTCTGAGCTCAATCACGAAACTTGATTGAGCTCGTTGCGCAGCGTTGGCCAGGCTAAGATATAACGTTAGCTCACAATCACACTCACATTGGATCAAGCGACCGGCACTGCCCAGGACTGCCATCATGGTCATTTCTTGTTTTCAGCGCCGATAAAGTCTCCGTTCCCGCTGTGATGAAGGCTGGACACTTGTGCTATCAGCGGCCGGCTCCACGAGTGTTTCCCTTCACTGAGTGACTCGCTGGCCACGCCGATGTGTCAGCCGGATTCCTTCAGCTACCGCCGGCTGGCCGTACAGACTCTGTCAAGCTGCACAGCGACGGCTACAACACTTCCGGTTTTTAAATTCAAAATAGAACCACTGACGACGAACCTGGGATGATGCAACATTTTAGAGACTTTGATTAGTGGTAATTCCAGGAAAACAGCACTTATTCTATGAATATTTTATTCACTTACTCATTTCTAATTGCCATTGTCATCTAATTACTGTTTTAAATAGGCTAGTGTTTTTTATATGTTCTCTGTTGCCTGTTTCAATTAAGAAAAACAAGGGGGGTAAAAACACTGTCATTTCAGAAGTGAAACTTCACACAACTAATGAAGTGAGGATATTGAAAAAGCTATAATACAAATTGACAGGTGTATAAAATTAAAGACAATCATTTTGTTTTTGATTGCGACTCTGTGAGGATCCACAGAGAAAATAAGCATTTAATAAGTAAAAATAATATACAAAAATATTAAAAAATCTATTTTAAATGTTGTGAGACTGAAAGTAAATTCAAAGCCATGGCTCGTAGTGATTGTATAAATAATTGTAATGTATTTTGATACATATTTGTTTTTAAATATAAATAATTGTATGCTTTTATTGTGGAGACGACTTTGCTACATCTCTGGTCTAGTGTGGTTTTCTTGACGCAGGGCCGTTGTCTTAGTATGGCGTCACAACAACGTTTGTCTACATTATACGATAACCACGCCCCCGCTTGTGCCGGTCACACCCCCTTCAGAAACGTGTGTGTGTGTGTGTGTGTGTGTGTGTGTGTGTGTGTGTGTGTGTGTGTGTGTGTGTGTGTGTGTGTGTGTGTGTGTGTGTTCTGAGATAGTTTATCAGCTATAAACACCGTGGTTGTAACTGTCACTGTTTAACCCGCTTTCTGGTTCCAAGGAAGGAATTCAAACAGCTTTAATGGAATTGAACCAATATAATGTCTTGCTCAAATACAAATAAATAAAAGAATGGCAAATGTATGCAGCACGATCAAAACTTAAATCAGCGCGTGGGGAGAAATCATTTCGTCTTCCTGGAGAATACTTTTTCGCTCAGTTTTTATAAACTACTCAGGTTCTTATGAAACGAGACCAGTTTTTCTCGATCTGAGGTTTCCTTTTTCCATTTCAAAATCGCTTCGATAGAAGGAAGCAGAGATCCGAAGAGGAACCAGGAAGTGGATTTAAAGAACACACAAAGCAAGAAAACACACACACCTGCTCCTAAAGAAGGGAGTTCTCACACACAAGCTCGTCTTTGTCTGTCTGTTATTAAAGGAAAATGCTAATAATGCTAACATGATTTAGGAAAAGATTTATCAAAACATATTTTCTTTTCATTCTCAAGTAACTCAATAGGAACTTTGAATTCCTTTGTCCTTTATTGGCCAAGTGAAACATTTGTAATATGATAGTTTATATTTGAAGCACATCACACAACGCTCTTCCACTCACTTATTAAGTCCGTTAAGGTTTGAATAAGTCTACTTCTACTGCTGTAAATGCAGTTTATTGATACTTTTTTAATGCTACATTACATAAATAAGTTTCTATGGTGATATTGTTGTTGTGCTTTTACACTGAATTTAAGTTCTGTTTACTTCAACTGGTACTTGTGTTAATGCTTGTATTTTGATACAGGCCTCATTTTATTTTCTTAATCTTTGTTTCTTATACTGTATCAAACTTAAGGTTTCCTTTACTGCTTCCATAGTCAGTGTGGAAAGTATACTTAGCTAAAGTTATACTTTTTCTTAAAGTTCCCTATTGTGTAAAGTGTGTGACGCCTGTACTGGTGTTAAGTGTAACCAAAGTGTTAAAAATTTAATTTAATTTTTGCATATATGGCATATTTCTACCAGTTATACTAGAACTAGAACTCAACCCGTCATTTCAGTTTGTTTTTAAAATGTGAATGTCTACCGTTTGTAAAGTACTCTGAACGCCTTTAAAAGGAAAACTGTGCCTTGCATTTAAGAGAGAAAAAGCATGAAAATAAAAGTTATTTACAGAATTAAATAGTCAGTGAGCCACAGTTCAAAGACAAGGTAGACGTGTGAGAAAGTCCTCAAACACAGATGTCATATCAGACTAGCAACATTTTTATGATCCCAAAAAAAAAATCCTGATTACAAGATTACCATAACTATAAAAAAACTAAAAATATTTATCTTCTTTATTGTAAAGTATCTTTGAGTTTCTTGAAAAGCCCTTCCTAAATAAAGTTCATGGTTATCAGAAAAAGAAAATATAGAAAATAAAAAAGTATATCAGTAAAATTCATCTTTAACTTAGCTTATTGTGCATTTTCTCTTTTTTGGCATATTAAATACACTCAAAATCCATATGTAGAGAGATGGAGTCTGTAACCATAACTGTAGACATAAAGCGATTTCAGAGGGGCTGGGTTATTTACACAATATTATCACATGTTTACTATTAAGATGATATCAATATTTCATTTTCAAAATATCAATCATCATTACCAGTATATCGCGGTGACCCTGAACACACCCGACCTAAAGAAAACGCTCACACACCCATCTGTTTGATTCACATTTATTGAGTTCAGCTGCATCTTCTGATGGAAACACGACACAGAAACACAAACATGACGAGTCGGACCTCACATCTCTGAACCACACACATCATTTCACCGATTATTAATTAAATAAGTTGGAAAAACAAATAAAAGTGGAAAAGCTATAACTGAGCGAGTTTCCTTGCTCAGGACTTGCAGAAGAATCACAGGAAACTACAGTGTTTCTTATCTAACGCCAGCCAACGAGCACAAGCTGAGGCAGAGTGGTCGGATTCAGGTTTGGATTCACAGCGAACAAGAAAGAAGCTGTAAAGTGTGAGGCGGAGCACAGCCGGTAACCGTCACGGTGAGACGTCATGATTTTAACTCTTCACCACCGAGTGTTGACACAGAAACATAAACCAGCCAAAACAGAATTCCTTTAGATTGGATTTGATTTAATATTGTAGTGACACATTTTATGGCTGACAGGGTGCTGCCACATGCCAGGGTCCAGGTATACCAACAGAAAGTGTGTGTGTGTGTGCGTGTGCGTGTGCGTGTGCGTGTGCGTGTGTGTGTGTGCGCGTGCGTGCGTGTTCAGGGTCTGCAGCGCTGGATGAAGCGTGGGTATAGGCAGACGTCTCTGATGTGATGTCTGTTCAGCAGCCAGGTGAGGAAACGCTCCAAGCCCAGACCGTAACCGCCGTGAGGACACGTGCCGTACTTCCTCTGAAACACACACACACACACACACACACACACACACACACACACACACACACACACACACACACACACACAGTTAACACACACACACACACACACACAGTTAACACACACTTCTGCTGAGACGCGTAGGCCTTGTCCACATCCCACTGTTCCTCAGATTCAAACATCCTCCACATCTTTTTTTGCAAATGAGCCTCACGTTTTCCTCTCACCAGCTGGGATTGTGGTAACCACGACTACTCTGTGAACCACACTGTACGCTCTCTTAAAACATTTACTTCATCCTCAAAATGAGCATTTGTACATCAATGACTCGCTCCGCGTTACCTCGAATTCTTGAAGAAAACTTTGTTTTTCCTCGCACTCGACTCAAAAAAATGAAGTGAATCCTAAATTACACTGAAGCGTTTAACGACAGCAAAACGTTGTTAAACTCTCACATGACTCACTTATCCAGTCATACGCTCACTACTTCACAGAAATATCACCATTTAAAACACTTATGGCACTACCGTCTCATGCACGGACTCACAGCTCTAGTACGAGACAGTAGTGGACGAAGTGTTTTAGGACCCAGTAAAATGAAAAATACATTTTCCCAATTTGAATCATTTGTCCCTGTATTCATTCTCATTTAAATACATGTCAAATAAAAGCAGTATCAGAGTATATGTTGCACCAAATCTGTCTTTTCTCTTCTCATTTTAAATGCTTGATGACTCATCCTGCACTTGAAAATTCATCCAATCAAATGAGACTTTTCGGCGAGCCGGCCACACGGGTCGGCGCAGCTTAAAGAGCAATATGGAGAGAGACAGGAGGACTTTTTATATCAGTGTGTGTGTGTGTGTGTGTGTGTGTGTGTGTTCTGTAGCTCTGTATCGCTCTAAACTCTAAGCCCGCCCACTTATTAGCGGTCCAATCAAAAGCGAAGGATTTGATAGAAATCCCTCTTGTAACATCGCTCAAAAATTCAGTTTCCCTGTGGAAGCGCAGAAGCTCAAGACACTGTAACTGCCGTCTCCATGGGACTTTAGATAGTAAGGCGTTAGCGAAGATGCATTGTTTTGTGAAGTAGTGAATGATAAACGAGACTTGGATTGACCTGCACGAGTTGTGTGAGAGTTTGTAAACGGACGTTTTGATATAGTTTTGCTGTCGTGAAACTCGGCCCCAGTCTGCTTCAATTCATCAAGGCTGTTTTTCTAAGTTTTCTTCAAGAGCTCAAGGGAACACCGGGTGAGTCACTGATGCACAAATGGTCGTTTTGAGGGTGAAGTAGTTTGCACTCTTTTACAGAAGTTCTATTGCTTTCCGGGCCGAGATGTGACAGAGAAACAAGCAGCAGTGAGTTTGGTGTTACCTGGTCGGTGTACCAGTAGTACGGGGTCGGGTCGATGCCCTCCCTCTTATATCCCTCCAGCAGCTCCTCAGCGTCCCAAATACGCATCGAGCCTCCGACGATCTCGCCCACATTTGGCATCAACACGTCGACCTGTGGCACAGAAACACACACACGAGAGAGATCAGACAGCTAATCGGTTATAAAGTAACTTCAGGCCTTCCTGCACCCCAAAAATGTCATCTCATTTTGGCTCCACAAGAAGTGGATGTCTCTTGTTGTATTAGCCCACAGCAGGAGGAAGCCACACAGCACCCCGATACACCTCCAGGTTTCTAAGCCACAGTTTGACCCGAGGTTCGTACCGACTCGGTGAGGCGTTTGTCCTCGGGGCAGCGCTCCATGTAGAAGGACTTGATCTCGGCCGGGAAGCGACAGAGCAGGATGGTCTCGTTGATGGAGTCCGTCATCAACCTCTCTGGAGCCTCGGGGATGTCCTGAGAGTGAGAAGATAAAAGAATGATTAAATTAAATAAAATATAAAAAAAGAGATTTCCTAATTTTTTTTCAACCTTGTTATTTAAAAAAAAAAAAAAAAAAACTCCACAGACGACAAATCTGTTTTCAATGCTGTCTAAAAATGTCAAAATAGCTTTTAAAATAAAATGAATAAAATTCAACATAAGTAAGTAATACGACTGTAGACAGAATACTGAATGTGGTGACAGAAACATCTTGAACACAGAGCAGAGCAGTCACATGTTTCTGACATACAGTCTATCAGAGCTCCAGCTGACAGAGAAGACAGCCATGCACTCTACAGGTGAGTCAGAAAACTGCAGGTGAGCCAAGCTTCATTCCAGACTGGATCTGATGACCACAGACGTCCAACAATACGTCTACAAGCTCTTTAACTACCTGCTAAACAACTAAAGGATTACAATAATGACATTAAAAGGGGCACTCCATCAATTCAACAGGTCAAGTTCAGTTTCCTGGTCATGAAGAGCACCACTCAGGCCCATCAGAACTGTTGTAGAATGACTTCTGGAGTCAACACATCTGGAACAAACTGGACGAGTGGAGTTTGAAAGATGTTGGACAGGCAGGGTCTAATGAAAAGATGCGGTTGAGTTACATTCTTTTCTGTCTGTTGGGAGTTTGCCAGCGTTTAATTGTTTTTCTTAAATCCTACTTTATTATTATTTTGAAACGTGCATTGATGTAAGGTTTTGTTTAACTTCTTTTATTTGTTCAGTTGTCTGTTGCAGACCGCCGACTTACCGGAAAACTACACGGGATAGTAAAAACCAAAACCATAGTCTTACAAGACTGCTGCTGGCGTGAAATCAAAGTGAGTTCTGGACTACAAGAACTCATTCGGAGAACGATGTGTGTGTTAGATACTCTGACGTGTGTGTGTGTGTGTGTGTGTGTGTGTGTGTGTGTGTGTGTGTGTGTGTGTGCGCGCGCGCGCATCATGTTCAGTCGTCACCTCTCCAAACTCGTAGTAGGAGCCGTCGTCCTTCTTGACGTCGTGCTCTCGGAGCCACTCGATGGCTTCGGTGTAGTTCATCCGCTTGAACGGCCTCTTGGGGGGTTTGAAGTTCTGGGTGGAAAGAAAAATAAATAAATAAAAATACACCATCAAAGAAAATATTAACACTACAATGAAATTACAGAGCAATATAAAACATCAACTCCATGTTTTTATGAAGGGCGTGTGATCAAAGCTAAAACAGATCATGTAATGGATGAACTTTCTCCATCATCCTTGTGTTCCAGCACTACCTAACTATTAATTAGGATGAAACCTGTGACGAGCGTCTTGAACGCGCCCCCACCCATATAAAAGATGTATAAATAACATGACGTACGGGGTTGATGTCGTAGAGCAGCTGCGCGGCGGGGGATTTGAGCACTCGGTCCACCACGTCACACACCAGATCCTCCAGTCTGGTCAGCAGATCCTCAAACGACATGAAGGGACACTCGGCCTCGATGTGAGTGTACCTGAACACAGACGGCAAATCAACCAATCAACATGCAGGAGGCCGACAGGCTCCGATTCAGGAGAAGACACAAGGTGTTGTGTGGCTCTGGTGTGATTAACATAACTCATTTACGTATCGTGTTTTATGCATATATACTGTGCTGTCCTTTGTTTGAAGTTAAAAGAAAATTGTCCACCGTTTATGTGGACGTCCGATCGGTGTTGATGGTAAATGAGGTCGACTGAAGCAATAAACTCCTCGGTGCAAAATCTGTTCTTCCTGCATCCGGCGCCACCATGTGGCGTGACAGTGACGTAGCCGGATGCAAGGAAGAACTGCAGAACCGCCTTTTTTTCCCTCTTCACTTGTATTTCAAACCAGCTAGGTTTATGACAGCAAAGATGGCATCCCAAAATATGAGTGCAGAGGAGGGAATACATGTTCAACAGTGTCAGCTGGATTTATCGGAGCGGGCTGAAGAAACGCAGCGGGACAGATGAGAGGATACGGCCGGCGGGGGGACCCTGGGCGTCAGAAGCTCAAGCGCAATGCATCCTGGTACATGCACTGCTGGCACGGCAGAAAACTTAGCATTCTGGGTCAACATGTGAGGACACATGGACACCATCAAGTACTTGCACGTACTGAGAAGCACAGAAGCTACACTGTCATCGTGGTTTAGCATCGTGATAGGCCTTTGCATCTCATAAATTATACTTGGTTATAAATAATCTTTTCTTTTTTTTTTTTTAAATCTATTTTTAAGATTGGTCCTCAGCTCACACTGTCCATTAAAATGAGTATGCCACAGATTGAGCATTGTGCTCCTAAAACATTGTCGGACTCACGGTGGACAGTAAAAAATAAAAATAAAAAAAGGATAAAATTGATGCAGCAAAATCATAGACTGTATAATAAATGGACTACGGCCATCACCATGTCGTTTTTTTTTTTTGCAACCAATGAAGGCAGTGACCATATTTGGAATGCTGAGGGAATAAATCAAGAGAGAAGTAGAGTCATTTTCTCATAGACTTCTATACAACCAGAGGAGTCGCCCCCTGATGGTCAGTAGAGAGAAGTTTTAAGACACTTCAGCATCGGCTTCACTTTGCAGAACCAGATGTTGCCGCCTGAGCTGAACCAAAGATTTCAGTTTTTTTCATTCCATGCATTCTTCTTCCTTGTCAAACCCTACGCGCCCACATCACCCACAATGCAACTCCACTTCAAACAGTTGGGTCAGAGATGCAGTCTGTGTTATGCTAGCAGCGGCTCCTGCAGCTTCGAGACGCTAACCTCATGCACAGACGAGCAGCACGCTACAGAGGCCTGGTCAGCTCACTTCTTTCTAACTACCACTGCAAGATTCATTTTCACACTTCAGCCGAGGTTTGTTCATCAGAGCAATAAAAAGCCTTTATACAACCTATTGTTCATACATGTAGTAGTACTCCTTTGTAGTACTCACTGACACACATTGATCACCTCTGCCTGCTAATCATTTAGTCTAGTATGCAAGTTCAAACCTGCCACGTCCTCTAAACATGTTCACTGGTCACACCAGTTCCCCCAGATTAGCTGACCTGATTGACAACGTATCTGTGTGTCTGCTCTCAACTCTCTAAAGTCTTTGTAGTGATGGAAAAAAAGTTGCCATGTCTTGGAAATGTAATGAAGCGTACTGTTAACCCCAGTCGTGTGGCTTCAGGGCAGATATGTGAAATAATTCACAGCCTTAATAAGTATGAATCCACTGCCCCCTCCCCCTCGTTGTGGACTTCCTACATGGGGGGGACCTGAGTGTACTTTGTGAACGTGTCGGACGGCGTGCTCACTCGGACAGGTGTCTGCGGGTGCGCGACTGCTCGGCCCGGTACGACTGGGCGATGCAGAAGGTGTCGCCCAGGGCGGGGATGCAGGTCTCCAGGTAGAGCTGAGAGGACTGCGTCAGGTACGCCTCCTCGCCAAAGTAGTTGAGGTTGAAGAGCGTGGAGCCGCCCTCCACCTGCGTCTGCACCAGGGTGGGAGGAGTGATCTACACCCAGGAAGAATACAACAAAGACAGAAAAAAAAAAATGGTGGTTAAACTAAGGAGACAAAAGGGCGAGACAAAAGATTTTCCCGCGTTGCTGGCGTGCGTCACCTCGTAGTATCCGCGGCTGAAGAAGTGCTCCCTGAAGCACTGCGTGACGGTGGATCGGACCCGGAGGACCTTGGAGACGTTCTCTCCTCTGATCAGCATGTGTCGGTTGTTCAGCTGCACGTCCACGTCCGACTCCTCGTTCAGCAGGTTGTCGGCGCCGCCCGCCGGAGCTAAGCCGATCAGCTCCCAGAAGTCACAGTGCAGCTCGTGGCCTCCCGGCGCCTGGAAGAGGAAGACAAGAACTCACTGAACAAAACCCATGTCATGTTTTTATACTGCATCCATCCTGCAGTATGACTGCATGCATGCATGTCACTCACTCTCACACACACTATTACATTATGATTTTTTTTTTCCCCTCCTACCTTTTTTTAATTCAGTATAGGGATATTTGTCACCCATAAACTTGTATCACACTAATCCAAAGCAGGGACAGGTAAGTATTAACAAAAATCTGATGACCACCCTGCTGCTGTGGATCTTACAATGACGAGGTTATAGAGCTCATATAACCAGGTTGTCTGATGTCCTGCACGACCTGATTTCTTCTGAGCGTCTGGCATGCATGCACGCGTACTGCAGGTTCCGTCTGTTATGCAGCGGGTGTGTTTACCTGTTTGCCCTCAGGAACTGGAGTGACGGTCCCGTACAGAGCGACGGTGCTCTCTGTGGACAACACCAAGCCGTTGTAGCACTGGCACTGGAGACGAGAGCAAGGAGACAAGCGTTACTCAGAGGGAAGAATACAGAGGGAAGAATACAGTACGACCGTTAGTTAACTGGTAGCGTGAAAAATGTGTCTTGAACTTCTGTGACATTGATTACTTGAGTTTGAAGTACTAATCTGGTGATCAAATCAAGTGCTCCCTGCTCACAGGAAATCTGCCCGAAGGATGATGCGTTTCTTATTTTTGATTTAAACATGTGTAGGAGGTTTTAAAGCTTTTAGAATTATATGAGTGTTTTTCAGTCACTCACACTGAGTAACAAAACAAGTTTGATGTGTGGTAGTGACTTCATAAACAAGCTAACACTTTATGTATTTACAAAATATATCTATCATTACATCTAAATTAATTTCATCTCCTGTCAGTTTCTTTAGTTGAAATTCATCAACTAAATTAATTGTCTGAGCTATGAATGAAAACAATTCAGCACAATGCTGTAACACATAATAAAAGACTAAAATGGTAAAGTTGTAAAGCTGTACCAGTTTATCAGACAGGACACACTGCAGGAAACCAGTTCCATCTCTCAGCACGATAAACATCAGGTTCTTCCCTGTAGGAGAGAGAAAAGGTTTACAGTGAA
Organism: Cebidichthys violaceus; assembly: GCF_023349555.1. Taxonomy (NCBI): domain Eukaryota; kingdom Metazoa; phylum Chordata; class Actinopteri; order Perciformes; family Stichaeidae; genus Cebidichthys; species Cebidichthys violaceus. The sequence goes on from NW_027176285.1 coordinate 5,557,110, forward strand.
CGAAGATAAGAGCCAAACTTTCTTTTAAATCAGGTTAAAATAGGAAAACACTCTGAATTCAACACACCGCCAGCATTATGAATGAACTACGTGAAAACCTGAAATACTTGCCTGCCGATATTTTGCATCAAAACAATTCATAACGGCAGTGATGCAGATTTTGTGACAGTTGCACCACAATTTAAGAAAAGGTTAAGCTAAGCTACTGAAAGCTATTTTATTGACTTTCCTTTAAGAAAAATGCTCCGAGTGAATTTAAGTTCCTTCTGGCAAACAGTTACGGACTGTGTACATCTAGGGCTTTTATTGTGAAAGGTAAGAAGAGAAGAAGTGGATCTGGATCTTTGTCAAGGATTAAAGAAAACAAAGTTTACCATCTTGGTTCACACTATGGAGCTCCTCTGTTAAAAGTGTACATTTTGAATATGTCCGTTTTACACAATGTGATTGGTTGATGCCTTTACTCTCGGTGCGAGAGCTCAGAAAAGTCAACCGTGTTCCAGAAAGAAATAACGCTACTTTGTTGTCAATAATAATATTTGCGTTCTGTGTGAAAGTAGTCATGACAAAAACAACGACTCTAAAAAAATATATATTTAAGTGCGAATCAATCGCACAAAAAAACAGCCTGGTGTGTAAAGGCCTTTAGTGTTGCCTTTTTAGGTTTAATTAAAACCTTTTACACCCGAGGCCTATTTGCAGGCCTCAGCTAAAATAAAGATAAGAAATACCTAATTAATTGTATAAAAAAAAATAAAAAAAAATAAAAAATAAATAAAATAAATTTTTTTTTAATATATTTTTGAGATGAGAAAAATCATGGAACTATCAGAATACATGTTACTGGTTCACATAAGATAAGGATGGAACACAGCACAACTTGGAAAACTCAAAAGCTCGATCTTGAAAAACAGCACTTTTAGGGTATTGTTTTTTGGAAAGTATGGGTATCCAAGACTTTTAATATGCTGGGCTCTTAGAACAACTGATATAGGCTCTATATACACAGCTATACATAGATACAGTGAAACATTTATAAAATATAGAGCATATAAAATTAGAAAACTGATCAAATATTCCAATATTTGAATAAAAAAGTATTTTTTAAATTCAAAAACACTCTATATCACTTCTATGTATCACTCATGATGTTCAATGAATCAATAGACAGAAGATTGGACCTTTTTTGAGTGTTTTAAGCTCTTTCTAAGCCCTTTTTAGTTGTTTAGTTTAAGGTCAAATACTGCTTCAGACTCAGCCATTCTCTCTGTTCAGGGCTGTATCTCAGCCCCCCCTTCTCCGATTTTCACCATTGAGACATCCTTCGAACCGTAGGAGCCAATAGAATTGCCTGGAATTGAAAGCTAGATGATTGACAGCACTATTAGCCAATAAAGCTCAAAAACGTCCCAGCTCTGAAATCTGATTTGCTGAGCTTCCAACCCTCCCAAGAATCCGAGGAGTGTCGGAGAGACACGAATCGAACGGATTCACACGGAGCACCAGCAGCTGGACAAACATGCAGTGGAAGTACGGAGATATTCCATTTTTTCGCTGAGATTCCACCAAAAGTAAGTACAATATTCGATGAAAGCTGTGTGACTTTTTGTGTTCGAAGCTGAATATCTCTGCGATGGTTTACCGGGGAGAGAAATGGAAACTATGTCCGTAATCTCCGTCAGGCGGACATGCTTTTTCATGCTGCATGTTCGTAGGTAGCACGTTGCTAACGGAGTGTAGCAGCTGTTTTCTCCGGTCTGTCCCAGTCATATCGAGTATGATTTATGATATTTTGTTATTTGTTTGCTTGGCTGATGGGAGATGTGTTTGTCTCATGTAGAAGTGACCTAGTTCATGTTGTTCCCAGGACGCTGAGGTTTCTGCAGAACTATAACATCATTATATTCGTTCTTCGTGGGTTCTCTGCCAGTTACTTTTAACACAAAACTCTCTAAGTTTTGATGTACTCTGCGTCCAAATGGGGGACCTACGGGTGTATAAGGTTTTAAAGGCCAGAGACACAAACAAAGAAGCCACAAAAACTGTCTTCAAACACAGCAGTTAGATTTGTATCATGTTTTGTTTTCATGTGCCGGGCTCCTCACCCTGTCTCCTGAGGCGATGCACCCATCCGAACACTTTGACTCTCTGTCCTCTTTTGGCCTCCAGATGATGGATTTTAACCTGAAAAACAGTCCGCACTCACCTTTAGCTCACTAGCACAATAGGGCACATCTGGATTTAGGATTGGGTATCAACAACTGTGAAGCACTGAAAGTTCGTACTGAATATCTGGTCAGATTTGTAATCTTCTCTATATGTTCTTTGCTCAGACAGTTCCCGATTAAGAACTTTATTTTGCTCATTTTACACCGCTTGCGTACCTTTAGACAACATTTAACACTTAGACAAGCGCAGTGCTCATCCTGCAGCTTAAGACGATTGAATGGTTTAGGAAAGAAATGCAGTTTGAACTTTCTCCATTCCAATGTAAAACACAAAGCCATATATATGTCAACAGGTATTACAGTTTGACCATTGTAATAGAAAAACCTTTTACTATTTTTACATATTTATGCTTTGATTTTTTCGTTTTAAATAAACTTGATTTGTGAGCTTTATGGGTGCTAACAGACGGAAGTTTACAAACTATGGTTACAGATGCATAACAAGATTTAAGGCACAGCTTTTTAAATGATATAATATTCCATATCTTATTCCTTTGCACTTTCAGTATCACTCCTTGTCTGAGATACAGTATGTGTGGTCATGGTAGCTTTGCGACTGGGTCACAGGTGGATCACTTCTGCCAACACAGAGCAGGTTACAGATACAAAGTAAGCTGCTAAAACGGGAAACACTTAAGAACTTCTGCTTGAACGGTGCCCATCTCCAGAAAAATGATCCACCTGCTAAACGACATGCAGCGCTACGTAAAGAGGAAGTTCTACAATGTTGACCAGCAGGAACACTCTAACCACCACGACTCCAAACTATCTGACCTGGGTCTTCTCAGTAGTTCAACAATAAATGTTGCAAAAAAAAAAAAAAAAAAAAGAGAGCCTTAAGAACACTAGCCTGCTATTAAAAAAAGAAATGTTCTAGCTGCTAGTGTGCGTTCCAAAGCAGTGTGTGCAGGCAGCTATCCCTGGACGGCCTATTTTATTAACAAATATTATTCATTAAAATGTATAATGAAATGGGAATGTGTCGAGAACTTGATGAGTGTTTGATCACATCAACAGCTCACTTCAGGCTGTGATTATCTCACAGCTAAGGGCCGGTGTTCGGCCTGACGTGAAGAGTGAGACACTGTTTGAATATTTAACAGATATATGAACACATTTATTAACTATGTTCAGTAACTGTTTGTTCACCAGTTACCAATGCTTTATGGGTCGAGCTGTGATTAAAGACAAACATGGTAATAAACCCTGAGAATGCAGGTTACAATACAAGTGTTTTAGCAGTTACTTGCGCCAACATGCAATAAGTATTATTAGACGAATATAACAATGGAAACAATATGGCTGACCGTATCAGGCTCAGGCAGGCTGGGGTCATTCTCAATGGTGATCTTCTTGGCTTCTTCTAGGTTCTTCTCTCTCCTCTCGGTGTCCTCTGCCTGCCACATGGAGCAAACATTTAAAGACACTACATCTGCTTCTTCATCGAATAAACATATGAATTTATAGCTCAACTAATCAAAGCTGCATAGCGAGAGAAAGAAACACCCTGAATTTGCCCAGAATTCCTTTTAAGTGAAGTAAATAGAATACACGCCTCCTTCTTTTCTTTGGAATCGCACTTCGTCTGCTCACGGTTAAAGGCTTTCTTTGTGTTCTTCATCTGCGTCTTAGAGATCACCGCCCAACGCTGAGGGAGACAAAGAGGATGAACGTATATTTGACGGGACAAGAAAAATAAAATAAAAACGTATAAAGTGCAGTCAGTTTATGAGTTTCTAATTTCGCAGGTTTTTACTGAAATCAAACTCTGCAACAGAGACAAGAAAACAACATTGGGGTGAAAGGCCAGTTAAAATAATAAAACAATATTAATAATAATTAAAATAGACGCTGCAGCTGTGGTTGGAATAAAACCGGCCAAGTTTAAACAGTGTAGAAAACAGTAAAGAGTTTCCTGTGTAAAATTGAAGACATTAAGAAAAAAAATGTTTTAAACCGACCTCTCCCTCCTTCTGTGATTCTACGTAGATGGTCGGGAACGGTTCCTTTCCAGCAAACATCAGAGCCTGTGAGGAGATTTGTACACAAACACAATGAGATGCTGACAGACGTATCAGTGCAACTCAAACAATGTTTGTCAAATTTCTCCTGCTAATGCTACATCCTGTAGCAGTAAGCATATTAGACAACACACACTTGAATACAGTTAAGGCAGATAACAGGATGTACTTTAAGCTACACGACCATTCACCTTGAGGGGAGTTTTGAAGGGTTTCTGCTCCGTGCCGTCTCCGTCCTGGTCGCTGCCACATTTGTCCGACACATACAGCTCCCCTGTGAAGCAGAGGCAGAGTGAGACGCAGCACTCCCTCCCAGTCGTATTAAATACCTTGGATTTAAAGCTACCACGAGGAATAGCTGGTGACTATTTTGATTTTGCTTAAACGTAACATAAATTCCATGAGTTGGCTCTCTCTCTCTCTCTCTCTCTCACTCACACACTCTCTCACACACACACACACACACACACACGCACACGCACACACACACACACACACACACACACACACACACACACACACACACACACACACACACACGCGGCTGATGTCCGTTCGGTGTGCTTTTTGAATGGTTGAGCATCGAGTCAAGAGATGCGTTTGCACACGGACCCTCCTGATGCTCACTGAGACAGCAACGTCCAGTAAAGTCTGTTTCCAGTAAATCTGCCACCGTCTTGCTTAAGGATGAGTCAGGTTTTGAACTTTTGCCTCATGAAGTCAAAATGAAACTAAAGAGCTTAGTCATCCGCAGCTTTACTAGGCTGGACAGAGATAGACAACTTGGATGTAGTGTTGGTAGGGCTGGGCAGCCTATAACTGTATTATATCAATATTGGATCAGACTAGATATCATCTTAGATTTTGGATGTCATAATACGGCATAAGTTTGATCTTTAGAGTAAAGTGGTGTAATTTCCGTAACTTATCAGACTGTTTTAGCTGTTCTATTATTTGCCTTTACCCACTTAAGTCATTACATCCACATTGTTGATGGTTGCTTATCAAAAATATCATCGTGCAAATATTTAGTAAAAGCAATCATACGATATCGGCGCAATACCAATCGATGTAAATGGTGAAAAAATACTGTGATATTTGAGTTCTCGGAGCTCTGATTGTTGCCGATGTCACCAACAGGAGTCTGCAGGGAGGTCTGCGGCCCCCGGGGTTTACTGCTCACCAGCATTTCTTGTCAGCCAAGAATTCCACATTTTGTCAAAGCGGAAGAGTGCCAACAAACACACCCATCAATCAAAGGCAAAACCCCAGCAGAAAACGTACACTATAAGGCCGAAAGTATGAGCCTCCACGGTTTGAGGCTTACAAGCTGATGTTGCCCCCCAGGAGAGCATTTAGTGAGGACCAACACTGATCTCAGCCGATATGGCACAAGCTGCTGGATGACTAATGATAAAGGGGAACCTTAGGCTTTGTACACAGACATCAGAATAGATTAAATGTTTTAATAAGAGCATATGGACCGATATACAAACACACACCATAGGTATCTCTGGGTGGATACAGAACATCTTGACGCTGCATATGGTGACACGCGAAGAAATGAAACAAAAAGCGTCACCAGCTGAATCCCAAATGACTGGAATAACGTCACGTGTTACTGAGCACGACCTTGCAGTCTATTTTACACTATCTGTTGACTAAAAGAGTAAAATTACAAAGCAAAAATCACACCGCGTTAACGTCCACTGACTGTAGGAGTCCCTTAGATGCTGCACAGCAGACTGACAGCTGTCATGGCTAACCGTTAGCCCACAGTGCCCTTTCTCTGACTTCGTTTTTATGTTCGACTTCCACACGTAACGTCGGCAAATGTGTAAACCGGCTCCGTAAACCGAACCAGACACCTACAGATTCAGATATTGGCGTTAGCTAGCATGCTAACTGCTAACATCACTGCAAATGATGCAATATGCAAGACACACATGTCTTTGGGAGCTAGCTAACGAGCTAGCTAGCACCGGCTAGCTGTTTCTTCCTAACTTACCCACTGATACTTGCTCCACACTTTTCGTTAACTCCGTCGCCATGTCTGCGCAGGTGCTACGACAGTCCGCTGAGGAGGGAGAACTAAATATTTTTGTATTTGGAAAAATGGAAACGAAATCCCAGAAACGACTGTCGGTGGTGTCTATTCAGTCGCGGAAATGCAACTTTGCATCAGCCCGGCAGCAGCTCGCTGTCATTGGTTATCGGGAGGAGGAAAATGGGAGTCGACTCGCCTATTTCTTTCGGCACATTTCACCAGCGCTGATTGGCGCGTGTTAGAACGTCACTTCCTTAACAGGAAATCTGATTGGTTGTTTTTCTTGTCAGTTATCTGGTTGGCCAATTAGAAAAACTAAACAAAAATCTAAACGCGTCAATCAGCACTTGAGACAAATCAGTTTTTGCTTTAAAAAATGTAAAAAAAAAAAAAAAAAGTGTTCGACGCAATACTATACTAAAATACAGCGCTACTAAACTAAACTGATAGTGTTGAGTAAAATTAAATAATAAAAAATCGCTTTTTTGGTTCAGTTAATTTGTAATGTATTTGGGGAAGTGATGCGGTCAATCATTACAAAATGTATTGACTCAGAAGAGGTTTTAATGTTTGATTTATTAAAATGCTGTGATAAGGAGAAGTGCTTCAAGGCCCATGCAGCAGAACAGAGAGAACTGAGAACATTACAACAATACAAACATACATCAAACTATACAGACCAAGTAACAGGCGAGGGGCTCAAACATCACAACAGGTCAATGTTTGTTCAGAGAAATCTATATGACAATATCATCATTATTCTGTTCAGTTATTTATTGGCAAAAATATGATTTTTAAATCCCACACTGCTGCCCTCACCTTAAAATGTAGAGGTCTCCCACAATCCTTAACTAATTTACAGAAAATAAAAATAAACATAACAAGTTACTTATTATTTCCCAACACATATTTAAAACAAGAAATGTAATGTAAAATAAAATGTATTTTATCACCATCCCTCACACAATTTTCTATCTATTTGTATTTATTTTTAAAGTGTTTTTGTTTTTTACATGTAAGTTTACTTTGTTCGCAATTGTTTACTTAGTCTTTCATATTTTACTTGAAAGACTAACAACAAAAACGTTTTTTAAAAGATGAAAACTCGCTGGTCCTCGTGAGCAGTCATAACCACCTCAATGAGAAGAGAAAGAACGCTACATACAGAAACTCTACATTAGTTCTTGTGTGTTTGAGGCGATCTCCTGCTGCAGCTTCTCCTGAAGTCCGTTCACGTGACTCACTTCCGATTTCTGACGAGATCTGATCTGCCACTTCACATCCGTGAAGATCTTCTCGCTGTCCGTCACAGCTTTATCAGCGGAGCAATTGATAGCCTCCAACTCCCGCTGAAGCACATTCACATCTTTCTCTCTGTTCTGGATTCTCTGCTGGATCTTCTGTCGACTCGCCCCGAGCTCTTTCTGGCTCTTGGCCATTTCTGCTGCAGCTGAGACTGTGTCATGGCCTTTATGTTCATCCATGGAGCAGAGAATACAAATACACTGTTGATCCGTGCGGCAGAATATCTTCATCACCTCATTGTGACGAGTACAGATGTTCTCCTGGAGCTCCTTAGAGGGGTCGATCAGCTTGTGCTTCTCAAAGGCAGGGGATTCATAGTGAGGCTGGAGGTGGTGCTCACAATAAGAGACCACACACTGCAGACAGGACTTGAGAGCTTTCAGTTTTCTCCCAGTGCAGACATCACAGGCCACATCTTCAGGTCCAGCATAGCAGTGATCAGCTGGAGCAGGTTGGAGTCCCATCTTCTTCAGTTCCTCCACTAAATCTGCCAGCATAGTGTTTTTCACCAGGGAAGGCCTCGGAATAAATTCCTGTCTGCACTGAGGACAGCTGTGGACTTTCTTCTGATCCTCTTCATCCCAGTGGCTTTTGATACAGTTCATACAGTAGTTGTGTCCACAGGGAATAGTCACTGGATCCTTCAGTAGATCCAGACAGATCGAACAATAGAGGTCCAGCTGAATTCCTCGCTGCGCCATTTCACCTCTCAGACTTTCGTTTGAGAGCAGGAAGAAGGAGGAGGAGGAGCTATGAGGGTTAGATTAATTCCAGGAAGAGGAGTGATTTCACTGCAACAGGTGTGTGTACAGCACCTGTTGCAATGAAACGTGCAGTGAGGAGTACGACACTGACCTGGACAGGATCAGTGGGCTACGTGATTGTCAAACAAAGCTGGTTCACTCACCAATGCTTTATCAATTGGGAACAATGTAGAAAATAACATGTTTGTGCTATTAGTTGACAGCTTTTGAAATATTTGTATCTTTCACAAATCATTAACCTTCAGAAGCCCAGAGAGGCAAGTGAAAAAACAAATATATCAAATGTCTTCTCTCCTAACAGGTGAAAATAGTTTTCGTGCCTTACAGCTGTATTTAGTTTACTTTACATAACTTGCTAACACAAGATATATGTAGCTTGTATTTAGAGTGCATGGATAAATGAAAACTCACTTGAAAGTAAACACGAATGCTTTTAGTCCTACTAAGAAGATGGGGAGGTGGTGCACTTAAGCCTTTGTAACCGAAATGGCTATTACACAACTAACAGAAAAAAAACATTTGTTTCACCTGTTTTCATAGATGAAAGAAAGTAATTTGTAAAAAGGACCCTTTACTACTGTTTCACAGAATAAATACAGATTAAGTAGTTCAGAGAGATTACCCTGGCAAAACTTTTTTTTTTAAAAACAGTTTTTCTAATTTTTTTTGGAAAAAACTGTTCTTAAATCATAAACACAGGAAAGAAAACAATTATGATCACTCGGAAATATTTTTTTCTCACTTGCCTCATATTCTGTACATACACAGTGTGAGTGTGTGCATTTATCCAAAGCGACTTACAATAAGTGTATTCAACATAGGTATTCAAGAGAACTACTAGTCACCAGAAGTCATAAGGGCATCTCCTTTTTAAACAAGCATCTAAGAGCATAAACCAGAGCCATAGTACAGTGCAAAAAACAAGCCAATACGATAGGCGCAACAGACCAATACGAATACAATAAGTGCAACAGACCAATACGAATACAATAAGTGTTGAGTGGAAGGCTCAGGGTAGTACTTCTTGAAGAGGTGAGTTTTCAGGCTGCGCCGAAAGATGGGCAGCGACTCTGCTGTCCTGACGTCAGTGGGGAGTTCAGTCCACCATTGTGGAGCCAGGACAGAAAACAGCCGTGACCGGGTCGATCGACTGCAGGGACCTCTGAACGACGGGGCGACCGATCCCCCCCGAGGCAGCAGAGCGAAGTGGTCGGGCACGGGTGTAGGGCTTGACCATGGCCTGGAAATAGGAAGGAGCTGTTCCTTTCACTGTCCTGTAGGCTAGCACCACAGTCTTAAACTGGATGCAAGCTCTTACAGGGAAACGGAGAAGGGAAGTTACACACACACACACACACCCCTTCACTTTTTCCATATTTTGTTACAGCCTTATTCCAAAATGGATTAAATTAATTTTTTCCTCAAAATTCTACACACAATATCCCATAATGATAACATGAAAAAAGTTTGTTTGAAATTTTTGCTAATCTATTAAAAATAAAAAAATGAAGGAAATCACATGTACATAAGTATTCACAGCCTTTGCTCAATACTTTGTTGAAGCAACTTTGGCAGCAATTACAGCCTCAAGTCTTTTTGAGTATGATGCTACAAGCTTGGCACACCTATTTTTGGGAAGTTTCTCCCATTCTTCTTTGCAGGACCTCTCAAGCTCCATCAGATTGGATGGGGAGCATCGGTGCACAGCAATTTTCATATCTCTCCAGAGATGTTCAATCGGGGTCAAGTCTGGGCTCTGGCTGGGCCACTCAAGGACATTCACAGTGTTGTCCCGAAGCCACTTCTTTGTTATCTTGGGTGTGTGCTTAGGGTTGTTGTCCTGTTGGAAGATGAACCTTTGTCCCAGTCTGAGGTCCAGAGTGCTCTGGAGCAGGTTTTCATCAAGGATGTCTCTGTACATTGCTGCATTCATCTTTCCCTCTATCCTGACTAGTCTCCCAGTTCCTGCCGCTGAAAAACATCCCCACACCATGATGCTGCCACCACCATGCTTCACTGTAGGGATGGTATTGACCAGGTGATGAGCGGTGCCTGGTTTCCTCCAGACATTATGCTTGGCATTCAGGCCAAAGAGTTCAATCTTTGTTTCATCAGACCAGAGAATTTTGTTTCTCATGGTCTGAGAGTCCTTTTGACAAACTCCAGGCGGGCTGTCATGTGCCGTTTACTGAGGAGTGGCTTCCGTCTGGCCATTCTACCATACAGGCCTGATTGGTGGAGTGCTGCAGAGATGGTTGTTCTTCTGGAAGGTTCTCCTCTCTTCACAGAGCAACACTGGAGCTCTGTCAGAGTGACCATCGGGTTCTTGGTCACCTCCCTGACTAAGGCCCTTCTCCCCCAATCGCTCAGTTTGGCCGAGTGGCCAACTCTAGGAAGAGTCCTGGTGGTTCCAAACTTCTTCCATTTACAGATGATGGAGGCCACTGTGCTCATTGGGACCTTGAATGCTGCAGAAATTGTTCTGTACCCTTCACCAGATCTGTGCCTCAATACAATCCTGTCTCCAGACAATTCCTTGGACTTCATGGCTTGGTTTGTGCTCTGACATGCACTGTCAACTGTGAGGCCTTATATAGATAGGTGTGTGCCTTTTCAAATCATGTCCAATCAACTGAATTTACCACAGGTGGACTCCAATCAAGTTATAGAAACATCTCAAGGATGATCAGTGGAAACAGCATGCACCTGAGCTCAATTTTGAGTGTCATGCAAAGGCTGTGAATACTTATGTACATGTGATTTTCTTAATTTTTTATTTTTAATAGATTAGCACAAATTTCAAACAAACTTTTTTCATGTTATCATTATGTGGTATTGTGTGTAGAATTTTGAGGAAATAAATGAATTTAATCTATTTTGGATTAAGGCTGTAACAAAACAAAAAGTGGAAAAAGTGAAGCGCTGTGAATACTATATATATATATATATATCATATATATATACACTCCATGCTGCTGCTTCTGTCTTTATTGCAATACTAGAACTGTTACCAGTGGCACATTCACTGATACCGTTACACTTCCTCCTCCTCCTCTAGTTCCTACAGAAAGCAGACACAACTCACATGCCTTTGAAAAAGGATTGTGTTTTATTTACAGTCATATTCATCAGAATTACAATACAAACGATTTGTAGACTGAGTCTCCACAGATGGAGAATTCCCTCAGAGCTTGAGGAGGTCAGCTGGAGGCTGTGTGTGTGTGTGTGTGTGTGTGTGTGTGTGTGTGTGTGTGTGTGTGTGTGGGGGGGGGGGGGGGGCAGCTTTGGCAGAGGGAAAGTCCTTGGATGTATCTGCAGCCTCCTCTTCTTCTCGTCCTCTCCTTGGTTCTCCTGCTCAGTGACTCTCTCCTTTCTTTCCCACGACCTACATGGCGACAGAGTAAAATGATGAGTGAGTCACAGACAAAGCTGAACATAAATGAGCCCAGGCAGCTGTGACTGGTCCATACCCTCTTGAAGTCGCTCATGTTGGTGGCCTGTACTGGAGTGCCTATGAACGTCAGGTAGTTGATTTTTGTCGTCTCCTCGCCTCCTTGGTTTGACTTGATAAACAACTGGTGAGAATTGAAAACAAAAAATGTTGCATCAATAAACACACTAACCAGTCAGGCTGATCTCCTTTCTCAGTTCAGTTCTCACTAGGCCACATAAAAGCTCACACAGGGCGGGGCCGGTCAAACCAATAGCGATCTTTCACCCAGGAGGCCGCTGTTCGCTGGTTCATGGTGGATTTATTTGTCGCGTAACTTCCGTACTTAAGTAATGCTACGTCCGTAGTTATTCTAACCTAAATGTTTTCCCAAAACCTAAGTAGTTTTGTTCCCTAAACCTAAGTAAGTGTCCTGTGAGGTCGGAAGTTTATTTTGAAAAGGCCGTATGCATGTATCGAACGGAAATTGACACGTGATGATAAAACGCTTTCACTCTTAGTTCTATAGATAGGACCAGAAATGTCTCACTATGAGATTTGTCCTCCAGTTATCTCCAGATTTCCTACTCTGAACCACTTGATAAATACAGGCCCACCTGTTGATCATAATAAATGACTACTTGGTGTCTCTCGGTGCGAGCGTACGGCTCGCCTGATTGAAATACATTAGCCGGTGCATTTCAGTACATTCAGCGTGACATTTGGTCTGAAGCCTGACCATGGCTTTGTCTCAGCAGTACGTGTTGGCAACCTGGCCCTCACCGTGACGCTCTGTACGTTCTGAAACTTGACGTAGCGCAGCGGGATCAGACCGTCTTCTTTGTAGTCTTCCTCCGACAGCTCCAGACTCTGAGTGGCTTCGCTCCGCTCGGCGTCGTCGAAGCCCATCGACCGGGGGAGGTTGATGAACACCTTCACCACCTTGGGGGCTTGGGCTGACGAGCGAGAGGGAGGGAGACAGCAAGAGGAGGGAGGAGGGAGCAAAGGACAGGACGTTAGCTATCGGAGAACAGAAGTGTATTTTCATCACAATACCTCCAGATGGGAGATTAAGATTATTTAAGTGTAGTGCGGCATAAAAAACTCACCAAAGTCTGAGGACAGGAGCTTCATAGAGAAGAGCTTCACAGGCTGGTTGAAGGCGATAGTTATCAGCAACTAGACAAGATTAAAGGATGGCAACAAAACAGACACATTACTATCAAGTTCAATTTATAGTTCAGTACAATTAACACACAAGCTAAAGTCTGAGAGAAAGTGTTTAGCTATGAGTACGCAGATTGACTGATTGGCCAACGCGGTGTGCTGTGTGGCGGCTAAGGTTGACCCGGGTTCTCCTTTAAGACCCGAAAGAAAACGCCAACATTCTTCCAATTTCTCTTTTTTTTTGCAGAAATATTGGGAATGGGAGAAATTACAGACCGAGTTGTCCGCCGTTCTTGCGATTGTGATACCGCACATTCGTACCTGCTCATCACAGTCGGACTCCATGTAGGAGGAGTCTTTGATTAGGCAGTTATCGAAGCCGCAGTCGTCGCTCTCGTTGAGGCACTCGCAGCCGGCTTTGCTGACAAAAGGCATGAGGTCCATCTGCAAACAAACCAAACGAGACAAAACTCAACTTCTTTTTTTACGTTTATTTATTTTTAAAACACTTATACATGTTCTTTTGAGGCATCTGGCTGACTCGTATCCTCTCTGGATCACACTAATTCTGCACATGCTTATGTTCTGTTTCCAACGTTGCAACACTGTGTGCTGTGTCTATGTCTAGAGTCCTACAAAAATGGCTTATGTGGTATTTGGGACTATTTCCAGACATTGTCAACTCACGTATCCCTTTGGAATGTCGGAGTCCTCGCTGTTTCCCGGGTCGTTTTCTGTGTGCTGTTTGATCTTCTCCTCCAGACCCGCAGAGTCTGCCCCCTGATACTGGTCAACCCGAACCCGGTTCCTGAAGAACAAGAACGTCGGCGTGGCTGAGATGTTGTTGGCGGCTGCTGTTGCCTGAAAAAGAGAGAAGAAACTTTGGTCTGAAACAAAGCGGTTGTTTTTTTTCACTGCATCTCTCTGGTGTTTATTTTACATTTCTGTTAGAGATCAACTTTCTCAAAGCCAACTTCACAGACAGTTTGAATTCTATTGGTAATATCTTGGGAGAGTAACAACTTCCTGTGCCATTTCAAACTGAAGGACAAGTCTGGTGAAGTTCTGGATTTTTTGTTACTGTGAACAAATCTCATGAAAAGACCAAACCAACATTGACCTGATCCTGCTATCACGTTTGTGTAGTTAAAGTCTGATATACAGTATCTTCTTCCTCTGTGCCAAAGAGCTCCATTGTTACAAAAAACTATGAAACCACATCAACGAGCCACACTGGTTCACTGGGTGACATGTGACCATGAACACACACACACACACACACACACACACACACACACACACGCACACACACTGTACTTTATTTTGGACTCAATACTCACTAGAGCACCAAGCGTGGATAAATCCGCAGATGAAAATAGTCCCCAACAAATACGCTATTTCCTCTAGTTTGAGTGACACTGGCTACAAACTACAGTGACCAACAGTTTTAAGAAGTGACTGAGCCTTTAAGAAAATGACACGATATATATTTGGGAGCCACTTTTAAAAATTCAAGTCTTCAGAAGCAACAATGGGCTTGGAGCCGAGTGACACAGCGAGGAAAGGGAAGTCAAAGACATTGAGAGCCGACCTATCACATCATTGGTTTTGGACTTGTAGTCGGATTTGCTGATAATACGAAAAATATTGACCAACAACCTCATCCTTTAGAAACTCTACTTCCTTCAGACTACACTCAACCCACTTTTTTGGGAAGTTTGGTCAACTGGTTACCTAAGCAAAAACGTAATGAGGGTTTCAGAGGACAGTGATTCAACAGCCATCGCTCTCCTTAAATCACTGACACCGTGCGGCGGACTCACCTGACAGACGTGAACATCTACTTCGAGGAAGACGACCTGTGGGTACTTGTTACTCAACGTGTTGAAGGCGGGAGCTATTCTGACACAGGGCCGACACCTGACGGGGAACAGAGGACGGTGTGTTAGCCTGGGTAGTGCTGAATCAGCTAATCGACAATTAGCATTAAAGAAACCAACAACACTTCACTAATCAATGGTTTATATGATAGTAACTACTGAATAATGCACTATTGGCATGATTTACAGTACATCAGAATCTGATCATGTACAGTATATACTGATATGTATTATTATTGTCTCCAATACTCTATGCTACAGACACAACTTTGTAACTACACAAAAGTACTTGTTATAGATATATACATTACATATATGTATAGCCTGACCGACACTGGCTTTCTAAGGAGTAGTTTAGAAATGTAATATATACATTGTCTGATATTAATGTGTCTCTGGTGGACTGTGTATGGGAGACAGTTGTCTCTAAATTAAAGATATCTACAGCATGACTAGAAGGTTTTGCTCGTGCGGTGTGCTTGATTCAACCCGCAATCTGAAGACATCTTTGATAAAACGCCCATCACAGTATAACCAGAGGTCAACGTTGAATCTTGTAATCGCTTTAATTTCTCGCATAATTCCCACAAGGTATTTCATTTCCTATCTTCACTACAAGCTACCAGAGAAACGTCATATTGTACACGCTGTAAATAGACTAGGTCTCGTACAAAAGTCAACCATCGAAACTCATTTAACGCTAGCTACTCAAACTAAGTTAACGTTGCTATTCGTACTAAAAGACACAATACCTAACGTCACAAGCACTTCCTACAGTGGCTTGTGAAATATTACAATGTTTAACAGTATATTGGTGCTACTGTTGCCGTTTTTCACCATTAAGTCTTACGAACCCTGAGCAGCCAAGTTACTGTAATACTGCTATGTCATTGTAAGCAACAGAGCTAACGTTATTCGGCTAACAGCTGCTAAAGATAGCATGCTAACCTTGCTTTCCTGGCAATAAAGAAGCTACACCTGTCAGATAACGTGGCTATCCGGCTCGTGTCAGTGCCACGAAACAGCTGACCGACGATCTGTGAATGTTTCCCAGTCTTACGTTCATGGGACAGACCAAAGTGCTAAGCGCTGCGAGCTGCTGGGCCTCGGAAGCCGGGTTGGTGAGCTTACCCAGCCATTGTGAACTTCACTACGGCGAGCCTGGAGCCGGCGGCCGCTAGCTCCGGTTGAAAGTCCGGGTCGCTAGCGATCACTTTAACACCAACCATGGTACCGTTTGAGCCTGCAGTGTGAGCTAGTTATCCGGGTGATGTTCAGGACAGGAAACTGGGTAACCTAATAAAAATAAAGTGTTGTGTTTTTAGCTTTCTGACAGTATGCTAGCTGACTAGCTGCTTTCAGAACCACACTACAGGTACAGTGAGCTGCTTCCGGATGTGGACTCCTGATTGGCCAATAGACAACCGGAAAGGCGGGTTATTTTCCTTCTTCTTCGGTGTTTTTTTTTTTGGCCGTTTAGACGCTTCTATGCGTTTTGCTGCACTCCATAGGATAAGGAGAAAATAAAAACTAAATCACCATTAACAAAAACATCTGGAACTCTGAGAATTTACAATCTCTTCAGTAATGTACTGATTTCTTTGTTATATTTACTACAGTTTAGAAAAAAGACATGTTGGACTGTCTCCAACTGTTTTCCAAAAGAAAAAACAAAGCAGCACAACCCAGCTGGATGCTTTATTTCCTAATATCTGTAGCCTGATCATTTGCTATTTATGTTTTATCTCTATTATATTTTATTTTTGTTGAATTTTTTTTAATTACATTTTAATGAATCCCAGCCAGCAGGTCCAGGAACCCAGAATACATGCACTTTACAGCCCATCAACTCTTAACAAAACAGGGAAAATCTCATTAATATAGTCTGATTGAACTTTGGATCATTTTACTTCTTCGTTTCTTTCCGTTTGACTATTATGACCACCTTCCATAAAAATAGGATGTCCAAAAACTACTTCTGTTGTGCAGGCTGGTGCTGTGCAAATATTTTTTTATTTTTAAAGTTACTGTAGGAATTGATAATGCTCTCATGCCTGAATGATTTAGTACTGCACTTCCATAAAGTTGCGAGACTCACAAAAGATGGATCATAAAAAGAGAGGTCAAAATCAAAGCATAAGAAGTGCATATCTCTTGTCTTTTAGTCCCTAGTATGGGTCATTAGATCCTACATTTCCCATGATGCAACTCGGTATGCTAGGCTATAACATCGTTTAGGAGGCTTATCTTGTAAATGCCCACTGTGTCCAAACTCCAAAGTTTGTAATACAGGGTCTCTGTTAAAAATGTAAGGCTCACGATGAAGCAGAGATAACCCCGATGACTGGACTACGCTCTCTCCGAAGCCGCAGAAGACAGTTTTGCACAGGATGAAAAGTACTCCTTATGGAAAATAAACTGAACTTGATGTGTACAATAAGTGAGGCATCCCTTCAATATTCAGGGTTACATTTTTAATTTGTTAAATATGTCTTTCATAAAAATTCTCAATAACTTTTAGTTTATTGTATCTGTGTAGGCATGACAAAAAAGTAAATAAATCAATAAATCAACTGGGCTTTAAATACATGTTATGCCACTAATGTCCAAAAATAAATTATGAATCCAAATCTAAAGCATTAAGGTCATATTTCCTTATGCTTTTGAGCTTTAACTCGTGCAGAGTTGTCTCCTGCATCACTTTTTCCTCTCAAAAACAGTCCATTTTCTGTCACAGCATCCAAGGGAACGTTGGCAAGCCAACAGTGGAAGAACCTGATGATGTGTCGTAATTGGTGTGGTGATATTCTAATGTAACTGGTCATGCATTTTAATTTGATGCTTTTGTTTATGTGAATTGCTGAGCACTTGCAGATTTTGTTTTGCATGTGTTATATTTGTGTGTTTTCCCCCTGTCTACACAAGCTGCTTTGGCTTTTTAATGATTTTAACAGTGGCTAAATATCTACCTGTTTTTACAAGAACAGTGTTGTTCCTTAATTTCATTGTCTTCTGTCTGGATTATAGGGTGATGTGATGGTTCACTTTTTCACTGTGATCTGTAGGCTTTAGCTTCCATCTTTATCTGTTTAACCTTTTTCACTGCTGAGTCAGTTTGACATCCTTCAAACATATTGTAGACCCTTCTGTATGCTTCTCTCTGAAATCCCCTTTTTTCTTTTTTCTTTCAAAAAATAGACATTTATTCAGGGAGTGCTGTTTGTGAATTGTCAGTATTTGCTTGTGCCTGTATTCCCAGTTTTCTAAAGGCATAACGTGTTCAAACTTGTCTTTAATGAGCTGTTGTACCCTGAGGTGTGCTAACACTGAGCAAATACAAATTTTGACATCCTAAATACAGTGAACTTTATTGTATAGCCAAAGGTCATCAAATAATATTACGTAACTGTGGATATGAGAGTCATTTATCTCTATATTACACTCAGCAGTCAAGTTTCTTTTTTCCTTTTTTTCCTGTGTGTGTGTGTGTGTGTGTGTGTGTGTGTGTGTGTGTAACGACGCACTGCCGTTACCTATGCTGCGGACAGTATTGGACATGTGATGAAGTTACCAAGGAAAACACACACACACACACAATGTTATTGGATATTTATTGTAGGCCTGTGAATGCTGGGAGCCATGTGCACAGGGACAAAGAAGTTCCTTTTAGTTCTCCCATTTATAGTTCCGGTAAGTACCAACTACAGGAAGCGGGGAGGGGGGGGGAGTAAAGATATGTGTTGCTCTGTTTATTTAGATTCATTATTAGTTTATAATTTACTATATTTATAGGAATAGTAAATATTTGTAAAGTATTATTGATGTCTTGGGGTTGGGGAATTAATGTAAATATTTATTGAACATGTATTGTTATCGATCTACTTACCTGTAGATGGTATGTATGGGCTAATTAGAGTGACCAGGTGTATAAAAAGAGCTCAATTTGTTTGTGTAGGGGAACTGGGGGAGACGAGTGGAGACTAGGCGGCGCTGGTGTGAACTTTGGTGTGACATTAGAATGTAAAAATAAAGGAAGCTTCAGCTGAAACCTCTTCTTCTTTGCCGTAAAGGAAGCTCTGGATGTACTGCAGGAACTTTGAGTCTCTGTGAAAAGAGTAAATAAATAATTATTAAAATAAAGTTAGGAAGACAAAATATCTTAGAATTAATAAATTAGTGATTTTATATGTATAAACATGTGTAGAATAGTGAATGTCGCTCATTCACACAATAGCAAACATTACTTTCTCTTCACGTGATAAAGTAGTTCATATTTGGTTACTTTATTTCTCAGTCAGAAGCTCATACTCACCTCCAGCTCAGGTGGTGGAGTGAGATAAGAGCAGAGAACAAGAGATAAAGGTTCGTAGGACAGACAAATAATCTTTGCATAAAAATAAGTGATAAATAAGTGATGTTGCATGGATCAACAGTATGTAGCTAGTTTAAGTAATCTGATAGTAGCACATTGTTTCATTTGTCTTTATATTAGTATTTCTTTTAAGTCCCTTTCTTCACGTCAGACACACTCACATGTTGTCCATGATGAGCACCAATAACTCAGGTGGTCGAGTCAGATGAAGTGAGATTGATAATTTCACATTAGTTTAGACAATAACGTATTGTATAATATATTGTTTTCACCAATTTATATTAAAAAGCTCATACTCGCCTTTTTCGTCCAGCGAGAGGAGGCAGCTCAGGTGGTAGTGTAACGGGTGGTGTATGGACCCAATTGCAGTACAAAGGACTCAGAAGACAGAGGTAAAAAGTTCAACGTTTTACTTAGACTCCGGCAGACAGGCAAACGGTTTAGAAACCGGCAAACAGGAATCAGGAGAGGAGAGGCAAAGTTCTTGGTCAGGGACGGAAGGCTAGGTCGAATAACCAGGAGGCAGATGAAGCAGGGAATTAGGGACAGGCGAGGTCGGTACCAGGAAGACAGGCAGGAGAACGCTGGAAAGACTCGCATGGCAAAGAACAATCTGGCAAAGGAGTGAGTGTGGAGCTGGTGACTATATGCTGGGCTGATTGCATGTGATGAGCGGCAGCTGTGTGCACAGGTGAGTGGAGTGAACTGACGAGGTGGGCGTGGCTGACAGGTTGAGTGGGGCAGAGGCAGGATCAATGGAAAATTACTGATGGCTGGATGACTGAACTGTGACAGGTAGAGGTAGTAGAAAATGAAAGGTAATGATTAATAAGACACAATTTGATTGACAGAATAATTAAAATGATATGTAAAAATGTGACAGAAGCACACACACCTCTTTTAATCCAGCGAACAGAAGCAGCTCAGATGAAGAGTAAAATAAGGAAGAAAAGTAATTGTTAATAAAACAGACAAATCTTTGAGCTACAGAATAAGTTAAATTATATGTATAAATGTGCAGAAGCTCAAACAGACCTTTTTCGTCTGAAGAAAGAAACATAGTTAGTAAAACAAGTAATCTTTGAATTATTGAATTAGTAATACTTGACGGACAAACAGGTTTAAACAATAACATATACGTTTCATATTGGAGCATATTTTAAGACTTTTTCTACATAGCACATTGTTGTACTTACCTTTCTCGTCAATGTGAAGCGAAAAGAGTCACTGCAGCCATCCTGCCAGACGCTCTGGTGTGATACCTGTATGGTAGTGAGGAAGGGTACATGTGAACATGCTGCACTGGTGACTATGATGATTCCAGGAGGATTGTCAGCCAGGAAACTCACCGTGGAGTTAGTCTGAGTCACGCTCATTAGACCACCTTGGACTCTTAGCTGCAGCCTTCTCCTCGTCGCTCTCGTCCCTCCTTCTCCTGGTGGAGGAGCTGGAAGTCGAGGGAGATGCGGGGGCTTCCTCCAGAGACCTCAAAGAAGCATAAGAGTCAGCACAAAGAGCCGCAGGAGGAACAGGACGATAAGAAGCAACATGAACAGCAGGATCCTGTTGTCTCCGGTCCTGAGGGACGTCCTCGTCAACTGGGGGATCAGAAGGTGGGGGCGCTCGATGCGGTTCAAAACCCTGAAAAAAGCACTGGCTGGGGGAAAAAAAGTATACAAAGGTCACATTCTGCACTTCCTTAACCGAGGCTTCAACAGGAGGCTTTCAGGCCTGATTGATCATTCTGGACTGTGTGAACTGCATGTACATATCCACCCACTCACCGTCCCAGTCACTTCTGTGAGGCTCGAACACGTTGTCCAAACCCACAATGTCTATCTCCTCCTCGTCGGCATCAGTGTGGATTAAAAGATGAGGGAGCTCAATGCAGGCGGTTCTGAGCCCTGAAGAATCTACCGACTGGGGAAAACAAAATGTATGAAAATATCACATTCTGCACTTCCCTAAAACAGGATTCAACAGGAGACTTTCAGGCCTGATTCATTCTTTTTGAGGTGTAAGCTGCATGTACAAATCATCACACTCACCGTCTCCATCGCCTGCGTGAGGCACATCGTCTACTTCTTCTCCGTGGTCTTCCTCTCTCCGCCGGAAGGGGAGCCAGAGCATCATGGCCCAGAAGACACCATTTTGTCCCATGAGAGGCTCACCCACCTGAAACACAGCATCATTATTCACACCAACAACTATCTCTTCTTCTACTCTTACCTGGTCAGCGGGAGGGAGAGGAGGGTTGTCGACGACCTTGCTCTCTTCAGCAAGTACAGGCAATCCACCTGAGAGGGAGGGGAAAGGTATGAAAAGGTCACATTCTGCACTTTATAGTCAGAGCTCAGGATTAAATGCTGAATGATTCTCAAATATCTAGACTAGCTGTGAATACTGGACTGCAGCAGGTGCATCACAAGCACCTTGTAGAAAAGCCACCAACGCAAAGGGTGCTACTACCACATTTAAAAGTCAAATATTGTGCAGTTCCCCTGCTGTTATATTGAACATCTGACAGGATGAGAGTCATGTAATGCTGCATTCACACTAGAATAAGGATTACTCTTCACACCACTTTTTCTATTGAAGCAACGTTTTGATCTACACATTCATCTGTGAGAAGCGGCAATATATATCATGGACAAAAAAGTGACTATAAGCCTGTTGAGGTTTAATCTCTGCAGATCATTTTAAAGTCTAAATATAATAGATAGATTCCATACAAGAGGCCATCTATCTAGAATAATGACATCCTGTTTACATACAGCAGCAGAGAGTAAGCATGAGTCAAAGATGTCACAGTCTTCAACACTTACAATAAACTCTGTTATATTATGAGATAATAGCCTGATAATCACCCTTCATAACAGTGGTGACAGAATTATTCATGTCTGTTATTTAAATAAATATAGCAATACTACAATTCAAAAATATGACATGATACTACTTACTTTAATAAATATAGCAATACCACAATTTGATCACATGATCACACATTATATTAATGGATTATTACTACTGATGTATGTATTAATATGTCTACTAGACAAAATGTGCAATGTAACCAGTGACTACAGCTGTCAGATAAATGTAGTGGAGTAAGAAGTACAATATGTGTCTGATAAATGTGATGGACGATGAATAAAGAAGCGTGAAATGGAAACACTCAAGTAAAGTTAAAGTACCTCTAAATGATACATGTAAGTACTGTGTGTAGCACAATCTCTAAGAGCGATGGTTGAACACAGCAGCTCTGGCCGTAGATCCAATCACTTCACTTCATCTCCTTCACTCAGACTCATAACATCACTGACATGCTGCTGTGATTTGACTAATTTATGAAAATTGTAATTAATTAATATATAACTAATCTCATATAGCCGAGGGTTATGTTGCGCCTACACTTTATAGTAGTAATACAATAATAACACGGGGCTCCGTAGAACCTTTTTCCTCTTCCCCTCCTCAAGCTCAAGCTCAAGACACATACACTTGTTTTTTGTAGCGCAATTATTTTCATACAGTCATAAAGTAATGGGATTCATGTTGATGATTAACAATTCAATTACGCACCTTTTACCTGTGCATCACGTGACCAGAAACTCATCGGCGCTATCCCGCAGAGCTTGGGACTTTGCTCGAGTTTTTTTTTTTTTTTTAAAGGAGCTATTTATTGTCGTTCGAAGCGTTTGACGTGTGGGACCGGCCCGACAGGTTCGTCCGGGGGCAAAGTAGGTGAGGTGAGGTGGCGGAGTGGGAGGGGGCAGAAGAAGAAGGACAAGAAGGGCGGTTAGCCACCCCCGCCTGACAGCTCTCTACAAGCAGGAAGAAGAGGAAAACATGGTACGGTGACAAAACGCCCAGGAACACCGACGGAGAGCAGCGTTCACCTCTTATTTAAATATAAATCTGCCGAAAGACACGCGGTAAGTCCAGTTAAATGTGTGAATGTTCCTGCGTGTTTTACGTTGAGTTTAAAAAAAAAAAAAAAAAAGGCTTAACGGCGTTTACAATGCACAGAGGACAGGTGAGGGTTTCACCTGGGCGGCTGCTGCTCGACTCACCGCCCCTCCCTGAGGAAGCGTCGCTGGTTGGGAACTAGTTTGTTTGGGTTAAAATGTTAGCTTAAAACGTTGGCCTGTGACTTGTTTTAGTTGAACATTTTAGTGTCTCTAGTTTAAAAAACGTGTAAAGCAGCCTACTGTGAGTACCTGTTGATTAAGGGACGTAGACTCTCAGTCGATGCAATTCAACAGCAGTATGTGTATAGAGATATTCTTACCGACAAGGAAACAAAATGCCACGTCAAATTCCATTCACAAATTGAACACGTTTAAAGATTTTTAGTTTTGAATATGTTTTAGTTACTTTTTCAAATACTTAATAGTTACTTTTGGAAATTCACATTATTCACATGAGCATAAGTGAGATCCACCGCGTGATGAAAATCGGTCACTTTTAAAGCTGGTTCCCGTTTTTACTCCCGTTAGTTCCCTAATCATTGGTTAAGAACAGCAGGAGCAAATGCAAGGAGTTGAGGTTTTAATGAAAGCAAACTTATGACAGGTGTGTCAACTGCATGCTAAATGAACCGGGCTTACCCTTCATCACTTCCAGCAAACTGCAACTGATAGAATGTGCATTTTAGCATGATATTTGTACACTCTGTCTCTTTCGGTATCAATATTCAAGTGTAGGTGTCTTCAGCTCTAGTATTGAACATGTTCAGAGGACACCCAGCCCCATAGTTCCAGGGCTGCTGTTCCCGGCTCAGTTGTGTTCCGGTCACATAGTCGAGTCTTACCATGATGACTAAGGAGCTCTTGCATCTGTGTTTTGTACTTTTTGCATTGGTTTGAAAGAGATTAATTGCATTGCTTTTGAGTTCCCTCCCTTAGTGTTAGGGAAGCTGTTGGATGGGCGGACAGATGTACAGAGTCTCGGTAAGGATGTGGAGGAGAATATTTGAGAAGGGGAGAAAGAAAAGGGGAGAAACCCTCAGAACTTTTTCTTTTTGTTCGTGCTGTGAAACGTTGTCACCGATCAGTGTTTTATTTCTACTGACGTGAATCGATGTTGATCACAGATGCAGTTTTCTGTTCAAACTATAACTTTTTTTTGTTAACAGCTGCGTCCCGGTCTAAGGGAAATCTTTTCCTGTAAAGAGAGAGGTTCTGGGTGGGGTGTAACTCTACCTTGTCACAACATAAACATGTGACGGACAAACAGAAGCCGGGCAGCTTGTGAAACACACCCACACGGTGCAATAGCTGGCGTTTTTGCATCTGAACACAGTGACGGCTCTGGGTGTTTTTTTCCATAAACAAGCAGCAGAGAGTCTCGGCCCTTTTTTTTGCTTATGGAAATGTTTGCCTCCTTATGGAAATGGTTTGGACCTTGAGACCAGCGACTGAGAATTTGAATTGCTTCTTGAGAGTCAAATTGGATTCGAAGGGTTGAGCTGAGGCAAAGACGTCACGGCCTCTTCTGTGTGTGTTTGGATGCGTTTGGGGGCTGAAGCTCTTTGACGGCGACGTGTTTGTTACAACCAGATTATTTCTGGGTTTTTTGTTGTCTTTTTTTAACGTGTTAAAATGTCTTGGGTTCACCAGTCTGTTGTTTTGTTTTTAAATTAAAGTTCAGATAGGTGAATAAATAGGCAACATGACACAAATGCATACATCTGCGTACAAACATCTAAACGGATCCCACAAATGCGTGCCTGTACTATATGTGATTGCACATGCATGAGACGCTACCCACCTGTAAGCAAATAAGGAGTCAAATACAATTTGACTACAAAAGTAATGTTAGTGTGATTGTTATTTGTTGGTGTTGGAGGAGCCCTGCACAAATTCACCCTCTGAGTGTGATTTATCGTGACGTCTGCCGACGACCGTGGCTTTACACTGACTTCACCCAGAGAGGAGTTGAACCCCTAACTCTGGCAGTGTTGGTGCCTTGCTCAGGGGCTGTTCATGGATTCGTTGTCAGGACTCTCAGCTGTGAGTGAAATGCAGAATAAGCTCAATGGAGACTCGACTCATTGGCCTTCATTGAGCTTCATTAACAGCACACACACACACACACACACACACACACACACACACACACACACACACACACACTCTTTCAGTTCTGGAGCTATTAGTGCATTCATTGATAATGTTAAAAATATTCATTTATTTTATTTCTCGAGCAGACATCCAGCTTCTACAGCTATTTCTGCTACCCTCATGATAAAACAGCATTATAAATTGACATCTCTGACATTTTAGAGACTAAACATTTCACATTTATCTCATTATTAATAAAAATAGCCAATAGATTAATTGATAATGACAACAATTGCCAGTTACAGCCCTAAAAAGGCTATAAACGGGACTAAATGCTCTTGCTGCAACATATTTGTGTCATATTGTTTAATCACCAGACGATGAGACTTACTACGGTCTTAGACAAGTTTCAAGTTTGGGAGGAAAGCTTCACATCGTTTCTGACTTTGAACTGTACGGGGAAGCTGCCGCTTGTTTTGTTTTTTTTCTTCTTTTTTTTTTTTAAGTGAGCACAACCTCACACTGATACTTTTACACTTAAAAAAAATAGTGGATAAAGCAAGAGAGTAGCAAATAGTGTGCTGCTCTATGTGCAGAGTCAATGCATCAAGTGGTATTCCAGCAGAGTCTTTATTCTTTTTGTTTCCCACCTGTATAGTTACAGACTCACTCACTCACTCACTCACTCACTCCCAGGTGCCCCAGAAACCCCACTCCGCATTAACCTGACACGCACGCGCACACACACACACACACACACACACACACACACACACACACACACACACACACACACACTTACTCTCCCCATCACAGCGGGAGCTCATCTCGATGCATAACTAATAAGTGAAATTTCTTTCACTCTCACCAGCTGCAAAGGAGGTTTTGCTTTTTGCTTACTGTTTCTTTTGTTGTTTGTGAGCAGGCGATATCAAAAAAACATCTCATTGATTTCAGTGAAATTTTGTTCAAAACTCAGCCACAGACTGAGAAGAAAACAAGTGATTAGTTTTGGTGGATCAGGTTTGGTGTCCTGGATCAGCAGGACCAACACGAATCTGTCCATGCAGGCTAAAAATAAATTAGAAAATGTACTATGTTAACTTTATCTGCCAATATCAATTGATAGAAGACAAATATGCCCTGATTGGTTTAAAAACCCTTTTGTCTTCCGACAAAAATTGTCTTAATTCGCGGGGGAAGGAAATTCTGAAGGATTTATTTTTTCTTTCTCCAAAATCTTCCATGGTGTCCTGGAGAAGGTGCCTCTGGGACACCGTGATTTTTGGTGATGTGTCTGGTCACCTTTTGTGTTCACGAACTGAAGACGATACTATGTACTGAAACAAAGACACAAACCATATATCACGCAAGTACCAGGTAAATACTCAAGGAATGTAACGACCTCTCTGTATGATAGTTTATTGTTACTGGTGGAGTAACAGCTACATACCCAAGACACTGACTTGACTGTTCCCTTAAATAACGACTGGTAAGAAATTTACCTGCTTTCAATGAATTTTGCGTTTAAACAGAAAAATTAAACTTGAGAAAAGATGTATTTGAAAAATAGCAATTTCTAGGCCTGGAGAAGTTGTTAGAAAAAATGCATGAACCCAGAAAGCTATGGGAGAGTCCTGGATATTTGATTCACAAATACCTGTATAATAAATGTGTTTGAGTTCAGATCGACTGAGAAAAATCGGTATTGGTTAAACCATAGTTTTATGTTCAGACAGATCGGTGAAGTCGCTGAACGTTTCGCGGGATAACGTCAGACCCAGACTGTGTTATTCAGATTTTTCATGTATAGACAGACACTTCTGAGAAAGTGTGGTCATGACATTTTGCTTCAAAGGCATGGAAAAGGTAGTGGAAATGACCAGTAAATATAATTTATTGGTTAAAATGGATATGAACCATGTATGTATGCATGTTTTATTAGCCAGTAGGTTTGCTCTGGGAAGATAAAATGCAAAAACTCTGATCATAAATGTAAAATAATATTTGAAGTTGATCTTTTCTTTAAAGGACTGTCAGAGCGTTGGAGCGGGACACTCAGTCCTTAAGAGAGGACAATAGAAAACTAAACCGTGTCTTCAGGGTGTGGGTCACCAGTGTAGAGCCTCCTCCTCACCTTTGAGCGAGAGCCGCACCTCCTCCCTCGTGTCAGGTTTCAGGTCGTCGCTCAGGTATGCTCTCCTGTCCCACTCCCCGTGAATCCCTCCCTCCCTGCTCTTTGTTGTTGCCATAGTGATGCTTGGCACGAAACCAATTAACCTGTTTTCCGAGTCGAGCGATCCTCGCAGCCCTGCTGCTGCTGCTGAACCCCCGGTTCTCTGTTTTTTAGATGAGGCTGTGTAGCTGTCACAGAAATGTCTTAATTTACTTCAAAACTTGACCTCAGAAGTAACCATTTGCTTCTTAAACAGTTAATTTTCCTCTGTTGAGACTGCAACTTTTTTTCTTACGCCAAGTAGTTTCCTTAGTGGCTATCAACCCCCCCCCCCCCCCCCGCATGTGTAAGTGGGGTGTGCTGTTAGTGGCGTAACAGTCGCCTACATTTTGTGCTCATCAAGTTTGTCAAAGGAATAACAACCGAGAGAGAGAGAGAGAGAATCCGGCCCTTTGAAAAGCTAGAAACCTGCGTATACAGGAAGATGTTGGGGTAGAAGGTAACTACGACTCCCAAAGTGCTCTTGGGGTAAGAAACACCCAATCATCAAGCTAAAAATTCAAATTTATTAGAGCTGCAACGATTTGTCAGACGATCAACAGAAAAATAATCGCCAACTATTTTTGATTAGTTGTTAGTAGTTCATACAAAAACATGCTGTTTTCATCCTCTATGGAGATTTCTTGCTCTTCTGTCTTACTAAACTGAATATATTTGGCTTTTGGACAGACAAAATGAGAAATTTAAAGACGTCACCTTGGAGAAACTGGGATGGACGAATCAGCAGATTAATTGTTTGTTACAGCCTAAGGAGTTAGCAGCTCCGGCGCCATGTTTAGTTTAAAGAATGTGCTGCTGCTGTGATTCACGCCTCAGACTGGCTTCTTCTCCATGAGCTAATGGGAACTGCAGTATCACCTGTCTGCTGAGCGACACTGACAGAAAACCCACGATTCCTTAGAAGTACAGTAGAAGACATTTCAACCGGTGGCCATAACCTAAATATGTAATCGTTGATGAATCTTCCAGGAGAGTCCTGTGTTGAGGATATCGCTTCAAGAAAAACACTTCTGGTCCCAGCGGCTCCTCGCACTTCAAACGATATCAGAAAAACTCCCATTTCTCTTTTCATCCGTCCATCCCAGAGCTGCCAGCACCAGAGAAGTCTTGTTTGTTGTTTCCACATGGATCACGCACCCCCCCCCCCCCCCCCCCCCGGCCTTTGCTGGTTGTCCAGACTTTTGTCCTTTTGAGTTATTTGCATGTATTAAGGGAGACACTACATGAGCAGAAACCAAAGGGATCTGAAGGAGGGGTATGGGGGGGCGGATTCAGGATCCAAACTCCACACAGCCACTCCAAAACTACCGAGGCTTTAGAAGTAGTCTTCTCTCTAGAAAACCGTGCTGCCTGACATGTTGAGCCAATCAGATTAATGACTTGACTGTGTATTCTTACACCTCAATGATTTAATACATAAAGTATAATATCTGGAGAGGACACAGGGCCTCATTTAGACCATGTATTGAGACATGCCTCCAAACCATGTCAGTGCAAGTACGAAGTAGGGTTTCTTTTCTTTCACAATCAAGGAAACCTTTATTTTTAGCAGCATGCGTGGCTCCAGTGATGACGCCTTTCTAAAAGACTGATGCGGGCTTAAGTGGAGGTTGTGTATTCCTTTGGTGTGGCACGTCGTTTGACTGGATGTCTCAGACAAAAATGCCCGTCTATCCTTGGATGAAGACGTCTTCCTTTAGTCCATCTGGACTCAAACTTCA
This sequence comes from Cebidichthys violaceus, assembly GCF_023349555.1. Classification (NCBI taxonomy): domain Eukaryota; kingdom Metazoa; phylum Chordata; class Actinopteri; order Perciformes; family Stichaeidae; genus Cebidichthys; species Cebidichthys violaceus. The sequence goes on from NW_027176285.1 coordinate 5,586,346, forward strand.
GAAAAGTGTCTAAGACTCTTTTCGAGGGGACCGGTGGTCATCTTGGAGGTCTTCCTCTGGAGGGCAATGATTCGTCTTTTATTTGCTTCATTGTTCAATAGAGGATCTGCCCCATAAATCCACTTTTACTCCGTCTCAACTGCTGTCGCCAAAACTAAAGGGTAAAGTACTGAAGACGTTGTAATTCTTATTTGAAATACCTGCTAAGAGAGTAGCTGTCATCTCATTTACTCCCTCCTTCTCTCCTTCTTTCACTCCCCTGCCTAGATTTTGAAATTCTCTGTTTTCCTCCACCTCCTTACTTTTCATGTGCAGACTTGTGTGACCCGCCAGAGCTTCATTCAGTCACAGAATACGCAAAAAACCACACTATTCTGCTGATCTACCCAGTAGTATACAAAGTAACTAAAACATTAAATTGCATGTATTTGTTTGTGATGAAAGCAGAATAAAATAATATACTTCTATGGGGCATTCTGCATAATAAGTACTTAACCTTTTTATTCTTTTAAGTACATTTTGCTGATAATACTCCTCCACCACTGCTAAATAGATGTTAACAGTACACAGCCATGCTAGCAGCTCTGTGAGCTGCTTTGAGCTAAATGTTCATGTTAGTAGACTGTAAACTTCTGCCCCTCATGCTCTTGTATCTAGGCATTAAACTTTCAAAATAAAATGTAAATTCCTAAGTAAACTAAACTCCTGCCATAGTCCCTGCATGACCCTGTGGAGTGCTTTTTAGGTGTTTGTTCTTGGAAACCGGACTAATGAGCTGTGCTAATGGACTCCTCCGCGTCATTAAACATTAAGATGATGGGAAGCGCCAACCCAAACTCTGCACCTGCTAACCAGGAGCCGTCAGACGGATGATTTCCAGTGATGCAGTGGATTTGCCGTCTAAATGCTCAGTAATACACTGAAACAGCTGGGCACTGTAGTTTTTATCAAACGTTATTCAAACAGGTCGAAATGATGCTGTTGTTGGGGACTATTTTCAGCAGAGGATTAATAGACAGTCGGTGATCTAGTGAGTATTTCCGGCGGCGGGACGGTGTGGTCCAGACCTTTTTTTTTAATCCGCCCACCCCATCGAGTTCACGTTGACTGATTAGTCCGGCATCGGGACTGGAAACAGCGGTTTCTCGGTTCAAAAAAATGAACCAATGAGTGGACTAATGATTAGTCCATCAGGGGCTACGGGGGGGGGTCTAGTTGTCAAGGTGTGCGCCTCAGAGTGCATGTCTCTAAATATCAGCCACCATTGTACTTTATTTTTACTCTGCTCACCACTCTTAAAAACTCAATGAGAGCCAATACGTACGCATCAGTGTCGACTCTAAACGGCGTTAGATTCGGGCCGATACGTTGGTCTCTATTGAGGGAAAAATCGAACGATCAAGAAGGTGTGGTCACATTCCTCAGTCGCCAATGTGTGCATGTTCATTATGACACTTGAACACACAAACACGCACCGCAAAGTCATCACACAATGTCACATGACATCAGGAGGTAAACCCGCACTGCAGCTCTTTATTTCTTTGTTTAATGAGCATCGATGGCTGTACACAATAGATTGAGTGAAACTGATCCATCAGCTGGATCATAAAGTCATAATGTTAAGACATGCAGATTACATCATCTCTAACAGCTGATTAATGTATCATCCTTTGTTTCCTGATTCACTGGATCTGCATTCCTGTTCCGTCTGTGCTCTTTCTTGGTCTGATCTTTCCAGATACGTTTTGTTTTCAGTCATGATGTGTCGTTTTTGAACATGTTTGGTTTGTCAATGTAGGGAAAGTCACTGTTGCTGCAAACGTCAGCTGACTCAGCGTTTCTTTGCTTCTCTCCACCTCATTGTGAATGTCTGAGGCCTGACGATTCTTCAGTATGTTTGTACGGTGTTCAATAATTCCAACCGTACATGCTTTGTTTTTTGATGCATGACCACACTGTCAGTTTCTGAAGGGGCGTTTCCAGTCCATTGTCCGATTGTTGGTTTCGGAATGTATAAAAACCTGTTCCCCATTTGTTTTCTGATCGCTTTAAAAATCTGAATTATGTTACATTTATTCATGAACTGCAACTTTTCTTCTTTCTCAGATACCTGAGGTGCCAAGATGAATCGGCATCGTGTGGACTCCCAGGGTTCCCTGGGGCCTGACGATGAGGTCATGCCGTACAGCGATGATGAGACGGATGACGAACTGGAGGCGAGCTCTGAAGAGGAACCAGAAGAGCCGCCAGGAGCCCCGCTACCCCATGTGGAAGCTAAACCCAGCGGTGAGTCGCTTAAGACATACTTATGACTTTCTTTTAATTTAATCTTTGAGTGAACTTCACACTCATAAGAAGATGGACCAGTTTCATTTTGTACATCGTAGAAAAACATTTCTTCTGTAGTTTACATATTACATTTTAGTGAAGGAAACCATATTCAATATTGTTTTCTGTTTCAGAGATGGGATGGAAGGTGAAAGCCAACGACCGACCTTATCACCAGCTGCCAGAGTTTCAGAAAAAAGTCTTCCTATGCATCAAGAAGAGCAGATACTCTGTAAGTTCTGTCATGCCTGACATAAAACTATTTATTGGACTTTAATGGTCCCAAGGCGCCTTCATCCTCATCCTTGTTGGTCCTGGTAGAAACTAATCCTAAGCATATAGAGCATGGCCGACACACCCTGGACAAAGACGTTTTGTGTTTGGCATGTTTTTAAATGAGCTGTTCATCATGCTGTCTATATTAAATATAAATCATTCATTAGATAGATGTTCTTCCTTCAAGGCTGTCATTGGTTTTAGTTCATTTTAGTGGTGCAACAGATCATAAAACACGCGGTTTGGATCGGTTCACAGATCGGATCAGCTCCAAAGACAACAGAGAGCAAATATAACTTTTAGAGATCCCAGAAGATGTTTTTTTTTTTTTTGCCACCGATGCTAATTGATAATCATTGACGATCCATACTGGCAGATATATCGACCTTTTTGTTGTTTGATTATAGCAGCTGGTCTTCAAGGATCCACCGTCCCAAAAATCATTTCAACCACTCTGACGTCAGTAAACCATCAAAAATTCTACAGGTTATCCTTTTACTTTGTTATAGTAATTTAATCACAGATCAACAATAGTCCGTTACACCACTAGTTCAGTTCTATCACAATCAACCTGCAGACAATTACACTTGCAGTAGAGAGATGAGTCAACATTTCCTGTTAGTTTTTTGTCTACGTTACTTTGACATTGTGGGTTATGCAACGTTGTTTAAGGCAAGTCTGATATTCAAAGACTGGAGAAGAGCAATGTATCCACTAGTCATACTGATAGAGATCAGTAAGTAAATACTGCGTTTCTGTGAGACCGTGTGATTCGCAACTATTGCGTGTCAGAATCAACCTAAAACCTGAAGGATGATTTTGGAAAATGTTTAGAAGTGGTTTTTGTTGTTAAAAAGCAAAAGCTGAAAAAACAACATTGTTTTGGAGTTCCTCATAAGACTCAAAACTGAGACCCAAACTCGTCCCTTACCCACGTCTTTTATGACCAGATCCAACTGGTGCTACAATATGTTGAGCCCCAAAAGAGACAATTATTGGACAGCGATACATGCCAGCATGTTGTGTAATAGCAGCACATATGGATAAGTCCTCAAATCTGGAAAGAGAAAAGCAAATGTGAGTTAAGCAGATGCGTATATCCATCTTAAGTTTGCTGCTATTATCGAACATTAGCCACCATAAGCTAAAGGTCCCACTAGACCAAGTAAAGCTGAAGTTATACTTTACGAGTACACTAGAATCTGTTTTGACAGACTGTTTTTGAGTGTGCACGTCTGGGTTTAGGTGGTGGTGTAGCGATCTACTGCGTGTGTGGAATGCTTCCTCCAAGCCGACAGGGTAAAGAGAACTACTTTGCTTCCTTGGTGTCCACAGCAGCCTGTGTATGCGTCCCTTTGGGAGTATAAAAGACTGCACCAGCAAAACCCCTTATTGTATTGGATCAGTGGGCGTTTTATTGCTCATCAACGTAACTTTTCATTTGTAAGAGTAAGACTGTGCTATTTCTTCATTCAAAAGTAACATGGTATCATATGAATGTTACAGCTAGCAGTTTATCAATGTGCTACTTTTGTAATGTCTGGTCTCTTAGCAAGACAAAGAGATCTCTTTTTCACTATTAAATCCTTTTTAAATTAAATGTATGCACCATTAGTGATAAGATTAGTATTACTATGAGGGATTTTAGTCAGGTCTGGTACAATATTTGACATAATTACCAAAGAACAGTGAGTGTAAAACATGAATCACAGGTTGAACTTGATGTACAACACCAACAAGGAAGTCAGCTGTGTTAATTTGATATTATGTGTGCTTCCTCCTGATGTCACCGCTCTGTTTTTGCTGAGTCATTTGAGTGTTTTTGTGTCGTCGGTCTTTGTGGAGGCTGAAAGCTGATCATCCAGCTGAGCCGACCTGTATCTCACTAATGGACGCAGCGAGACTCTGTGGGACTGAAGCCACATGTTTCTAAGAACAGTAACCCTTTGTGCATTCTAGAGTCCTAGATCTACCAGAAAGCTGGTGCAGTTGTCAGAGTTCCGATGGTTGTCTGTAATGAAATGCAGCTCTTGTCTTATTACTGACGTCGCTACTAACTGGGCCACTGCCTGCACAGTCAACCCCGACACATACTAGTGCTTCTGTTGTAGAGGAGACATTTCAACCAAGCAATACTCTAACCCTGCCACCTGTCCACATACTTTTGGTCTGCGGCCGTTTTCCCTGGTTTAGGGTAGTTCTATTATTTATAAAGCATCTGATGATAGTTTTTAGATTGTAGTGTTCTTCCAAACACTTTGAAAATAAAACAGGTTTCCCCAGTTTGGTGTGGAAGAACTTGATCGTCCTGCGCAGAGTCCTGACCTCAAGGCCATCCAACACCTTTGGGGTCAGAAAGGTTGATGTTGTTCTGTGAAATACAACTCTCCGAACAGATCTGGAGCAGGTAGGGCTTCAGTGTCTTGGTGGGGGACACCGTGGGAGGAACGGACTCTCCACTGAGTGGAAACCAGGCTGAAACGTAAAAGTTCAAATGGTTCTCCTCTGCTGCAACACAGCACTGCCTCAGTACTACCGACACCATGAGAACTGACGATTCAGGACAAACGGCTCAAGGTGCAATTGGTTGTTCCAATTAAATGCATACTGCAGGCAACAGTACGTACTTTGTAGGGGCAGCTGCAGTATATACTGATGTGAAACCAGGCAGCAACCCCCAATAAGGAAGTGCCTTAAACTTGCATTCTCTCTTATGGCCAGCAGGGTGCGACTCCTCTGGTTTCATAAAGAAGTCTGATTGTATGGAAGTCTATGAGAAAATGACTCTACTTCTCTCTTTATTTATTCCCTCAGTAAACATGAGTTTATGGTCTCAATCTCTAGTTTCAAGTATTCTTCAATACAGCATGATGTTCGATTAGTAAGTTATGGTCCAAATATGGTCGCTCACGCTCCCTGGTTGCAGAAAAACATAATGGTGGTGGCCAAAATCCAAGATGGCGACTGCCGAAATGCCAAGCTCAAGGCTTCAAAACCGCAGTCCGCAAACCAATGGGTGACGTCACCTCAACTGCATCCACTTCTTATAGACAGTCTGAGTTAAACTTAAAAAAAATAGATAAAAAAATGCTCGAAATCCATGCAACAGAGTTTATTAGCACGGGTCAAGGGTCAAAACTGCCTGATAAGCACTTTGTAAAGGCATTCTTTCTGTTATGAATTTAAAGAGATCAGTAAGCTGGATGACATCACTATGACATCATCAGGGTTATTTTCTCAGAGCATCTCACTCAGCATGCAACTGTTTTCACAGGTTGAGTAGTATTCCTGATGACCAACACACCACTCTTCATGTGTAAAATCGGCATAGTGCCCCTTTTTAAGATGCATATTTTCTGCAGTTTATCAGCACAGGATAAAAAATACTGACTCTGCACCCATCATATCATTGTGTTTCTTCTCTGCAGGAAAACTCCATCAAGACGTACAAGTACAACGTCCTCACCTTCCTCCCTCTGAACCTGTACGAGCAGTTTAAGAGAGTCGCCAACCTCTATTTCCTGGCTTTGCTCATCTTACAGGTACATCTGAAAAAGAGATTACCCCCCCTCCCCCCCCCCCGTTTTCTGATTTATAGTGATGCAATAAACAAAAGGACCAGTAAGTGCCATCAACTGTTCTTTTTTGTTAGATTATTCCGGACATTACGACTCTGCCCTGGTACACCACACTGATCCCTCTGGTGGTGGTGCTGGGAGTCACTGCCATCAAAGACCTGGTGGACGATCTGGTAATACTTCTCCTTTGGAAAGACACACACGCACACACGCGCACACACGCACACACACAGGTAAATCCATGTCAGGTTTTATCATTGAATATCGATTCTTTTTAATCAAACAACTTAAAGCTCAGGCTGTAGCTACATGCGTTTCCAGCAATCATTCATCCATAGAGTTTTGAGAGAATGCTGGGATTAACTTGGGGGAATTTAAGAACATTTTATACCAGTCAGTTTTAATTTAGCTGATTCACAAACATGTACCTTTTTGAAGCCAATATTGGAATACAAAATTAAACTTATGATATTAAATAAATATGATTTAATATTTACACAAGTTTGTTACTTTTTGATGCAAAGAATGAGTGCAAAAAATCTAATTTCAGACAAAGATCTAGAAATCAATTGATTGCTGTTCAAGCTACAGTACATTGCCATGTGATTACATGAGTAGGAAGTTATCCGTTGTGTCCTGACATCTTTTTAATTAAAATTCTTCCAGGCACGGCACAGGATGGACAAGGAGATCAACAACAGGAAGTGTGACGTGCTGCTGGACGGCGGGTCAGAACAAAAAACATTTTCTATTCTATATTCTATACTGATGCCATTTTTGAGATATGCCAGTAGCTCAAGTTCTCGGTTGACCACGTGTTTTAGATTCTGAACGTTAAACGTTAAAAGAAGTATTTTGAGCATTTATTTAGCATTTTGAAATAAATCTACTTTGACATCTGACGCATATCAAATTGTGTTTTGTGTTGCTCCCCAAACTTTCTTGTCCTCCATTTAAAAAACAAAACAAAAAGAGAACAATATACAAACTCTGCTCGGTCTCTGCTTCAGGTTTCAAGAGTTGAAGTGGAGAGACATCCAAGTTGGAGACGTGGTTCGTCTGAAGAAGAACGACTTCATTCCGGTATGATGATTTGTGATAATTTTCTTTCTGAAATGTGTAACAGTAACTTGGCTGACTGACTGAAGCACGTAAACGGATCAAATGCGCTCGTGTGACTTCCTGCAATTTCCAGCTGACCCAAAGGGACACCTCGAAACCATCAGAAATGTCTCTCTTTGTTAATCGTTGCCAACTTTGAGAAAATTCTTTTTTTTTTTTTGAAGCAGGCCAGAAATGCACCCGAAGCAGATGTGTGGTCAGATGATTTTTTTTTTTTTTTTAAATGTGTATATCTTTTGTATCCTCTTCAGGCTGACATCCTGCTGTTATCCAGCTCCAACCCAAACAGCCTCACCTATGTAGAAACAGCTGAGCTCGACGGGTAAGACTCTCTGACCTGTTTTTTGTTTTACCAAAATCACATCATTGTTATCGTAATTTAGTGTTAAGGACACTTAGTTTTGAACTGTAATACTGACTGCGCTATTCAAATTGAATAATGAAGTACATTCTGTTTAGAGATACTGCTGCTCAGCGTTCTTTGCTCCGACAAGTTTTTGTTTGAGCTGTAGTTTCTTCAAGAGTTCAGTCAACACATTACTCACTGACAAGAGGAGAGCAAATGTGTAAAGAGCTTCTGCCAAGAGCTAAACAAACTCTGCCAAGCTCGGCCATGTGACCAGTATGTTCTGCGATTAAGTGAGAAACGCCTTTTTAAATCAAACAGAGAGGCCTGCATGTGGCTCTTATGGAACTATTAACTCGCTATGTGGCACGCAGCTTGCATCAGAGAATAAAATCTTTCCATAAATAAGCTTTATTTATCTTGACTGATCACGTTATTTCCTAACATGAAGTGAAATTAAACATTTTTTAAAATTCCTCTTCATCTTAATCCAACTTTGATGATGTTTTATCTGTTGACCTGTGATTGTGCTTTCCTCTGGGCTTGGTTTTCAGTCCTTTTGCGTATGTTTTTTTTTTTTTTTTCCCTTCAGGGAGACCAACCTGAAGTTTAGGCTGGGACTCAGAGTGACCGATGAACGGCTGCAGGAGGTGCGTCGGCTGGCTGAGTTTAATGGTAGGCACGCTTCACTACTACAAGCCAAATTTATTTGCATAAACCTGATTCACTTTTAGTCACTCAAACATAGTTTCAAAGTGAAATATAAATAATTAAAAAATATCATTTATTTCAAATAATGATGCTTTGCTATTGAGAGAATTAAGAGCCATAACCGTATTGAAAAAACGAATAAGCCCATTTTTTTGCGGTATTTAATGCAGGATATTCTTCAGAATATCGGTGCAATCGTTACCTTCTTGTTAGTTCATGTTCTAATGTAATTTAAAAGCTGCCCTCGTGTCCTTTTGTGTCTCCCGAAGCTCTGATCGAGTGCGAGGAGCCAAACAACCGCTTGGACAAGTTCGTGGGGACGATGCTGTGGGAACGGGAGCGCTACCCTCTGAACCTGGACAACATGCTGCTCCGAGGCTGCACGATCCGAAACACCGAGGTGTGTCACGGCCTGGTCATCTTCGCAGGTGAGAACCCCTCGATACACGCGACATCACTGCAGAAATCTGAAATTTGTGAAAAGAGCATTCTAGCGCTGTCAAGTGTACACTGAAGATGTGGATAAGCGACATCATCATCATCATCAGCTCAACTGAAGTGAATTGCAAGGTTTAGAAAACATTAACACATTTATTATACGTATCTATCTAAAATATGAAAAAATCTGTAATTTTTTCTTGCGTTAGGTGACACCTGATCCATATGCATATGAACAATCCACATTAGAGCTGAAACAATTCATTAACAAGAAATTAATCGGCAACAATTCTGATAATTGATTACTTTCTTTGTCTGACGTGATAGTAAATTGAATATCTTTGGGTTTAGGGTTGTTGGCGCAACAAAAGACATTTGGAGACGTCTTTTGCCTTTCTCATTATTTTGAGATTTTACAGTCCGAACTGAGAAAATTCAAATAATTGTCACTTCCATCACAAATCACCATTAATTCCTAATTACCAAATTAAATTGAACCTTGATAGTAAATAATTCAGAATATTATTGATGATCAAAAACTATGACTGATTGCAATGGCTACTGTTCACCTTTATGTGATGCCGTAGGAGCTGACACCAAAATCATGAAGAATGGCGGGAAGACGAGGTTCAAGAGGACCAAAATTGACGAGCTGATGAACTACATGGTTTACACGGTAAGACAAGTAGGAGGCGAAGTTCATCAACATCACAATTCATTTTCATTTTTTTCATTCATCTCCTCGAATCGTCTATCTTCCTTGTCAGCTACAATGGCGTATTAGGGCTGTTGTAGGTAAAAATGAAAGACTATGGAGCTGGGTGAGGGAGGTAATATTCAGAAAAACAAATCCTCAGTATTTACAATGAGATTAAAGTGGTAAATTTACAAGAAAAGGAATATCTGAGTTTTAAATTTGCGAGACAAAAACTGAGCAGGTTCTTATCAAGGAACTATATCACTCCACTTTGCAAGGTTTGATCAACCTCACCACACCATAGATGCCACCTTTTGAAGACCGCGGTAATGTGAGCCGCCAAGTGCAAAAATGTTAATTATTAGTATTTATTTATGTTCATAAACAAACACAGAAAGAACATTAAATAAAACGTCTGTATGAATCTTTCAGGACCTTCACTTCGGACATTGTAAACAGCAATCTTCAGGTTTTATCTGATAACCCATTGGCAAAATAATGCGCACAACAGGCCCAACATGAAGATAAAGTACAAAGCATACCAATGTCGGCATTCATAAAATGACACAAAGGGACAACAGAAAACGCGTATTATGTATCTTTCAGGAACTTCGCCTCGCTCAGAGGTCATTCTTAACAATACAATACAACTTTGGACGCAACAAAATTCAGCCGATGGCTGGCATTACTACGTTACAGCAGTGTTTAAAGGTTGCATTTGTTGTGTGGTGAGGTTGATCAAACTTTTTTTCCACATACATTTATGACTATATAATCTTGGACAATATTACATTTTATTCTTGTAAATTTACGACTTTGATCTCATAAATTCATAGTATTCCGCCGTTTTTTACCTACAATGACCCTAATATACTGTCGTCTTCGGCTGCATGTTCTTTGTGTGGTTTATTAATATTACTGGGCCTTTTTGATAGTCATCCATTGTGTAACCGCATTTCTGTTCCCTCCCTTTTAGATCTTCGTGCTGCTGATCCTGGTGGCGGCAGGTCTGGCCATCGGGCACACCTTCTGGTACGAGGAGATCGGCATGCATGCCTGGTATCTGTACGACGGCAAAGGCCAGACCGCCAACTATAGAGGCTTCCTCAGCTTCTGGGGATACATCATCGTTCTTAACACCATGGTGCCCATTTCGCTATACGTCAGGTGAGTAAAACCTGACCCACGTATTTAGGTATAGGATGAGTGGTGTCAAGGATACTGGATTTGAGTATGGATGTTACATTCCCCTTCCTGTAGTTTGAAGGTTTGTGTAAAAGGGAGGTTTTTCTGCTGAGTATCTTTCTGGCTGCAACAAGTAAACACCTCTGTTACTAAATGCTGACTTCAGAGAAACCCTCCTACTACTGGCCTTGTCATAGACAGTGTAAAGTATCTACGCTCCATGGAAAAGATTACTCATACCACAGAATTATTATACTCTGGCTGCGAAAAGACATGAGTGAAATGGGATTGTTACGACTCTCAGGAAATCTTTGCTTTGTCCCTACGTTGTGTAATAGTGATACTTGCTACCTGCAGAGGTTGGAAAAATGAAAACCTGTGGAGCTAACACTAGCAGAGTATGGTAGCACCCATTAACTAGCGCTAGCACTTCAGTGCTACACAAGCAACTGAAGGTATACCGAATGTCTACACATGCTGCCTTTGCTTTTTAATGATTGTAATTGAATTAAGACCTACACGGCTTTGCAGGAACAGCATTGTTCCTTAATTTCATTGTCTGCTGTCTTGATCGCCAGGTGATGTGGTGGGTCACTTTAACATTGTGTTCTGTAGCTTTAGCTTCTATCTTTATCTTTTTAACTTGTTTTGGGTGCTCAGAGATCCTGGATTTATCCTTCAAACACATATTGTAGACCCTTCTGTCTGCTAAGCTCTGAAGTCACATTTCCGATCTTCCAGAAACTAGATAATATAACTCCAGGGAGTGCAGTTAGTGACAGTGTGGGCTCTAAGGTAAGTAGCAGCAGGAGGCGGGGCTTAGCACCATCGTCATTTTGAGACTTATCTGTTTCCTGGCTTTGAGAGAGAGTAGCTCATGTTCACAAATATTGATTGAACTTCTCTAGGCCATGGCCGTAACATATGGAAATTGTTAATATAGTTGGTTTTACCCTCTTTAAAATGTAAAAGAAAAGAATGGGTTTTAACCACATTCAAAATACATTAGACCAAAAGATCTACTGTTCTCTACTGAGGGTCAGATGTCATCAACATGGCTCAGAGAATTTAACTTTGCTTTCCTCTGAAAAACATCTGTAAGGTGCAGCTATACATCTTCCATTAAAACACTTTCCAGTTACAAATGCTCTTTCTAACTTTAACTAACAAACACAGAACAGCATTAGTTGGTTCCAGGTTAGGTTTGATGTCACTGTTGCGTTCGATGACGACCAACTGCACTGCATGGCCGCTGCAACTGTCAGCAGACTTGCTAACTAGTTATCCAAGATAACCATGTTAGCAAATTGGCAGCAGGGAGGCTTCATATCATTGCTTTCCTCTTCTCTACCTCGTCACTTTTCCACTCGGCTTCAGCAAGAAAACCTGTGGAGTTCTGACACATCGTTGTCAAAAAGCGGCTCCACCTCCAAGAAATAATTGTCTAAATTAAAATCCATCTCCTGTTTGTGTGCTTCGTGTTCAGCGTGGAGGTGATTCGTCTGGGCCAGAGCAAGTTCATCAACTGGGACCTGCAGATGTATTACGCAGAGAAAGACACACCGGCTAAGGTACATTACGTCTGCTTTTATAGGTATTTTTAGCTTTCTGACTTTACTCTGAATGTAACACATAGCACATCCTGTGCACAGGAAAAAGAGAAAGAACCAATGAATTCCTTTTGACAATGTTTCAGTCCTTTTACCTTCATCAGGTAAAAAAAAAACATTATGTACCGACCATCCCAGTCAAGAGTTTTTTTATCCTAGGCACCTGTCAATAGACCTTTTTCCATTAACATATTTGAATGCGCATTTTTAATTATTGCATTAGAAATGCTGAATGGACACGGTGAAATTCGATAACGCTTCCTCAATTGCGCTGATGTTTTTGAGGTGTTTTTTGGCTTTGTCAAAAAAGAAGAAGTTTATGTGCTAAATGGATTATGGAAATGCCTTTGCCGAACAAGTTCTTACGTAGCCAACATTTAACTCGCACGACTGATCATCTGTTTCTGCTGTCTGCAAATCCGTAGACGGTTAGCCTGCCTAGGCTACTTCTTCCGCTCTGTTTACTGGATAGTAACAGCCATGCTCTATGCCGAAACTATAGCGGCAACCCAAACTATGCTTTGCAGAGCCAAGTTTATTTGCCCCAAATCGGTTGAAAACGCACCTAATTTGCATTTCATTTTTTCTCACATTTCAAAAGTTTGCTTGGAAGTCTTTTTCTTGACAATTAAATGGAAACACAACTATTGTCATTTCATCATGTGTTGTTGAAGTTGTTTCTCAGGAAAGAACAACCAGACAAGTGGTAGAACAGCAAATGAATAACCTTCCTGAACCATAAATGGGTTCACTGTTGTGCCGCAACAATAATCGTTTACTGACTCAACTCAAGGTTCACTTACTAGCTTCTTTTGGCAGTGATATCTTTACCCCGATCGTTTTTTCACTTTTCATGAAATCAATGGTTGATTTGATGTACAGGCTCGAACCACCACCCTGAACGAGCAGCTCGGCCAGATCGAGTACATCTTCTCCGACAAGACGGGAACTCTCACACAGAACGTCATGCAGTTCAAGAAGTGCACCATCGCTGGACGCAGCTACGGTACCAATCCACTTTATTTCGCTCAAACACAAAAATGCATGTTAATGTTTTATATTTTAGTGAGAACTGAGACTGTCACCCTGATAATTAGTGCCTCACTCCCAGTTACTGAAACTCTAACTATGGCCTTTCTCAGGGAGGTCACCCTCTCCAGGTAGAAATGGAAAGAAACCCATTAAGAGGTGGAGATAAGGAGAGAGCGACACCTGCTGCCTTTTATTAGAATGACAACTGTTTCATTGATACCAAAGCCATCTACAGTGCACATACAACCAGTTTCTGCAGGAACTCATGTATTTTCTCTGCCTGAACCGATTGACAACATTGTGTTATCAGAAAGATAAAGAACGAGCCTTTTAATGATCCATTTGGTCGGAAACCAGTTCACTGCTGCAGGAAGAAGTTGAATTTAGATAAGAGCAGAGCAAACAAATTGTTGAGCAACAAATCAACAAAAGGCAACAGATTCAAAGTTTGCAAACGGGTTTACTGTGTTAGAGTCTATGCCACAGGTACAGTGCTTCACAAGGGAAAGAAAACATGACACGGAGCTCCTGTGGGGCGCTCTCACAAGCCGAATCGGAGTGAAATTGATACTTTCGGTTTGTTTTTTATTTAGTCTGGATCGGTGTCACATTGCACAAGTTAAAGCAAACCAAATAAAACAATACATATGCCGAGGGGCGTGTACAGATGAGAAGGACTCGGCACTAATCTACTGTGCGCAACAATCTCTAATGACTTTATTATAGTCACTATTTTTGTGGACTTGGACTGGATTTGGCATGTTCTGTATTATAAATTTTTTTTTTGCCCACAAACATCGGACTTATGCAGAAGTGCAAGTCAGTCCTCTCCAACTAATGTTAACCTGTCGTTTACCTGTGTCCATCTCAACAAATGCCACGCAGGCATCCCATAATCCCCTCCATTTATGGATCCATTTTTCACTACAATGGAACCACACTAGGGTTCGCCCAAACAAACTTCACCAGAGTTAGATGATACGGTCTCAACATTGGCTTGTGAAAGCTTCCTAGATTGGCCCCCCAATATGAAAAAAAGCATGTACGAACTTCATGGAAATCAGCAGGAGACAAAATGGAGATAAAATGAAACCCATGACAAGACAATATTCTTTATGTGGTACCGCTTTGCGTGTGTGTGTGTTTTTACAGCCATGACTCATTCCAAGTTTTTGCTCTCCTGTCCACAGGTGACCCGACCACAGCTGAGGGAGTTGTGCTGGACCGAGGAAGGGTAATGTTTAAATATAAATATTGTTGCTATAGAAGAGGAGTTTACTTCCAAAATATCATGATTCACATGTAAATGTTTTTATGGTTTATCAAATGTGTCTTTGTTGGAGAAAATATGACAGACGCCTGTATTTGGAAATACCATACATATGGAAAGTGACCCATACTTTAGATTGTAAATTGATTAAAAATAATGATAATATGTAACAGTACAATACTGAATTACAATTTGTATTTCACATGTCTTGATTATAAAACTACTGATATGCCTTTTTGGTGATCATTATAAGACATATAAAATGTGTAGAGTACATATTTTCTATTTATTTGTGAATAACTTTATTCAAGCAGGAATTGTTGAAATTGTTTTTAAAAATAACAAAAAAGGACAAAAAAAACTCATAAAGCGTATGACACCAATAATCACTTTGTATATAAAAATGTAAAAGTACCTCTTCTCATGAAGATGTTTTTGACTGCTAAGCTAAAGAGGAAAAACTAATATTTTTCACAACAAAAGTGATATTGTTTTTGATCAGTTAACTACTTGACTCACCGGAATAATTATTGACGATTTCTACTCTCCCCCCCCCCACCACCACCACCACCACCATTAGCCGGTTGACTGGAGCTGGAACCGGGAGGCTGACAAAAAGTTCCAGTTCATGGATCATTCTCTGGTTGCCCGCGTCCGATCCGGGAAGGATAAAGATGCTAATGAGTTCTTCAAGCTGCTCTCTCTCTGCCACACCGTCATGGTGGAGCACAAAGAAGGTACTCCTAAGATCCTTAGTTTGGGGCAAAGAGAGTGGAGCTAATGAGTAAACTGCAACCTGTCTGCCCACCCTAATGCACACTGTAGAGTATGTTTCGAAGTGTGGTTGTATGAGGTGCTTCATAGTGTTCTACCTCCAGTAGATGGAGTTTGAAGAAACAGGCAGGAGTAACAGCACGGGAGCAAAGCGATATTCTGCTGTAGATGTATTTAAGAAAGTTCATATCAGTTTAAGTGTAGGCTATGTTTTCAATATTTTCACCTCTTTACTTTCCCTTTACACAGCCCTTTCCAACGGGGAACTGAAGTCGTTATCCATGCTCTTTTCAAAGCCACCAGACTCCATTATCAAAAACAGTCATTTTACCTCACAGAACACAGGAGTTGCTGGTCTTCCGCTGCCTTGATTAGTTAGTTATTTTGTGATAAGTGTAACTTAAGTTACTTTAGTGTTTTTAAAGGATTAGTTTGGATTCATCAGAGTCACACAATAATAAACAAACTGATCGAGGCAACGGTAGACCTGTGAGGTAAAATCATCATCTGGTTGCTTTGAATGGAGCGTAGATGGATATAACGGCTTCGGTTCCCTTTGGAAAGGACGTCTGCCGGTAAGATAAAGCTGTGAAAATATTACCATAAAAGAGAAAACTGCAGGCGTCTCATCGGACAGGACCGGCTCATGTTAGGGTTCACATCTTCCCCTCAGGCGATCTGGTGTACCAGGCGGCGTCTCCCGACGAGGGTGCCCTGGTGACGGCCGCCAGGAACTTCGGCTACGTTTTCCTGTCTCGCACGCAGGACACCATCACCATCAGGGAGATGGACCACGAGAGCACCTACGAAATGCTGGGGCTGCTCGACTTCAACTCTGACCGCAAGCGCATGTCCATCATCTGTACGAGTACACACACATGCACACACGCACACACACACACACACACACACACACACACACACACACACACACACACACACACAATTGTGCATACAAATACACATGTATTTCTGATTTATGTTTTGGTACAGTAGTTATAATAACAGTAATAGTGACTTGCCAGCTGTCAAAAACCTGCTATGTGCCATTTTGACCAATACAGCTAGCATTATCCTTTTAAGTAGAAATTAGTTTTTGAGACTGGCATACAATGATAAGGCGTTAGTCCGTCCGGAAGGCTAGCATTGGAGCAGCTCCTGTTATGCTAGCTAGCATAGCGTCAAAACACGTACACAGTCTTCCAGATTTAGCTATGCTCGACTTTAGCTCGGACCGGAGATGGCCGACTTTATCAACAAATAAAAACTTGCACTTCGCCTCCACAGGCGTGAACTACAGTCACACATCTGCTGCTATAAGATTTAAAGGTCCAGTATGTAGCATCTATTGACAGAAAATGGAATATCATATTCATAACAATGTTGTCATTACTGTATAATCACCTGAATATAATAATATTATATTATATTATATTATATTATAATATAATATAATCAAAGAACAATGAGCTTAGAATGAGCCCTTAGTATCTACATAGGGAGTGGGTCTTCTTTAAGGACAAATAGACGTGTTAGGAACTTGACACACAAAGTTTAGGACTGGTCTTGATTTTGGGACATGACTCAAGCCAAGGCTAAATATTTTCTACTCTCTCTCTCAGTGAAGTTTCCTGACGGTCGCATCCGTCTCTACTGTAAAGGAGCCGACACGGTCATCTACGAGCGACTTTCCCCAAACTCCAGACACAAAGAAACCACCCAGACTGATCTGGACGTGAGTTTGCAGAGCTTTCCTCTCATTTGTACTTTTGTATTTTATACAGCCAGTCTTATGTAGAGAAACCACAACATGCGTGTACGGAGCTGTTTTTGTTTTGAAGGAAAACATGGTCCGCGTTTTTTTGCTTCAGGTCTTTGCCAACGCGACGTTGCGGACGCTGTGCTTGTGCTACAAAGACATCAGCGCAGCGGACTACGAAGCCTGGTCCCGGAAACACAAGGAGGCCCAGGTGGCCATGTCTGACAGAGACGCCGCCCTTGACCGCGTGTACGAGCAGATCGAGAGCAACCTGATGGTGAGTGGAAAACAAAAATAAATCTTTTTTTTTCTGTTGACCTTGAAGGACTCAGCAGCTCTTTGTTGTTTTTCTCTCCATGTCTCCCTTAAAGGTAGAGTGTGTAGCATTCTGAGGATCTATTGGCACAGATGGAATGTGTTTTCATTAGTGTAGAATCACCTGAAACTAAGAATGGTTGTTTTCATTAGCATAGACTGCCCGTCATATCTACATAAGGAGCGGGTCCTTTCACGTTTTTACATTACCTAATGCACGCTTGGAAAAGGGAGACGTGAGCGGAGGGTGTGTTCAGTTTGTTGCAATCTGCAACCTCACCGACGGATGCCACTAAATCCTACACACTGCTCCTTTGGCTCTCTAGTTTTCATTATCTGATTGAAAACCTAACCGGCCGTGTCCCTCTGTTCAGCTGATTGGGGCGACGGCCATCGAGGACAAGTTGCAGGACGGAGTACCAGAGACCATCGCTGTACTGGCCAAGGCGGATATCAAGATCTGGGTGCTGACTGGAGATAAGAAAGGTACCATCAGAGTCTGTTAGTTGGCCTGTACTCATGATCATGAGGCAATAAGAACAACTGTCTCAATGGGGAAAAAAACAATTGTTAATTGGTTTAAGTACACTTTTGGAAGTAGGAATGAACCTGCCTTTCTTTATAATATTACATAAAACTGGATCGACACCGACCTTCTAAAATTCACTAATGTTGCCCTTAAGCTGCTTCCTCCTTGATTTGGTACGTAGGAAGTGAGCACTGGAGATGATGTTTAAAAGCTACAGATCAAAGCATTTTATCGTCTTTTCAGAACATGCTGCGGCTTCCGCTTTAATAAAAAATAAAAAAAAATTCTTGTACAATGTTTGCTCCCCTTACTTTGAATATCTTTCTCCCCAGAAACGGCAGAGAACATTGGATATTCTTGTTCCCTTTTGACAGACGACATGCAGATCCACTACGGAGAAGACATCAAGTGAGTTGATTTAAAATGTAATTCTTAAATAGTAATATGATGTATAATAAAGCCCTAAAGATCAACTGGAAGGAATTATTTATGTTCCTTTTTGAAAGAGCACATATTTAGAAAAGTTAGATTAGTCCGGAAGGTGGGCACTACGCTTCAGTTAAAACATCGTCAATCCGCTTCTGTTATTATTAGTTGTCGTCATGTTTCTATTATTGATGCTACAACTGCTTACTACTTAATTACTACTCTTATTATATGTATCACATGTCATGATTATGTTGTTAATTCTGTACACATTCCATCTATTGTACTTCTGTCCATCCTGAGAGAGGGATCCCTCCTCTGTTGCTCTCCATGAGGTTTCCGCCTTTTTTCTGGGGAGTTTTTTCCTGTTCCGATGTGAAGCTCTTATGACAAAAGATGTCGTATGCTGTACAGATTGCAAAGCCCTCTGAGGCAAATTTTGTGATAACGGGCTATATAAATACACTGAATTAAATTGAAATAGTACCGATCCCTCCATGTTTGTTGCGTGTCTCACCTCAACATCAGGGATGGAAGTCTTTCCCTTTGAGTCGTGTAAGAGTGTGTCTGCTGTTCCTGTGTTTGCAGTGAGAAGCTGAGCATTCGTCAGGCCAACCGGAGAAACCAGCCTCAAACTATACGTCGAGGCAAAAAGAAACCCGCGGAGCCTTTCTTCCCCGCACCGGGCAAGAACGCTCTCATCATAACCGGAGGATGGCTGGTGAGTTCCATTTTAAGATGAACACCGTTTTGAAATGATGACCAGTTTAGAATTTAGATGTGCAGCTATGGGGGGAGGGGCTATTTTTCCCATCAGCTAACATGGTGGATTGTGCTCATCTATTCTTTTTTTTTTTTTTTTTTTCCCAGAACGAGATTCTGTACGAAAAGAAGAAGAAACGTCGCCGTCTCCGCCTGCGTCGTCTCGGAAAGCGAGCGCCTCCCGCCAACCCTGGTGACGGACAACCGATGGACGACTGGGAGAAGGAGATGAGACAGGTGCAGCTACGTTAATGTTTAAAAGCTCGACGTGATTGCATTGTTTGTGCCGCCACATGACTGGTTGACTTGACGACAAACACGGTGGACTGTCTCTGCAGATTGACTTTGTGGACATGGCCTGTGAGTGCGAGGCGGTCATCTGCTGCCGCGTCACACCCAAGCAGAAGGGAAACGTGGTGGCTTTGGTGAAGAAGTACAAGAAGGCCGTGACGCTGTCCATCGGAGACGGAGCCAACGACGTCAACATGATCAAGAGTAAGGACACAAACGAATTGCGTTGAAGGACAAACTGTCTTCTGCCTGCTAAGCATTCCAGTGACTCTACTGTAATCTAACCCTCTGCCCCCCCCCCCCCCCCGCCAGCTGCAGACATCGGGGTTGGCATCAGCGGTCAGGAGGGGATGCAGGCCGTCATGTCCAGCGACTACGCCTTTGCTCAGTTCCGCTACCTGCAGCGCCTGCTGCTGGTGCACGGACGCTGGTCCTATATCCGAATGTGCAAGTTCCTGCGTTACTTCTTCTTCAAGAACTTCGCCTTCACACTGGTTCACTTCTGGTACTCCTTCTTCAACGGATACTCGGCACAGGTGAGCAGCATTGGTCCCAATCAGGCGGTTTTGACCCATGATCTAATTTAGTCCCCGACATTTAGATTTTCCTTCATAATCATTAATTTGAATGGATTGACCATTAGATTATATTTCTTCCGTATACCTTCACATTTTGGCCTCTAGGCCTTTTGAGATGGTCTCTGTGTCAGTTTAGGTGATCATAGAGTAAAGTCTTGTCTGACTTGGCTGTGAGACAGACCTCACCTCGGACCCAGGCAGCACCCTCTGCTTCTGAAAAATGAAGCCAATGTGGAAGTGGCTTAAACCTACGACTCCTCTAGTTTAAAAAACAAAAAGTCTGGTTGTATAGAAGTCTATGATTAAATGACTCTACTTCTCTCTTGATTTATTACCTCAGTAAACATTGTAAACATGAGTTTATGGTCTCAATCTCTAGTTTCAAGTCTTCTTCAATACAGCATGATGTTCATTTAGTAAATGATGGTCCATTTAGAGTCAAATAGACCATAAAGCAGGGTATGCTTTAGGGCTTTGTCGTGTCCCTTCTGGTTGCAAAAAAAACAAGATGGCGACAGCCAAAAATTGAGGCTTAAAATTTGTAGTCCACAAACCAATGGGTGGCATCATGGAGACTACGTCCGCTTCTTATATACAGTCTATGGCTAGACCCCCCCCTATCAGAACTTGCATTACGTGCAGAGGTGATAGATATGGGGCAAGGGACCAACAAACACACTGACTATTGTTCCCCTGTCTGCAGGTCACCTATGAAGACTGGTTCATCACTCTCTACAATCTCGCTTACAGCAGCTTACCTGTTCTGCTAGTTGGACTTCTTGACCAGGTAATATACAGCCTTTGTTGTGGACACAAAGCACAGCACAGTACAGAGAAAGGTCATTGGCTGCGGGTACACTATTGGTTTTACAAATTACATTTTTATTTTTTGCGTAAATCTTTGTTAAAAGTATGAAGATTGTAGTTTTTTACTCTGTAAATTCACGGCCACGTAATTAGTACAGCTGAAATTTTACAGGTTGATGTGAAAGTAAGTGTGTAAGATCAGACGCAGGTCAATGTGTTAGAATTAGTAAGGGAACTAAACTTTGTTAACCCTCCTCCTCCTCTCGCTGCAGGACGTTAACGACAAAATGAGCCTAAAATTCCCCAAACTCTACTTGCCCGGCCAGCAGGGGACGTTGTTCAACTACAAGAACTTCTTCATCAGCTTGTTCCACGGCATCTTCATCTCGCTCATCATCTTCTTCATCCCCTACGGGGCCTTCCTGCAGACCATGGGGCAGGACGGAGAGGCCCCCTCCGACTACCAGTCCTTCGCCGTTGTCACCGCCTCATCGCTCGTTTTTATCGTCAACCTGCAGGTGAGCCACGTTCAGTTTGAGGGCGTGACCGCTTCTGGCAGCCCAGATGTGAGCATGCTAATATGCTAACATTCATTTGGATCAGCTCAAATTTATGCTCAGATTCAGTAAGCTTTGATTTTTCCTTGTTCGTTAATGGTATTAGCTTGAAATAACAAATTCTAAAAGAAATGATTTGAAGCACTGAATCAGAAACAAATACATATGATGCTGTCATTGTGGAATATTGGGCTTTTCCAACCTCTTAAAGCTACTTAAGGAGAAGTATAAGGTGGAAGTTGGATTTATTTTACGTGAATGACCTGCTGGCCTTCGTCATCTCCTTCCCCTCTTGTTCGTCAGATCTCTCTGGATACCTCCTACTGGACCTTCGTGAACTGCTTCGCGGTCCTGGGCAGCATAGCCATCTACTTTGGCATCATGTTTGACATCCACAGTGCCGGGATCCACGTCATCTTCCCTGCACCGTTCACCTTCACCGGTCAGTCACCGAACATCCACCACAGTGCGACTCAGCTCACCTGGCTTTATAGTCTCCACCCCGAAAACACTGCGTTGCTTCAGAAGCTGCTTTTGAAAGTTTTATTTATTTTTAAAGAAATCTCAGGAACCCAGGATTTTCTGACACAATTGGCCAATCAATATCATAGCTAAGAGAATAATTACACACGGCCAGCCGGTCAAGCTTTGGATCTGTCCGCATTCACGAGGCTGTAGGGAGAGAAATATTCTGCAGTGAGTTGGGCAATGGCGTCCTTTTGTTAAGCCTTTCCAAAAAACCTAGTGTAGAAGTGTAATAAATGTATGTTGGCATATTTTTAGCTAACTGCTTTACCTGTTTACCTGCGTAATACTTTTTGCAACTTTAAGTTATTTTCGCTGTGCGGTGTCAACCAATCTGGGCCGACCAGGAATATCCAAAAGTACTTTGGCTCAGTAGTAGAGCGGGGTAGTATGGTAAGTTAGTTAGTCCTGATGGGCAGGTGGCACCTTGCATGGTCACCCCTGCCATCAGTGTATGAATGGGTGATGACATGAGTGGTCTGAAAAGAGATACAGTCCATTTACAATATTACACAAATGCCGCCGTCGGACGGGGAAAAGTAGCCCCTTTGACACAGACAAAGACAGAAGGCAGCACTTTTTAGTCATCGTAACATCCTGTGATAATGTATAAATTAGGCTATGTGAGAGTAACAGCTGAAATGTATTATTATACAAAGATTTTTTCATTAAAATATGTATTTCATAATTGGAATATCAGGGCCACTGGTTGCGTTGCTCAATATCCTCTAATCCTTTTCTTTTGTAAACTTGTTTTTACAAAAAATAGAGCAAACCTCCAACCTATTTCTTGCTTGTACAAGTATGTAAACTACACATTGGGGAAAAAAAGGGTTATGTTAGAACAGCAAAAGTCTTTCCTTATGACATTAACATCCTCGGACTTGCCTTATTGAAGCTTTTTTTGTTGTCCGCTTAGTCTATGTGCTGATGACTCAACCTGGAGAGTTTTAGTAGTGAAACACTCCCGCAGACAGTAAAGTGCCACATCAAACCTCGCCGTCTTCGCGATTCTCATGGTGCGTATATTTGTTGTTTGCAGGTGCAGCGTCAAATGCTCTGCGTCAGCCCTACCTGTGGTTAACCATCATCCTGACTGTGGGCATCAGCCTGCTGCCCGTCATCTGCATCCAATTCCTCTATAAAAGCATCTGGCCCTCTGTAGGAGATAAGGTACGACCAACATGCTGCTGGGTCTGTCTTTAAAAGGAAATGGTCATAAAATGTCACTTCTCCCAACACGGCAATGTTTCTCTAATGTTCCCTGCTCATTTCCCATCATCCCCCCAGATCCAGAGGAACAGGAAGAGGTACGAGATGGAGATGGAAGAGGAGGAGAGGAAGAAGCCGCCGCCCTTCCAGCGTGGCCGGCGTTCCCGCCGCTCCGCCTACGCCTTCTCTCACTCCCGCGGTTACGCCGACCTCATCTCGTCTGGGCGGAGCATCCGGCGGCGCCCGACGGCCCGCGGCGGACCCCAGGACAGCATCAGGGAGGTTCCCCAGAGAGAGGCCGAGAACATCTGACAGAGGACATGGTGCAGAACTGTATCCAGAAGGGGTTTTCAATATTTGGGAAAGTTCGAGGAGCGCTTGGTTCATCCTAATTTTTCGCTGTCAAGTGGTCAACATCGGAAACGTCGCAGAAACAAACCGCAGCCTGGTTGGAGTTTAGAGCGACCTCTTTCTTGAAGAAAGTTAAATGAAGCGCTACTGAATGTGTCTCTGGCTGTGGCTCCACTGCCTCCAGTTCCTCCTCTTTGCACAGACTCTTTGTTAATATTCAAATGTAAAAAAAAAAAAAAAAAAAAGCTCACCGACGACACGACCGCCGTTACCGGGGTTTTAGGTCATGCAGCGACTGTGTGACTTACAATGTTGTTTAACTCAGGATTTTTAAATATAGAAGCCTTATTTTTAGTCAGTTTGTCATTGCTGGATGTGGAGCCGTAACGTTATTTAATATGATGCTTATTTTTGGCATTCATAGTTTTAGCCGGATGTCTGCGGAGCACTTATATGTTAGTGTTTTATTCAAATTAAATAATATATATTGATGCCAGTCAATTTGTCCGTTATCTGCATGAAATCAGACATCTTAGTTTAGTTTCACTTCTGTCCGTTAAGATGCAAATCCAAAGATTTTCCTTCAAATTAAAACAACGGGCTGAAGCTAAACATATCGAGGTATGCTCTTTTAATGTTTTATTTTAAATAATGATGGGATGTTACTATGCCAGGCTATGCAAGGTGGTTGGATGTTCTAAAGTGTCTTAATTTAAAAACAACTTGTAAATAGTGATCTTCTCTCCTGTTCTGCATCACATGTCCCAAGTGTCCTTACAGATGGATGTTTTAGTCGCTACCTTAAGGGACCTCTTGACCTTTTGTTTCTGCTTTGAAATCTTTTAAATACCTCTTTCAAACCAGAATCCTACTATTTGTTCTATAATTCACTTTTTTGTTCTTTTAATATACTTGCCTGAAACAGGTGCCTGAAAAACACTCTGTAGGGAAGCTGCAAGAAGCTCAAGTTTGTCTTCCTGTTTGCAGAATGTAAATTCAAGAGCTCCTTACTTCTAATGGGGAAAGAAACACAGCAAGTCGGTCTAGGGTGATCTTCATGTAATTATGTCTAAGCTGTTTTTTTTACTTCTTGGAAGTTGCATCACACGGGAAACAATAATGAGGAGTTCTGTTTTTTGTCACTGGTTGTTTATAACTAACCAGTGAGGTGATTTTTCCAGTCCTGATGATCAGTTGGGATGTTCTTGAAACAGCAGTAAGCCATCTGTTACTGTATCCCCTTCATGCTGGTGTTACTGTATGCAGACGTCTTTTTATTACTGAATGAATGGAGGCAGATGAGAACTGCTGGTGATTGTACCGGCAACAGTTTGGTCTCTGTCATATGACGGTATTTTATCATGTGGTTGTTAATAAAAGCCAAGGGCACATTTAGCAATCTGAAACGAGTGTTTAATTTATTGTGGTGACTCATGCCTCTCATTTTATGTATGATTGTGGTGGTTTTAATTTAACGTGATTAGGGCAACATTAACAAGCAGCTAAGTTTCAGTACCGTTACCCAGTGGTAGGCTACACGTTTCATTAACTTATTTTGGTATTTTTTTTTAATTTATCGACAAAAGTGTTTTATGTAAATTTACAATCCGAATCTTTATGGGAATCATGTTTAGATTGTTATCTCTCTGCAATAACTTGAGTGATTTAAGCAAAAGGAAATGAATGAAATTATTTGATTAATAAAATAATTAAATATAACTGTTGAGAGGGACTATTTTTTATTGTTGGGACAAAAGTAGTTTATAGTTTAACTGTTATCGATATTCTATAAATTATACTTTGACCAACTAATATTTTCCAGAGAGGATGTTGCTAAATTATTAACATTCGTTACATAAAGGGGAAAAACTTGACCACTGTGAAGTCCTAAAACACAAGAACACAACGCCCTAAATATTAGTAGAAAACAGCCAAATACAATGTCCTTAATTATCGCTATATATTTACATATTTAGATATTAAGAGAGGTTGCATTCGGTATGGATACACTTTACTGTGCACAATAATACCTGTACTGGAAACTCCCAGTAATGATCCCCTTACCATGATCAACATTTTTTAAATGGTAAAGAGCCCGCCAGGTGTCACAGAAATTAGGTGCTTTGAGCTAAATGCTAATCAAAATGAAAATACTAACATGCTGACGCTGACCTGGTATAATGTACAGGAAAAGTAAAAGTCAGTAGGATTCGTCCTCTGGGCACTATGAATGTCTGCACAAAAAGGGATGGCAATCCATCTGACAGTCGTTCAGATATTTCTGTCCTGAACAAAGTGGTGGACTGACCGTCTGACTGACTGACATTGCTATTCGGAGCCATTCAGCTAGCATGGCTAAAAGACATCACAAGTTAACAATTAGTAGATGTTGGGCCCTCATGGCCTGGACAAAGCCTTCACCATGTGCTCTGAAACAAAGAGACTGGGGCCTGCCTATATTGCAGTTGTTAAGAGCAAGCTCCAAGGAAAGTTTCACATGGCCTTAGATGGGAAAAGCCCTAAAACAACAACACTGCAAGCCCATCGGACAAACAGCCACAGACACCCTGGACCCCCTGTGGCTCAGCCCTGCTTTCCCTGAAACCACAAAACTCTCTGTCCCACCTAAACACACCGCTCTTCCCGTCCAACTCACGTCGATGTAAGGAGGCACAGAAACATAGCTTGGCTGTTTTTAACAGAAAACTTGGCCATTCCACGCGATTCAATTCGCAAGCAAGGAGGCAAGAACAACTTTGCTTTGCTGCTTTTCAAAGAAAACCCTAGGTCAGTCTTACATTCACTGGACTAATAAAGACTGTTTTGTTTAGTTTTTGCATCCTGAGGCAGAGAACAGATAACTTATATGTCCCGTTCTCTGCCCGTTAAAGTCGACTTTGTGCCAGATATGAGGACGAGAATCCCCTTGACTTCCGAAAGAAATTCTCTGCCACAGAGAGAGTTTATAGATAGATAGATATATACTTTATTCATCCCGCAAGGGGAAATTTGTTAATCGCACGCAGCTTGGAGCTGCGCAGCCTGAGTTTAACTGAGAAACTCAGAAGGACCACTAAGAAGGACCATTAAGAAATCATCTCAACGTAAGATGTTTAGCTTGGTGTCTGGGCTTAGTTAGGTCATTGTGTTTATTACCTTGCTTGTGTTTACTGTATTGTTATAACTGTGACTTTATCATTTAAAAGACCAGAACCGCCGGTTTCTGCGTGATAAGTTAACAATTTCCGTATTCCACAGCTGCACGGCACACACACACACACACACACACACACACACACACACACACATTCTCTCTCACCAGATTGTATTTTGATTTTAGATAGCATGCTCATACATGTATAGTATTTGTTAGTTTTAGATATTTTTTGACCTGATCAATATTATTGGAACTTAATAAACTTTGTTTACTTTAAAGAGCAGCTGTCTGTGATCACTTTTGTGCATGTGTATTGTGATTATAGCTGGATATGTGGCCTGTTGCTTGAATTCAAACCTTCACTGTTCACTCTGAATGTGTAATAGTACTTTGACTATTTTTTTTAAAATTAATTTTATTTCATTACACTATATTTATCCCGTTGAGGGGGAAATTTTTCTCTGCATTTGACCCAT
Source organism: Cebidichthys violaceus (assembly GCF_023349555.1). NCBI lineage: Eukaryota > Metazoa > Chordata > Actinopteri > Perciformes > Stichaeidae > Cebidichthys > Cebidichthys violaceus. The sequence continues at coordinate 5,613,458 of NW_027176285.1, forward strand.
CCCTGTACCAGGGAGCAGTGGGCTGCCCATGACAGTGCAGCCGCTAGGGGGACAATGTCTTGCTCAAGGACACTACGACTCAGAACACATCCCACCCTCTGGTTCCCAGACAACCCTCTTAGCCTAGTGAGCTAGTCGCCAAACTAATTATGAGACTTCATTTATAGTTTGGTTATTGGTCCCTGTTCTCAGGGTGGTGCCCCTTTATTATTAATTGGTAATAATCTTACAGACATTAATAATTCTATTAATGTCAATAATTTAGTTTTCATATTTGCTGATAACTCAAACATGCTCCTTTTCGTTCCCAACATACATTTGTACGAATTGATAGGATTTATGTATTTATTTATAACATCTGATAAATTGCATAGTTAATGGCCTGACAGTCCTATCAACATTCTGCTTATTCACATTTTTGTGTGAAAGATGGAAAATAATTGACAGATTGTTGTGGCTGAAATCTTGTTATGTCACACGGCTTCTCCAATCAGACTAACCTGTATTGCTTAGAGGACTGGATGTGGAAGTTATGGCAATGTCCATCATTGCAATAAGTTTCAGCTGTATACTGCGAGCATAATAATTTTTGCTCTATGTTGTAAAGGGGGCCAAGTCCAAACCATTTATCTTTAGGGAACAAATCAAAGACTGAACCTTGTAGCTACATTTTTGACAGGATATTTGGTGGTTGATGCATGCTGGTATTAACCTGACCCGCCAGATGGTTGGTTACACAGATCCACTTGAGAAGTTGTCATTGGAACTGTATTTAAAAAGGCAGGGACTTGCAGACAGGAGCACAGACTGAAAGCGAACAGCTCTCGTGACTGACGACGTTAACAGCTCTCGTGACTTACGACGCTAACAGCTCTCGTGACTAGCAACGCTAACAGCTCTCGTGACAACATGACATCATAACAACACAACAGGACTAGCGACACAACGGGACTAAGGACATGAACAACACAACGTGACTGACGAGACAACGGGACTGAGGACACTAACAGCCGTCGTGACTAACGACACAAACGTGACTTACAACACAACAGGTCTAACAACACAACGGGACTAATGACACAACGGGATTGAAGACACTAAGTTGTCGTGACTAACGAAACCAACAGCTCTCGTGCATAACGACACTAATGAGACTAACGACACAACGTGACTAGCGACACAACGTGACTAACGACACAACGGAACTAAGGACACTAAATTGACTGACGAGACAACGGGACTAAGGACACTAGCAGCCGTCGTGACTAACGACACAAACGTGACTAACAACACAACAGGACTAACGACACAAACGTGACTAACAACACAACAGGACTAACGACACAACAGGACTAACGACACAAAGGGACTGAAGACACTAACAGTCGTTGTGACTTACGATACTAATGCGACTTATGACACCAACGTGACTTATGACACTAACAGCTCTCATGACAAACAACACGAGACTAACGGAACTAAGGGCACTAAATTGACTGACGAGACAACGGGACTAATGACACAACAGCTGTTGTGACTAACGACACTAAAGTGACTTACGACACTAACGACTTACATTATTAAAGACTAAAGAGACAAAAGTACTACCTTTATTAGTTCATGCATCAAAATGAAGATCCAATGGACAGAAACTACACTGGGATTTTAGCTTGGTCCACAACAAACACAGCAGTAGATTGGTTTATGTATTCATGGCATTAAGGTTCTTGGAAACTTCTGCAAAAAAAAATTAAACAGGATTTGAATTTACAAAAAAAATCTACAAGCAGGCTTGTTTCACTACAGTCATGATACTGTAGGAATTCTCTTGGTGAGGTTTCGGACTCCATAAAGCAGGTTGTCATAATCTTCCCTGCTCCATGTCTTTGTTTCCTGTTTAACTTCATTTCTCACCTCTACTCTCGTTTCAGATCACTTCACTGCCTGCCTTTGTGTTTTCACGGCAGTTTCAATCGGCTGCCCCAGCCTGATCAGTTTCACATGTCTCTCGTTATTCCTGCAGTCGCTTGACCTCCTGCACACCTGTCCCCACTTCCCCAATCAGTCATTTCCTACATATACCAGCCCAGTTCCCCAGTTTGTCATCGTTGTTATGTGGTGTTCTGTTTGTCAGTTTGCCTTCAACCTGCCTTTCTGGCCATTTGACCTTATTTTACTCTTGCCTCCAGTAAGCAGAATTGTCAATAAATCTGTTAAGTAATCCTGCTGCCTCCTCAACCCTCTGCATTTGGGTCCAATACCTGTTCCCTGCACCGTGACACAGTCAGGCTATAGTCCAAAAAAGTGAACACAAGACAGACACTGACACAGATACTGGGTTGTAAAAAGTGAGCAATCAAGTTAACAAAAAGGAAATAATTCTTAATTAAATGAGTTTATTGAACAGAGCTTTGTGAGCAGTGTTGTGGCAATTTATCTTTAGATATAACGTATATAGATTAAACCTGAACATATGCAGATGGTGCCATCTGAACTCACCAAACCCAAATAATAAATATTATCTAATCAAAGGTATTTCATGTCTGGCTTGCTGTAGTGTCATTCTGATCTTACCACTTAACCATCTTCCATAGAGACATCAGCACATACCAAGGCTGGGACCTTGGCCTGGATGCCTCGGCAGATGGAGGAGGACGCCTGGAAAGGGGGATGGGATGCATATGTACTCTGTTCAACCTTTTCTCGTGCTTAGACCTCCGAACCGGAGGGAAAAGAGCTCTATTCAATAAATACTCAAAGACATTTGAGAGCTTTAACATCATGGTTATTTCTCACAGGGAAATTAATAAGATTAATTTCCACCACAAGCAGGATATATTTTCAGGTTTCAAAATCTTCACCTAATGTTTTAAAGAGGAGAAGGACTCGCCGACTTGCTTCAACCACTTCTCTTCCTGGAATGTATCAAAACCTGTGTGGTGGCAATTTCGCAATTCCACTTTGACAAAGAGCCACGAGACAAGAATCTCTTACAGTATTGTCACACTCAATGCTCAGAGCATGGGAAACAAAACAAAGGTTACTTCACAATGCGGGCACCAAGGAGAAACTGTTCATTACTTTTATACCTAAGAGCTGTCTTGTCCTCGACTCCTTTTCTGTTCATGCTCCCTCCACCCAAAACTTTTTCTCCTCACAAAACACCCTTCTCTGTTTTTCTTGTCATGTAAGGCACTTTGGCAATTTGCTCCCCTCCGACAAACTATCAGCCATGGCCTCTCTCATTGTTGCCAATTAGCAAACGCTCAGCTAGCTCTCCAACAGGTTAAGGCTTGACCTTTTTGTTAAAGGGACAGTATGTAGCATTTAGGGGGAACTATTGGCAGAAATGAATATATTATTAAGTATGTTTTTTTTTGTGTATAATCACCTGAAAATAAGAATAGCTGATCACCATGTTTCTACGGTAGCTGAGATTTGACAAACAAAACACTGGCTCTAAATAGGGCCATTCGTGTTTTTGTGTTGGCCTCCAAGTTTCAACCTCACCGCTATGTTGCAAGATCCTACAAACTAATTCTTTAATGTTTCACATGTTTTAATGTTTCCGATCGTTAGATTGCTTTTATCCTGCTGTATTTTGAGTTTCTCTTCTTGACCGTACTTTTAAACTTTATTCTTAGACTACAAACGAGTATGGCTATGTGTGGGGACTGCAAACTCGCATACTCACAGTTAAGGGACGATTTCCACCACCTGGAGTCTGAACTCCGGATTTGTATCCGTAGCGTCGGCCCAGGCAAAGCATATCTCATATATGCAATCTTCCAGGCTTGCTGTCACGGCAGCTCGATCACTCACCTTCGTAGAGTCTCAGCTGGTCTCGGACACTGCAGACACTCTGCCCTGGCTACCCTCGCTGCACACCGTCAGTCCTCCGACCACGAGCTGGTAGCAGCTGCTCTAGATCCGACCCATAGCTCCACTCCAAAACCGCCAGATCCTCGGTCCAAACCATCCTGGATAGAGGTGGTATGCCGTGGCCCCCAGAAAGATCCAGCTGGGGTTTCTCCGGAGCCTCTGTTAACCATCTCCAACCGCTTCACAATCCTGTCGGATAATACTCCCGCCGCGTCTGCATCTATCCCAGGATGGGGGTCTAGGGATGAAGGGATGTAGGGTAGGGATAGGGGTCGAGGGATGAAGGTATCTAAGGATGGGGGTAGAGGGATGAAGGGTAAGGGATGAAAGGGTGTAGGGAAGAAGAAACAAGGAGGGTAGAGAGGGTCCTGGAAAGAAGGTTGGGGGGAGCGATGGGGGACTGTTGGTGTCTGGTGGCTGGCGAGAGCGATGGGGGACCGTTGGTGTCTGGTGGCTGGCGAGAACGGGGGAATGGAGACTGTAGAGTGGAGTCTCTTCGGAAGCTCGGTGGTGCAGAGTCCCCAAAAGACAGTTTCATGAAGATGGATGCTGGTGGGCGTTTCTGATGTCATTCAGGTTGGAATGGATGTAGGAGAGGCACACGGAGGGGAAGAAGATGGTGTGGCTGGGAATTCCTTGACTTGATGCGGAATGAATGGCCCGGGGGGGGGGACTGCGCTGTTGTTGGAGTGGTCTGTGCAGCTGGGGTATCCGGTAGAGGTGGGAGGAGTTGGCTGAAGTTGGCCGAGGTGGGTGGGACATGAAAGGTAGAAGTAAGAGAAAAGGAAAGGATGCTAGGATGGAGGGATGAATGTTTCTGGGTTAATAGTGAAGTCTGGGGAAAAGAAATTGCAAGGTGAGATGTCTCTGGGACAGAGGGAGCTTGAAGTGGGTGGTATACGACCTGGCACTCTGAAAGGACTGATGTAGATGACTGGGCTTCTTCGGCCGTGTGATCCATCATCGGCGCTGCAGCTGACGTGACGCGGGGAAGAGAGAGCGTGAGAGCGGTAGGGTAAAGGATGAAGGGATGAGGGGATTAGGGTCGTGGGGTCAAGGGATGGGATGCCGAAATCCCCCCAGGGCTACTTAACATTACGTTTAAATAACTAAATGTTGACTTTTGGTTTCGTAACTTAACTTTAAAATAACTCAGTGTTGATTTTGGTTTCACAACGGGACACGAGCACCTACTCTCTAATACAGCACACACGAGCGTTTCTTGAATTTAAACATAAAGCTCTCAAGCACATTCATTTCCAGTCAGTCCTCTTGTTTCCTGCTTCCTCCGCCCCTCACAGATCTGCAAGTTCACATATGGGTGTAACCAATATGCTGTGACGTGCAAGTGCATACGCCCCATTCGATGCATATCAGTGAACATGAAGAAGTCAAACTATTTGACATTCACTGTCTCTGAGAGGTGAAATGGCGCAGCGAGGAATTCCGCTGGACCAGGACAAGCTCTGCTGTTCGATCTGTCTGGATCTAATGAAGGATCCGGTGACTATTCCCTGTGGACACAACTACTGTATGAACTGTATCAAAAGCCACTGGGATGAAGAAGATCAGAAGAAACTCCACAGCTGTCCTCAGTGTAGACAGGAATTTATTCCGAGGCCTGCCCTGGTGAAAAACACCATGCTGGCAGCTTTAGTGGAGGAGCTAAAGAAGATGGGACTCCAACCTGCTCCAGCTGAGCACTGCTATGCTGGACCTGAAGATGTGGCTTGTGATTTCTGCACTGGGAGAAAACTGAAAGCTCTCAAGTCCTGTCTGCAGTGTGTGGTCTCTTATTGTGAGCAGCACCTCCAGCCTCACTATGAATCCACTGCCTTTGAGAAGCACAAGCTGATCGACCCCTCCAAGAAGCTTCAGGAGAACATTTGTACTCGTCACAATGAGGTGATGAAGATATTTTGCCATACTGATCATCACTGTATCTGTTATCTGTGCTCCATGGAGGATCATAAAGGCCACAACACAGTCCCAGCTGCAGCAGAAAGGACTAAGAGGCAGAAAGAGCTTGGGGCGAGTCGACAGAAGATCCAGCAGAGAATCCAGAACAGAGAGAAAGATGTGAAGGTGCTTCAGCTAGAGGTGGTGGCTATCAATCGCTCCGCTGATAATGCTGTGACGGACAGCGAGAAGATCTTCACAGATCTGATCCGTCTCATTGAGAAAAGAAGCTCAGATGTGAAGCAGCAGATCAGATCTCAGCAGAAAAGTGAAGCGAGTCGAGTCAAAGAGCTTCAGAAGGAGCTAGAGGAGGAGATCTCTGAACTGAGGATAAAAGACGCTGAGCTGGAGCAGCTGTCACACACAGAGGACCACACCCATTTTCTACTCAAGTATCCCCTTCTGTCACGTCTTAGTGACTCTACAGACTTACCCAGTACAAATATCGGTCTCTTGAGGTACTTTGAGGATGTGCCAGCGGCTGTGTCTGAGGCCAATATTAAACTACAGGACATTCTTAATGAGGAATGGATCAAGATCTCATATACATTGACTAACATAGATGTTTTACTTCCACAAGTAGAGCCGAAGACCAGAGATGAATTGTTAAAATATTCACAAAGACTTACACTGGATCCAAACACAGCAAACACACGGGTGTTAATATCAGAGGAGAACACTAAAGCATCAAACGTTAATAGAAAACAGACGTATTCAAGTCACCCAGATCGATTTCTTAACAGGTCTCAGGTCCTGTGTCAAGAGAATCTGACTGGACGTCACTACTGGGAGGTGGATTGGAGTGGGTTAGGAGTTCATGTAGCTGTCACATACAAGGATATTAGCAGAAAAGGAAATTCTAAAAGAAGGCAAGGACAGCCAGAAGGAAATTTACAATGCTTTAATTTGTGAGTTTTAAGTATCATTATTATATTACCTTTTCTTTGTTAGATTATAAGCTATTTGTAGATAATTAACTTATATGGATATGGATATGGGAAGATTGAAGCTGTCACAGTTTGGCTCAACGGCCTCAGACTATTTGTGTGAAGACTGGACTGTGTTGCATCTGTTTCTAGAAGAATTTGTGTTTGGGGATCTTCTTTTTTGTTTTGTACTTGTTTCATTCAGGTTCGGTGTTTCCTGCTTTTATTTTGTAAGTTCACTCTCCCTGTGTGTCCTGTCTGGGCTTACTTCCTTGTCTATTGTGTGTTTTCTCGCCTCTGTTGACTGTCTGCCCTGATTAGTTCCACCTGTCCTCTGTGTCCTGCTTGTCCTGTTGGACTCAAGCTTGTAAGCATTTTTGAATTAAATCATTGCATAGTTTCTGCTGCCTTAAGAGTGACAGAACCAGAGTATTTTATCACATTTACCAGGATTTACTGATTTGATATGTGAATTAAATAAATCAATGAAGATATTTCTTTTGTCAAAATGAACACAGTGTCCTTGTGTGTCTATTTTTAGAAAGTATTAAAGCTACAGAAGAAAATCTAAAAGTGATTGGAGAGTATAACTGAGGGCATTCTCTGACTAGAACACAACAAAGTGCAGTCGTGGAATCCAGACTAACAGGAAGCAGCAGCGTTATCAAAGCATTGGGCCAGTTAAATGTCTGATTGAAGCCAATCAGCCTCATTCACACATTTAAAAAAAATGCTTTCTCTCAAATTCATTGTAAACACAGAATAGGAGACAATCAAGAAAACCCGTCTGATTAATTAACAATGTATAGGCCATTGATTTGTTCTTCCCATGTGCAAATCTTTGTGAATCTGAATCGTTTTAAAAGGGTAGGTTCCGATTTTTTATACTCAAAAACGTTCACAAGCTTCACCAGCAGTGATTGACAGCTGAATTAAACACTCCTTGGCACTGATTGGTTGTTTTCCTTCAGTCACTGTGGAATCTCGCGAATACCATTAGAAGTATTAAAAGGAGGCGGAGCAACCTGATTTTTTCACAGCTTATCCGTCTCATATATGTCTGTCAGGACATAGTGTTAATGGGGATCGTTTAAATGAACAAATAAATAAACAAATAGTTTTTCAAATAAACAAATGGCAGAAAAGAAGAGCAGAAAGATTTAAAAAAAAGTAAATAACAAGAAATACATTGAGTTACTAAAAGAAAGCAACACAAGATGAAAAACATGTTTCATCTCATTTACAGACTGAAACTTCCCAAAAGGAGAAGTGGTTGGCTGGTTCACATTCACAACTATGTATGAAATTCCTCTGCTGATTTTGCCTGTTTTTTTTGCACCCAGTCATAAGCTACCATGTGGAGGCCCAGCAGAAGTCTTGATGATGTAGAAGAACTTTAATCCAAAAGCAATGACTTATCAAATATGTTTTTCAAATGTTCAAATGTTTTCCACTTTGCATTTGACCTGAAGTCAAATGCAAAGTGGATGCAACACATCCACATGCTGTGACGGTTTGGCAGTTCTTTCATGTGCTGGAATTTTAACATGCCTAAATCATGCTCAATGACCACACGAGCTGCAGTAAGCTTTTTGTTAAAGCGCCTCTGCCCATTATCCCTGTAGGTTTCATCAGTTGTCGCAACAGAGGATAAGCTGAATCCTCGATAACGTGCATTCCCTCTGGGACCAGGGCCTGGAGACATTCTTCCAAAAGCCGTGCAACATCTGTGTTGGCTATGGGATTGTTGCAATGTGGTGTTTTGAAATAAGAATGTGACAGCACAGACTGTATTTGCAAAATCCAGTTGTTTAAAACGGTAACTGAGATTTGTGAAGTGCTTCTCCCTGTAGGCCACAAAATGTGATGGGATGGATGTGTGTTGACCAGAGAACAAAAGTCATGGGAGAAGTGTTGAAACTTTTTGAGATGTGGAATCTGTCTGCCACCTCCTGGTTGGACAGAGTAATTTGGTTTGCTGTCTGTTCATGTAGAATGGTCCCAGCGTGGTCATTAGGTCCTAGTTAGCAGAGAAGAGAGTCAAACTGACATGCAGATATCAGTGATTATACTTTGGCCTCAAAAATGCTGTTGATAAGCCTACTTCTACTTGTCCTCTTGATAGTGTGAAATTACTGTTTTAGTCAGTGACACTGACTTAAAAAGTCCTATAATATTGAACTGTTTTTAGACTGATTCAATTAACCTAAGATGTTGGAGGATTCTTAAATCCATTTTATTAGTTTACCTGATAACTTCTGAATCAACAACCTATGGGTTCGATATTTTTCACTGGACAGCAGCAATCAGAAAAAGTAGGCAAAGCATGATGCTGAAAGAACTGTAACCAGGGCCATATGTTATGGCTCATTTGAAATATTTACATGAAACAAATCACCTTCTACAGGGGATCTATTCCGCTTCAACTTCAATGGCAATCAAGAACGCATTAGCAATTTCATCAGCCATAGATATCCAAACGTGGTCTGCAAACTACAAGTAGCCTAAAGATGGATCCAACAGGATGTAAACTTCCTGAGTATTCTTTGAAGGCTGCCCCTGCTGCTGCCGCCTAATCTCGTCCACTTTCCAGACTTGGCACAGTACATCTCAAACAAGCCTATTGTCAATGCCAAAACTAAAAATAATCAGCTGTCCAGTCACAGCATGGGGTGGAACAACGGGGGGAGCTAATCATCACCGACACAACCTACTAGGATGAACTGCGCCTTGCCTGGAAAGTGGACGAGAGCAGGAGGCAGCAGCAGGGGGCAAAAAACTACTGTCAAGTCAAACAGTTTTCAGCTGCCTTCTAAGAATAAACAGGAAACTGGAATATATATATATATGTGTATATACTGTATATATGTGGAAATGTGTGTGTATCTGCATTGTATGCTCTCCTTTGTTCTTTTTATGTGTGCCTGTGAAACACTTTGCTGCTCGTGTGTTGTATAAATAATCTTTATTATTATCAACCACACAAGATATGTTTTTGGATTAAACCTGTATTGCACAACATGAGACGAATAGACAACAATCGAGCATTAAATATTATAATTACACAGGAAAAATAGGATTTTCCTCAAAACATGGCGTTTGTTGTCAAATCTAAGAGCCAATCAGAGGTGGCTACATACACATATGCTACATACATATATGCTAATACCAGAGGTGAACACAGGAAGGAAACCGAAACTGGGCTTCAATGACTGAGCAATGAAACTGAAAAAAACAGGAAAGAAAACAGAAGGAAACTAAAATACAGAAAATACAGCCACACAAAACAAGATGAGTCAAAACGTCTGCTGGGAAAAAGGCCTATTACAGTTTTTTTCAATCGCTAACAAGCGCTTACCCATACTTCAGATACTTTTTCTAAACTCTTAACACAGACTCACACCTACAAACCACAATTGGCGAAATGGATCATTTTCTTCTCAAAAACACATTTTGTTAAATATATACTAACTCTTTATTTCAAAATAGAACACATCTTTCTCTGCACACACTAACTTTACCAAAACACTGGAAATCTGACTCAAAATGAAATTATTCTGTCAAAGAATAACTCTTGTTTTAACTTCACAAGGTCCTTCCAGTCAATCAAAGTACACCAGGTTTCAAAATACTGGCTATTGCTGACATTACAAAAACTGCATAGACTTTTATGTTTCAGTTTTACAGGTATTTGCATGCAAAACATGCAATCCACTGTTTTTACACTAGATTTCTTGGTTGGGAACTGTATGTCCACATGTAATGTTCACATTCAAAAGCATTCCAGTAAAAACCAAATCAGTTTTTTTTCCCTTTACTGTTTACTACAGGAGGTACAGTATAAATACTGTTTACAATATGATAGAACAGAAAACGTTTTACAGTATTGCTTACAGTGAACAAAATATCCATGAAACACACAAGAGCATTCTGAACAAAAAAACAACCGCAAAAAGCCCAGATAAAAAGGGGGGGGGACTAAAAAAAGGACTTCAAACCATGTTGTTATTGCTTGCGAATGATGGAAAGCCACATTGTCCCAGGTGATTACAAAGGTCCTCATGTTTTCACCCTCCTGATTCTGCTCTGGAACCAGGCGCTGGTGGAGATCATTGACAAAGGCAAGGAGGCGCTCGGTATTGTAGGGTCCAACCTGACATCTGTGAAGGAGTAATCCTGCATTTGCAATTGCTGCACACATGGTAATGTTTGCCCCTCTCTGTCCTGGCACATAAACTGTGGCCCTTTTTCCAATGACATTTCGTCCACGTCGACGCCTTTTGGCCAGATTGAATCCTGCCTCATCTATGTATATGAATTCATGAGGGGCCTGGTTGGCCTCCAATTCCATAACTCTCTGAAACAAAGTTTATGTAAATCATGTCATTACTGTATACCATACTGTACTGTAACCTATTACTGTGTAGGTTACCTACTTGAAAAGTGCAAAGCTTATAGAACTGGACATTGAATTGAATATACACTATACCTGGACATATTGTCGTCGTAGCTCCTTGACTCTCTCACTGTTCCTCTCAAAGGGAACAGTGTAGAGCTGCTTCATCCGCACTCTGTGTTTGGACAATGTCCGCGTAATGGTTGTGAGGCTGATGCTATCGATATTGTCAAATATCCCATGGTCCTCCACAATTGTACTTTGAATTTCATGCAGTTTTATTGCATTATTTGCAACAACCATTTCTACAATGGCAAGCTCTTGATCATTAGTGAGGAGCTTTCCTCTTCCCCCAGAGGGAGGAAGACGTTGCATTCTTTAGAGGGACAAAAAATTCAACATATGCATTACTGTATGGCCTTATTGACATGTCAAGTGAGAATAGAAACAATCCATGTAAAATGCAATACTTACCTGTTGGTTTGTTGAAAGATGCGTATAATGGAGGCAACCGTTGACCGCCTCAAATTGGGCTGCACTCTTTCACCAGCCTCTCTTAGTGAAAGACCGTGGTTGATTACATGGTCAATGATAGTGGCACAAATTCCATCACTGATTACTGTTCTTGCAGCCCTTGGAATGCCACCACCACGCATTCTTACACCTCTACCTTGCCCTCTCCTTGGGCCTGCTCTTCTCCCTGGCCCTGCTCCTCTCACTGCACCTGCACCTCTTACTGCATCTCTCACTGCTCCTGCACCTCTCACTGCTCCTCTCACTGCTCCTGCACCTCTCACTGCACCTCTCACTGCTCCTGCACCTCTCACTGCACCCCTCACTGCTCCTCTCACTGCTCCTGCACCTCTCACTGCATCTCTCACTGGGCCTGCTCTTCTTCCTGGGCCCCTTGCTCTTACTCTTCCTCGTCCAGACATTACAGTGTTTGTCTTTTTCTGTTTCTGTTTCCAAAAACATCACTCCTCAAAGTCCTCCTTTTACTGTATAAGTAATCCCACTGAGTCTAAGCCAGACTGGAATCAGCTGTGGTTTGCCCAATTTACCCAACATAAATCAGCAGTGTGTCAATTATTCAATTGTTTGTTTATTATCAGCTGAGATATATTGTTTTAGAACTGATGTCATTGCAGAAGAGGTTTTTAGACTGTATCTAAGGTTTGGAATATTGTTTTTGCCATTGTGGGATGTTGTGTGTTAACATTCGTAAATAATACAAAAACAATCCATAATTTTGTTGGGAGGTATAGCTTGTCTGTTAAGAAAATGTAAGCATTGTGGAAATGTGTTCACTGACTGCATATTGTTTGAAAACGACATGAAATGTGTGAATGGTATGGCCACAAAAGACCGATGCTGTGCTAATTGTGTTTAGAGTTTTGAAAATGTGACCACTGGTTGGACAAACGCTTGGTAGCGCCTGAAAAAAACAACAAGGAGCTACGACGACAATATGTCCAGGTATAGTGTATATTCAATTCAATGTCCAGTTCTATAAGCTTTGCACTTTTCAAGTAGGTAACCTACACAGTAATAGGTTACAGTACAGTATGGTATACAGTAATGACATGATTTACATAAACTTTGTTTCAGAGAGTTATGGAATTGGAGGCCAACCAGGCCCCTCATGAATTCATATACATAGATGAGGCAGGATTCAATCTGGCCAAAAGGCGTCGACGTGGACGAAGATGTGGCCTGTGATGTCTGCACTGGGAGAAAACTGAAAGCTCTCAAGTCCTGTCTGCAGTGTGTGGTCTCTTATTGTGAGCAGCACCTTCAGCCTCACTAGGAATCCCCTGCCTTTGAGAAGCACAAGCTGATCGACCCCTCTAAGGAGCTCCAGGAGAACATCTGTACTTGTCACAATGAGGTGATGAAGATATTCTGCCGCACTGATCAACAGTGTATTTGTATTCTCTGCTCCACGGATGAACATAAAGGCCATGACACAGTCTCAGCCACAGCAGAAATGGCCAAGAGCCAGAAAGAGCTTGGGGCGAGTCGACAGAAGATCCAGCAGAGAATCCAGAACAGAGAGAAAGATGTAAAGGTGCTTCAGCTAGAGGTGGTAGCTATCAATCGCTCCGCTGATAATGCTGTGACGGACAGCGAGAAGATCTTCACAGATCTGATCCGTCTCATTGAGAAAAGAAGCTCAGATGTGAAGCAGCAGATCAGATCTCAGCAGAAAAGTGAAGCGAGTCGAGTCAAAGAGCTTCAGAAAGAGCTAGAGGAGGAGATCTCTGAACTGAGGAGAAAAGACGCTGAGCTAGAGCAGCTGTCACACACAGAGGAACACACCCAGTTTCTACAGAACTACCACTCACTGTCATATCTTAGTGACTCTACTGACTCATCCAACATCAATATATGCCCTCTGCAATGCTTTGAGGATGCGATGGCAGCCGTGTCAGAGGTCAGAGATAAACTACAGGACTTTCTGAGTGAGGAATCCACCAAGATCTCACTGGCAGGGACTGAAGATGTTTTACTACCACAGGCAGAGCCCGAGACCAGAACTGATTTCCTCAAATATTCATGTCAAATCACACTGAATCCAAAAACAACAAGCACAAAGCTGTTGTTGTCTGAAGGGAACAGGAAAGCAACAGTGAAGAGAGCATCACACTTCACACAGTTGATTATGGCAAAACAGGTACACTCTAGTTTCCCAGGTTCACCCAGTAGCATTAACAGTTTTCAGGTCCTGAGCAGAGAGAAACTGACTAGACAATGTTACTGGGAGGTGGAGTGGATTGGGATTAATGTTTCAGTAGCAGTCACATACACACATATGAGAGGAGCAGTCTATGAAAGTGGATTTGGGAACAATGACAAGTCTTGGGCAGTATATTGTTGGAGTGGCGGTTATGAATTCAGACATAACAACATCAAAACCTCCATCCCAGACCCTCACTCCTTCAGAGTAGGAGTGTATCTGGACCACAGTGCAGGTATTCTGTCCTTCTACAGCATCTCTGAGACCATGACTCTCCTCCACAGAGTCCAGACCAAGTTCACTCAGCCGCTCTATGCTGGACTTTGGGTTGGTTATGGATCCACAGCTGAGCTCAAGTAGACAGGAAGTAGTGGGATGTTTTTCTTCTTCTTTGTTGCTCGCCTCTCTTTGATGTCATGTTTCTGCACTTCCTATGACCTGATAATCATGACTGCTGTCTTCTGCCTTTAATTATGTGTCAATATTGTTTACGTTTCTGAATGTTTTGGTTGAATCATAAGCCTTTTTATCTTAAACAGTTTATTGCCATTAATATTGAAGATGCTGGTAATATTAACTCAAAGCATATTCTGAAGTATTTTAAGTATGAAACTATATATATTTTATTATTTGGACAAAGTTTTTTTAGTTGCTACATATTTTGGTCTTGTGGGGTCATAAACTGAATATGCTTTCAGAGGACAAAGCAAGAATTTTAAAGTATTTCCTTGGATGTTGTTTTGCACTTTCTAACATTTTATAGCCCAACTATTAATCAATTAATTGTGAAAATGTATTAACTTAACAAAAACCCTAATATACATATTTACAAAAGTGTATTACGTGTCACTATCATTACTTTTATACTTTATAACATACTGGTTTAACAGACATCATTTTGATGAAGTGAATATGTAGATAGACTGATAGACTGAACTAGTACTATACCAGGATTTACTGATTGCATGTGAACAAAATAAAGAATAACTGTTTCCCCCCTCAGAAAAAAAAATATTTCTTTTGAGTTCATTGAAGAAATTCTACTAGAGCTGCTGGAGAGAGGAGAAAAAAAGCTGTGTGCTCCTTATTAATTAACTGTTTTTTTCCCTCTGGCCTGAGAAACAGCAGACATATACTAGTATACTGTATATATGTGCTGTTATACTTGGAAAAATAAAGAGCTGAAATGTATCGGAAATAATCAATGTAATGAATGTGGAAAAAAGCAGCAGCTCCTCCTGCAGTGACACTAACTTCATAAGTTCAAGGCATCAGCTAAAATGAAGATTGAATGTATACAAACTGCAGAACCAGAGTTTACCTGAATTACATAACACTAACAACTGTCCACTGGAGAGTAAGGCCCAATCCCAGTGTCCCCCTTAAGGCCTTAAACCCTGAACCCTCAGGGACTTCACTGACATCACCTGATAAATGATCTAGCGTGAGAGACAGCAGGGGCTTGAAATGGTATAAATAGGAAAACACTTTACTGCACATAACATGTTACCATTTGTTCAACTGTGGGTATTTACGGTGGTCTGTGAGGCATCACTACGGTGGTCTGTGAGGCATCACTACGGTGGTCTGTGAGGCATCTCTACGGTGGTCTGTGTGGCATCTCTACGGTGGTCTGTGTGGCATCACTACGGTGGTCTGTGAGGCATCACTACGGTGGTCTGTGAGGCATCTCTACGGTGGTCTGTGTGGCATCACTACGGTGGTCTGTGTGGCATCACTACGGTGGTCTGTGAGGCATCACTACGGTGGTCTGTGTGGCATCACTACGGTGGCCTGTGTGGCATCACTACGGTGGTCTGTGTGGCATCACTACGGTGGTCTGTGAGGCATCACTACGGTGGTCTGTGAGGCATCACTACGGTGGTCTGTGTGGCATCACTACGGTGGCCTGTGAGGCATCACTACGGTGGCCTGTGAGGCATCACTACGGTGGTCTGTGTGGCATCTCTACGGTGGTCTGTGTGGCATCACTACGGTGGTCTGTGAGGTATCTGTATGGTGGTCTGTGAGGTGTCACTACGGTGGTCTGTGTGGCATCTCTACAGTGGTCTGTGTGGCATCACTACGGTGGTCTGCGAGGCATCTCTACGGTGGTCTGTGATGCATCTCTACGGTGGCCTGTGAGGCATCACTATGGTGGCCTGTGAGGCATCACTACGGTGGTCTGTGTGGCATCACTACGGTGGTCTGTGTGGCATCACTACGGTGGTCTGTGAGGCATCTGTACGGTGGTCTGTGAGGTGTCACTACGGTGGTCTGTGAGGCATCACTACGGTGGCCTGTGTGGCATCACTACGGTGGTCTGTGTGGCATCTCTACGGTGGTCTGTGTGGCATCACTACGGTGGCCTGTGAGGCATCACTACGATGGCCTGTGTGGCATCACTACGGTGGCCTGTGTGGCATCACTACGGTGGTCTGTGTGGCATCTCTACGGTGGTCTGTGAGGTGTCACTACGGTGGTCTGTGAGGCATGTCTACGGTGGTCTGTGTGGCATCTCTACGGTGGCCTGTGAGGCATCATATATATATATATATATATATATATATATATATATATATATATATTTGTTTACATATAACAGTGCCACTGGCTGTGAAGGCCACTTTCCTTTTAACACATGATAAAAATAAACTACTGCATTTAAAGTAAATATTTCTGCGATTTCATTCACCAAGTAGTAAAGAGTACTCATGGCTGTAAAAAGTTAAAGTATCATTGTGTGTCTAACAATAGATTTGTGAATGGTTATTCTAGTTCCTAGTCCACTAAACAACCCCTCATAGCTTAAATCCTAGATATCAAAACCTATCCTGGCACCTTAACACGAGCATAGATCCATTAGAGAAAAGCTGCCATTAACTGACGCAACTGATAGCTGCATTCGGCCAGGGGCCATCTCGGCCTTGTGCAGTTGCCAGAGGAAGAAGGGTAGACATCAGGAGAGACGGTAGTGAGCAAAGCTAGGCGAGTTTCCTCCACCACCAGCTTAAACAAGATCCCAGGGTATTGGTGGATCTTGGTTGGTGAAAACCCAACGGACTTGGTGATCTGGAGCTTTTAAAAGAGAGCTGGTTTACTAGTTAGTCTTGTATCAGGGCTTAAAACTCTCGGATCTAACACTGTATAAGTCAGCTAAAATGGACAGAGACGCAAAAATACAGAGAGCCTCAAATGCTAGCTTTGTAGTCCATGTATCATGGTCCTGGGCGGTCATTGAGAGCAATGATTGAGTCATTCAGGCATTTATAACACTAGTTATTGGAAGAATGCTGTAAATACATATCAACTGGACATATGAGTTTCACATGCTTGTAAAAAATATCTGCACTTCCAGCTTTAATTTCTTCCAGTGTATAGTTGTGAGCACTGACCACTAACCGGTGTCCTTACATCATGGTGAACTATGGCCTGCTGTGTTTGAGTGAAGCAGTACCGCTTGGAGCCTCTGGGTGTCACTGCAGGACTGTGTCCATCTCCCTCAGCTCTGCTCTGATTCGCTCACAGCGTGTGGAGTTCAGGTGCAGGAGCTCGCATGTCACAGACACATTTCTACAGTTTTTATATTTATTATTTCAACACTTTTCCGTCATATGTTCCCGCATCTTCACCTGACTGTGCAGTTCGAGAGCCGTTCCATATTTTTCCACTCCCCATAAGGAATTCATTTATTTTACTGTATTTTATGTTTTTGTGCCTGAGGAGTGTACATCCAGCTGGGCAAAGCCCCACTGGACACATTATATGATTCTTAATTTATTACGTGTCTTTGATTTATCGCTTTACTTTTTTATCAAAGCAATCAATCTTTTATATGTCCTTGTTGATAGAGCGTCTTCATTCTGCACAAGCTTATATTACATTCGCACTAAATTGTTATTATATACATGTAATAAACATACATAATCAATTATTGATTACACGTAAAAAAACGTTTTGTCACTGTGTCCATCAATTCATCACTGATAGTCGAGAGTAAACACCGTGCCAGCTGACTACAGGTTTGTTTTGATTTTTCGTACTAAGCCATATGCGCCATATCGTCACCCTGCTAACGAGCGTGATTCCATCGTACATTCAATTTCGTTTTGTCATCTTTATCGTCTTTGAGAGACCGTCACACTTGCACAGCCATGTGCAGTTAGACTGAGAGAAAGGCCTTCAGATTGCAATCTGTGAATTAGAGTTGATCATCGCTTTAACAACAGCCATTGTATCAATGGCTGTTGTTAAAGTGATAAGGTAATGCAGTTTCAGCAGTTTGTCTCCTTTCGATGCTGAATTTCTCTCAAATAGAGAGCATGGTACCTGTTAAATAATGAAAAGACAAACAATAAATGACAAATCCTATACAGTTAAAATTAACAAAGGTCTATGGTTCTTCCCCATAAAAAAAAAATCTGGTATAAATCCTTAAAAAAAAGTAATAATCTGCTTCTTTATCAGGACTGTCTGCAAAAAAAAAGTTTCAAAAAACAAAACAAAACAACTGTCATCAGATTCTGATTCAAATGTTGCAAAACTCTGATTAGTCATAATAACTTAATAATAATAATAACTTAGTCAGAAGTTTGTGACATCCCCTTTTTTTAAAAACTGAGGCCCGCCCACAAAACCCTTAAGTAGAGCACAACAAAAACAAAACAAAAATGTTGAAATCTCTCATATGAAATAATCAAAACTGAGGTCTTTTCAGGGCCTCAAGTGAATTTAAGTCAAGAAATAACTTACCTCAAAATCCCTTACACATTTTTGTATGAACATTTAATGGTTTCTATTGGTTAAAACCATCCTGCATGAATGACATCAGACCCCATCGGGGTATAAAAAGTTAAGATTCTATCCAATTCATCCCTACAACCAATAAAATGACTGCTGTAACACTGCTAACAGCATGTTAAATCTTTTTTTTTTGTGTTTTGTTTTTTGGCCGCTATCTCTCAGTCGCTCTGTCAAATCTGCATCAGTTCCACATCAGAGGCCTCCAGGCGGACTTAGATAATGCTCTCCATATTTACAGTGGCAGGAGGATTGGGAGGTTTTTTGACTAGATCCCATTTGTGTGAACCTATTAGCGCTGAGCGCTCTGAGCTCCCTCTGATACGCCTCTGAGATTAGGCAATGGTATTACTGTAAGAGGATCGACTCGCCTCGAGGTGAGGGCCGAATATACAGACAGAGAGAGAGAGAGAGAGAGAGAGAGAGAGAGAGAGAGAGAGAGAGAGAGAGAGAGAGAGAGACACAAAGACAGGAACGTGCTCACACAGATAGGACCACACACTCCCCAGAAAAAAAATCAGGACCTGGCCGTGAGAGCAGGAAAGAGATAGATGAAGGAACACACACATGCACACTTCAGAATGAAGAACAATGGTGATGAGAGAGGAAATGTGTGGCTGCTTCACTCTCCCGAACATAGATGATTGATATTGATTTATACACCTCATGTCAGGGTGGCGGGGGGGGGGTTCTTTTGTGCATTCTAAGATGTTTGGAGCTAATGTTTACAGAGGTTACATTGACTTGAATTATGGTGTGTTCAAGCTCTACTATGTAGTGTTGTTCGAAGGAGTTGAATATGAAATAGGAAGCTAAACAGGTCATAATTCCCTCTCCGATATCTAACACTAGCTCTAAGCAGCTTTTAATACATCATTAAAACTACTGATGCCAAGATTCATTTTGATCAAAGCAAGTATTTCAATAAATACACAATAATGTATTTCCTAATCATTTTAATTATTTCGAATGATTGCAAATATCCACTTTAGATGACAATAATGAAGTAAAAAGATAGTATTTAGATTAGGAACGGTTGAAACAATTTTTGAGATGGTTCAATTTCAATTTATATGATCATAGAGACTGAAAGTGAATTTAAAAAAGGCTTTCTGATCATTTCAATATATATATTTTTTACTCATACATTTTAATCAACTCAGTTTCCTTGTCTTGCTGTCAATTATAGTTTTCAGAAAGCAAATCGGAATCAGCAGGTCAGACTTTCCAAAACTCGCCAAAGAAAATTGCAATCGGTGAATATTATAAATAACATCATTGTTCAAATGTGTTTGTTACTGGGAACAGGACGACATCTCTGATTGTGAGTCATGGGTCAGGAAACACCTACAGTCAGGTTGTAACATTTAGTCCACATTTTGTAAACTACATAAGTACACCCAGTCACAGCTGAACCAGAACGTCGGTCTGTAAACTATGATGGATGATTATCCAACCGACAGTGTGGGTGATAATTTGACTTTTTGCCTATCGTGTTCCAAGTTCTGAGTAATTGACTCTGTTTTCCAAGATAAATTATAAACACAACTATGAAAATAAGTGTTGAATGAAACCTCCATCCAGTGTAACGGAGAATATTTCCTTTTGGGTATTCTAACCTCTGGATGTCTCGTTCTAGTTCGTTATGCTACTTGTGTGTGTGTGTGTGTGTGTGTGTGTGTGTGTGTGTGTGTGTGTGCGCGCGTGCGCGCGTGCGCGCGCCTCGGTCAGGAGGAGGAAAGTGGAGGGGGAGGAAGTCACAGTCCCCCCCCCCCCACCCCAGCAGAGGAAGAGAGCTCCGTGTCATAATTTATGCCTTAAAAAGCATGAATTTTTCAGCGCACAGTGGCAGAGATGGCACTTCATGTTTACGACAATCATTTCCTTAGTGAAAGATTCATGTGGATGTGGCGCTTTATGAATCTTTCAGGGTACAAACAGCAACAACGATGCTCGGAGCTTTAAGCTCCCTCGCCGGTCGCCGTTTCAACAGCCGTACGAAGGAGAGTGTCTGGGAACGGAACAAACGGCAAAGTGAGCGCGGGAATAATAACCCTACCTGCCTCCTCACTTGTTTAATTTCTCTGAAATTTCTTTTTTTTTCTGTGGGTCAAGGGAATATTAGTATGGCTTGATAGAATTTGACAATCTGGATCTTCTTCTCTCTTTATGTCTAATGGACTGTATTTAGGTTTCTTAGGTTTTTCCAATGGGTCCACCTAAAAATGGTGCTGACATCCCAGACGCTGAGCGAGGGGTGAGACATTATTTTCCTTTGGGAATATCAAATAAAATAGCATGAATGAAACATGAACTCTGACGGGTCTTACAACTTATTCAGTTTACCTGGATTTGTTGCTCCTGTTGCGGAAAAACATTTCAAAATGAAGCTGTGTTGATGAAATTAGACCTGCAAAGTTTTCCCATTAACCAATAGAAAGCTGTCTTGACAGTGCAGGCCTGTGAGGGGTCGGAGAGCCGCACATTAAAAAATGGAGGAAGCTCTCGTAGGTTAATAGTGCGTGTTGCACCTTCCACTTTTATTTGATCCTACACACTGGTGGCATCTGGCGGTGTGTTTGCAGATTGCATCCAACTGAATATACCTCTGCCCACTTTTTCCATATTCCAAGAATATGCCAAAACCCGTTTTAACTCACTCAGAGGCCATCCATGCAGTAATAACTCTATTTTAGGAGGTCAGAAGGCCGCTGGCGATTCCACCGTTGTGCACTCTGTGGCTCATGTTTCCGCAGTTTCGCAAGTGTGTTGTAGAACTCTAAAGCTAACGCTAAAGGCTCTCTCTACAGCCAGTGTTTGGTTTGTCCGTTCTGGGCTTCTGTAGAAATAATGGCGGTGCAACATAGCGGACTCCGTGAAGAGGACCAGCTCCCTATGCAGATATGAAGGACTCATTCTAAGCTAACAAAAACATGATTCTTAGTTTCAGGTGACTATACACCAATAAAAAACAAAGTTATGATTATTATATTCCATTTCTGCGAATAGATCCACCATATAGTGCTACATACTGGTCCTTTAACATTTGTCTGTTTATAAACTGTTCCACTCGACCAATGGTTTGCAGACGGTTATGTGACGGGAGTCGACGTACAAACGCATCATTTGCATAAATGCGTGAAGTTATTGACCTGTTAGCAACCGAGCTAAGCTAACATGCTAATGAGTTTGCTAACTGATTAGCTGGTATAAAATGGTAAACACAATGTCCCGTCCCATCATTTATATTCTATATTAGTGAGTTGTGTTTCATAATGCTTTTTCTATTGGTATGCTATCCTGCCACTAGATGCTGCTCCTAGAAAACGTATTCCTGTAGTGAAGTGAATGGTGTTGAATGTCGTGCCAAAATCTCCGTCCCGTGCTGTTTCTCCTTTGTACCACAGTAAGTGGCATTCTTAGCTGCCATAGTTATCGCTGCACCAGAGCTTTGCAACAAGGCTTTAAATGCACCACTGTTGGCGACTGTTTTCAATTTTTGAGATTTGATCAGATCGAAAGCGGCGAAGCGTGCCGGTCAATACGGCCAATGTGGAAGTAGGCTATTATTAGTTAATCTGAAAAAGGTTGGACGGGTCACTGTCACCCTGGTATTCACTGTCGCTCCGCCGCTCAGTGGAAGCATGTCCTCCTTTAAAAATCACATTTATCTGTTGCCTGGAAGCTGCAGTGGCATGGTGGAAATCTTTCATCTTGCCTGTGTAGTGCCCTTCAGAGGGCCCTACCGGCTGTTTGGATTTTAGCCAAGGTTACTATAGAAACACACAGAAGGAGAAGTGCAGGGAAACGGGAAAAGGCTTGCTCATGCTAATGGCGAAACACACACATTTAGTCCCGTAAGAAAAACACAAAATGCAGCCGCCAAAGGTTTGGTTTTGTTCGTGATCAAACAGTCCGTAGGACGTCTCACGAATAACGTCCGATTTAATCCACATGGAGGTTTTGAGAAGGCAGATGAACTGATTGATCGTTTAATTGCCTGTTTGTTGGAATGATTCATCCGCTAAATGCAGCAGAAGATCAGCTCGTGACACAAAGACTCCCTCGTCCACAGACGATCATGTTCACAAAAAAGTGGAAGCCTTTAAATGGCTGCAAATGTATTCTTTACAAAAGACACACACACACACACACACACACACACACACACAGCCTCATTTTGGGATACATTATACATTATCCCTTTTCGTACAAAGAAGACAAAATTCTACAAATGTATTTATATTTAGTTATTTTCTTATTTGTTGTCCCAACAGAGTTGATCATATTACTGTGAATGTGTGGCTGACACTGGGAGTTTGTGTGTGTTTGTGCGACCTCAGATGAGTGTTATTCTCTTTGAGTTGAGTTTGATAGTCACGGCAGACACCTGCACATAATACAGCTGAAAGATTTAAATCGTGTTGACTGGGAGAGTATGGAACCGGCGAATGAACAGATGAATTCATTAAACTGCTGATCAAACGTATTAAATTAAAATGTATGTTTGATTGAAGTCAAACCCCACCGAATGCACTCAACATGCATATTAAAGAAAAAACAACATTGACATGAATAAATGCACAGTGAGATAGCAATGACTGACTGGATGAACAAACGAGACGGAGTGAGCGGGTAAGCAGACGCCAGGTAAGTGAATGAGGAAAAGATGATAGAATTGTTTTATTGATCAGCCTCAAAGTGCAAATGTTTGAGAGAAGACTGTGCTGATTGACTGACGGTTAATTCCCACCTGGGAATGTTGGTGCTTTGATCAACTGGGCAAAATGCAAAAATTAAAGTAAAGTAAAAGCTGTTTCACACCAAGCACGGAAAAATTGCATAGAAATGTGTAAAATCTGATTTTGTTCTTACAAAATGTTCTGCACACCTGCAGAACACTTGTGCAGGGCTGACGTCAATCTCCGGTTCTGCCAAGTGAAGCCTATGTGGAAATGTCTTGCATTCTCTCTGCTGACCAGCAGGGGGCGACTCCTCTGGTTGTATAGAAGTCTATGAAAAAATGACTCTACTTCTCTCTTGATTTATTACATCAGTAAACATTGTAAACATGAGTTTATGATCTCAATCTCTAGTTTCAAGTCTTCTTCAATACAACATGATGTTCATTTATTAAATTATGGTCCATTTAGAGTCAAACAGACCATAAAGCAGGGTATGCTTTGGGGCGGAGCTACTGTGATTGACAGGTTGCTGCCGCTACCAGAGATGTATATGGCGTCTCTACGTCACTCCTCCGCATTTCAAACATGGTCAATTCTGTTAATTGCCTGCAATCAACAAAAAAAGCAACGGCTGCGATCCAAGATGGCGACGGCATAATTGTCGAACTACAGGCTTCAAAATGGCAATCCACAAACCAATGGGTGACGTCACGATGAGTACGTCCACTTCTAATATACAGTCTATGGTGCAGGGTGAAAAATGATGTGTATTGTTATTACGGGCAGTTACAAGCAACAGGGTTTTCTCATTTAATTTGGAGGACTTGTTGTGGACTATTAGCACAACCTCCTTGGCGGAGGTAAAAAATGTGTCACCTCTGCCCCCTATGTAGTGTGGAATTGGGACACACCGGTTGGTCCGGCTGCTTCCTTTTATCTGCTATTAGCTTCACCTAAGGAGTGTAATCGGCTGTTCACGCAGACAGACTTAAACACTAGACCGGCCGATCGGTCTCATATTTCTGATTTAATGCTGGTCACATTTACACACGTGTGGCGCATGATAGTTTTACATCGGCCCACAGACACACACACACAACCTTGACGTCAGTGTGGAAGAAGAAGACATAAAACTCGCAATCCAAAGTAAGCCTTTGAGGAACAACCTTAAAAACATTTGGAACAGCAAACTTAATCAGACACTTGTTATGTTGTAATTCATTCCCGTCGTGCTGCTCAGAGTCATCACAGTGACCGGCTTGTCTGCAGACAGCACCGAGTCTCTCCATAGCACAGTCCTGCTTATAACAGAGCTAACGGCTACAATTATAAAATTATAATGCTACCATGATGTGTTCAAATGTAATCTTGTAAAATGCAGTTTTTGGTGAGAAGGAGATGTTTTCACAGCAATATAAAATGGATATCATAACCTGCTAACTTCCTAAAACTAGTTAGGACTATTAATAACTATTATATACTATTATTTTCTTTAATCAAAGCAAGTACTTCAATAAAAAAGCAATAATTGATATCCTAATCATTTTTGATGACATTAACAATGTAAAAGGATAACATTTAGAATTGTTTACAGCTTCCACTGACTTCGGGACGGTTGAGATTATTTTTCGTTTTTTCGGTGGGGAACAAAGTTAGTTCGGAACCTTGGTTTGAATTATAGTTCTTAAAAAGAAAATCTGAATTGGCCCAGAAAATTGCAAACGGTGCATCTCTATTTTTTACATTAAGTCAAATTGAATAATGCAGCTATAACTTTCAGGATTTTTTGGGGGGATTTCTATTTCGATATTTTCATTTGGATTAAACTGAGAGGTCTGGTGCACCGTAGAGATGCAATTGCATTAAATACGCTCCGTATGCTAATCTGTGTATGTGTTGGTGGGTTCAATTAAAGAATTTAAAATGTGTGTGTGTGCAGCTGTGAGGAACCCCTGCAGGTACAGTAGGTTGATTGCCCTCTTATACCTGTTGACAACCCTCCTCTGTCTGTCCACCCATCCTTCCTTCCTATAGGTTTTGTAAGTGCATGCTCTGAAATGACACCAATATTCTCATATATAGGAGTCATCCTCGATCTAGGCATTTCTCAGTGTCCATACAGCCAATCGAGGAAGTATCTTTCCTCCAGATTTAAATGCCAGTCCAGAGACAGGTCCTGAGTGTGTTTTGCAACAAGACTGGAGGCAGAGTTACTTTGCATTAGGTGTGAACACAGTCTGACTTACCTGGAGTATCTTGTTCACTAGCAAATGAGTCACCAATACAATAAGTTGTCACGTAGCAGTGCTCTGTGCTCTCTGAGCCACTGTGCTGACATCTCTGCTTCTGAACATTCAGCACCCTCCTGATCTATGATGTGTGTTTTCTCTGACTCAATCCCACATTCACGTTCCTCCTGTTGTAAATACACTAGAGCGCTGAATGTGTCTTAATCAGCTGCTGAAAATAGTCCCCAACAAATACTTTGTTTCCACCCTTTTGAGTAAAATGTGTCAAAAAAACTACAGTGACCAGCTGTTTCATAAAATAACTGATCTTTTAAAAGAAAAAAAAAGAAATACTACAGACAGGGCAGTCAAAAGCCGTATCCTTACACTGAAGAGTACAACCGTTTGAATCAGCACAGCATTATAGATGCAACACAAATGCATCAAAGCACTGTACAACACTAACACTATGCAGGGTGTGCTCTCTAAAGGTGCCTACTTTGTTTTCATTAAAACGCTCTCTCCTTTTACGCGTAACCTAATTCTTCATAACATTTCAACTCCCTCGGCTCACTTCACCCCCCCAGGGTTCCCCGTCGCCTCCGAAATCCCTTCCTCTCCTATTCAAATAACTTTATTATCATGAAACATTTATGATAAATATCCCATTTAGCTGGACAAAGTTAGCACAAATTTTTAGCATGTGTAGCCCCACGGGGAATGGAACTCTCACCTGGGGCTGTTTGAGTGCCTTGCTCTGCCGATTAGGGACAGCGGATCAGTAAACTGCTTCACCCAGGGGATAAAAAAAATAAAAGCCAACAAAAAGAAAGAGGAGGTGTGGATTTGAACCGATAAATCAAACTGATATGGTACCGTTATGTAAATTCTAACCTCGGAGGCCAGCTTCACTTAGTATTGATGTAGGTGTGTGTCTGCATGTATCTCATATGTACACACACTCACACAGAAGACATTGTTCTCCGCCAGCTGAGACCCAAACAATAAAAATAACAAATTATAAAAATCGTCTTTGTCTCTCCCTTCCAGGAGAGACAATACTTCCACCTATCTTACCTCCTTCTTCCTTTCTTTAATTCAGACTCAAGTTAAGTCAGACTTTGTGTCACTAACTCTCTGCCACTGTTCAGCTTCTTTTTTTGACTCAAAGAAAATACTTGATTTTGATTTTTAAAAATATTTTGAAAGAGAAGCTGCACCTAATCAGTATTTTAACCAGGCAGCAATCTATAGTAATGAAAAGTGAAGGCAATGCCATTACGGGACGACTCCTCTGGTTGCAAAAAGAAGTCTGGTTGTATAGAAGTCTATGAATGTGACAACATAATCCAACCCAATTACAGGAGGTGAACCAAAGGCAGCAGGGATTTGTTGAGATGGACACAGGTAGACGACAGGTCAACGCGAGTGGGAGAGGACTGACTTGCAGAAGTCTGATGTTTGCTTGAAATCTGGGACCAAAAGTATACATTTTTCTGGCTCATGAAAGTGACTTAAAATATGCTATCTATGAGTTGCATCATTGCTTATACTGGTGGCCCATGTGTTGCAGAGGGGCCCTGGTTAAAATCTACCTCTAAGAGCTTTATTACCTCCGTTTATGTTGTAATCATGAGCTGCACATTTCTAGATAAAGTTGCGTTAAAGAATCACTTAAAGCACCAAACTTTACAAGAGGAGCTTTTTGATAGACAGTAAAACTCCAGAGGAGAAATATAAACACATGAGTTAAGTGCATTATTAAGTATTATTTCCAAATCAACTCAAAATGAATAATAAGGAAATAATATTTTTTCAAAAAGACCAAAGCAACGCAAACTCCTTGCAAACAAACTAATATTTACCGACTGGGCCTGTTAAAAATATGTAATGAAAAAAATAGCTATGAGTCAAAGCAGCTAAGGCCCATTTGTTTTAGAAATCTTATAATCTTGTTATCTTGCCATGTTTGGATTTGTGCATATTAATGTTCATATATTGCTCTTTTTCTGTGTGACTTTCTGCTTCATTTGATGCTTTTGAAGAGCGACAGGAGAGCGCCAGAGAGAGAGAGAGAGGGGATATTGCGGTAAACTTAACCCAATAAAGGACAAATAATATGCAAAGATTGATGCATCTCATCAATAATAATAATTATGTAGAAAACGTTGTCGGGCTGACAGAATAATACCAATACAGATTCAGTTAGCAGCATGTGTTTTGTCTGCCTTCTCTGTGAGTCTTCATGTGTGCGTTATTGTTTGTGTCTGCTGGTGAAAAATGAAGAATTGTTTTTGTCCATGAAAGCCGTGTGACAATGTTGGTGGATCAGTCCAACCCTTTCCACCGAATTTAGTGCCTATCCGTCCAATCGTTGTTTTAGTCTGGACCAGACATTCATGATGCCCAGTGACTTTTATGATCCAATGGCCTTTTCCTGTAGCGCCACCAACAGGCTGACATAGTTTTCAGTCAAATGTCTTAACATCTATTGGATGGATTTTCATAAAAAAAATGTGTCACACATTCATGTCCATCACAGGATGTATTGTAATGCCTTTAGGTCTCCCTTCACTTTTCATCTATCGCGTCATTAGGTCAAAATGTAATTTGTCCAATACTTTGATCAAATAGAGCGGGGTCAGTTGGGACAGGACTGTTTTTTTACCAAGTTAGAAAGCAACCATGCCTCTGCCATTCACCATGCTCATACTCAGACACATTCTGACATTCTCACATACTGAGACATTCTGACTATTCCTTGCATTTTATTCACAGCTTGGACATTTACATTGTGCAAGTACATTTCTTGGCTCTTTTGTTATTTTTTTTGTTATGCCACATACAAAAAATAGTTTGAAAAAAAGTTTGAAAGCGTATTTTCTGGTCCATCAATATGTCAGATGTGTTTTCAGTTTGGCCTCATAGGAGAATGAATGATACACGTCTGTCTCAACACTTTTACTTGTTCATTTTTATTCATACTGTTTTTAGTTATGCCACATACAAAAAAAAAAACATGTTCGAAACTTGTTTTTTGGCCCATCAGTTGATACTAATATTTTCTGTCTGAACTTCTGTTTGTAGCTAGCACATGAGGCCAAAGCGTGTCTGCTCACCCTGGGATGGTTGGGTCAGTATCGTTAAAAGTTCCTGCCTTGTTACAAAATTTTAGGAAAACAAGAAAACAAGAGAATTTCCTAATTGAACAAGACCCACTGTGAAGTCACTGAGAGAATGTTAATGCAAGTGGAAGCCAGTCAGAAACCATTTTTTTTGCCAAATTTCATATCTTAGTAATCTAGAAAAATACAAAACTTTCACAAATATTTTCTTTTTCTCAAAGACATGCAGAAGTGGCATTGTGACGGCAAATTGTATCCATCTAAATTACTTTATTTTTAGTAGCCCAGAACAAGATGTACGAACAGTCCAGGGGAGCAGAATCATGGGGAAATGCGCTCTTTTGAACATTGCCTGTTAAACATCAGCCACTGCTTACTCTTCCACGGTTCTCTGTGTCAGTCTTGTTGTTTGAGGGTCGTACTGGGACACAACCAATCTTGCAATTGTCAAGTTGTCAACCCTGCTGTGCACCCTAACAAAACAGGTAGTAGTGCAACTGCTTAATCCAACATAATTGCGGTTATTTTCCACAAGGGTCTTATTTCCGTGGTTCTGCTGTGGTAGATGTAAACAGTAATTATGTAACGTTTAATGTTAACAGTTGTATTCTCAATTAAATAAATCTAGCCAACATGGAGGTTTGTTTAAAACAGCTCCTGGTCGTTGACCCGTCACACTTTAGAGATGTCACTGTGTTACCAGATCTCAGCTGTTAACTCGGTGAGTAACAATCTTACTATAACTAGTAGAAATGATGAAATAAATTACTATAACTTTTAAACTGTGTATGTGTGTGTAATCCCCATCCTCTCTCTCTGTCTCTCTCTGTCTTTCTCTCTTTCACACACACACACACACACACACACACACACATGCACACACACACGCACGCACGCACGCACGCACGCACACACACACACACACACACACACACACACACACACACACACACACAGACGTGGTCAGTGAAGGATGCAGAGACATGAAGCTCCTCTCTTTCCCTCTTCGGCACGTCAGAAGCATTTTGCCGGGTGATTAATCGCCACAGCGAGCGTTCGAGCCCCGTGGTCGGCCCGGGGGCGTCGCCACGATCCCTGCACCTGCCGCTCTGATCCGCTGACCCCCCCCTACATACACACACACACACACACACACACACACACACACACACACACACACACACACACACACACACACACACACACACATACATTCTTACACAAACATAAAGCCACAGATAAATGTAAAACTGAGCAGGATATGGAAGCATTGGGCATGCAGAAAGAAATGCATTCACAGAAGACACATGACACTGAAGAGGCAAAAAATAACTCAAAAATGCTTTTTATTTCTTTTACAAGTTGTACAATTAATGGTTGAATTACTTGTAACAACAACAATAATTAAACCCAGAAAACAGAACAAGAAGGGATGAAGCACAGAGGAAAGTCAGGATAACTCAGGGGCCCCAGCACAGCACCTTATGGACCAACTCCAGTTCCAAGGATACCGACGGGGGGATTGCATGTGTTTCCAAGTGCACGGAAACTGGGACACCTGGAAGAAACCCATATGTTAACGGAGAAAACATGCAAACTCCAGATTATAGCAACTTTATAATATTGCTAAAATACACAAGTATTAAATTTAGTTTGACATTTGTCCCACAGAGATGTTTGAATCTCTGAGTTTTCCCCTGAAGATACATGTTATCACGAGATGATAGTATTGTGACATCAAACATTGAGATATATTGCAGTTTATTACCTATTTTCAACTGCAAATTAAGCAGTTTGCCAACATTAGTTGTATCTGAGTGTATTCACTCTCTAATATCAATTTATGTTGCTGTGAAAACATCTCATTCCAAGTTTCTCACAAAAACTACATTTTACGAGCTCACATTTGAACACATCACGATAACGTCATAATTTACTTTTGTCCAATACTCATTTTTACTGAAGGGAGCTTGAACGAAGCCTCACTGTCAATAAATGGAACCTCCAGATCAGACTCGTACGGCTCTGGTCCGCTACAACAAAAACACGTCAGGATTCTTCAACTGTGTTTTCTTTTTTTTAACAAATTCCTTTCATGCATCAAAGTGCACAATTAAACTCTTCCCTTGTCTTCTCTCCAAATTACAAGGTAATATCTGGTGTGGGGTAGTGATTTCATCTAATTTAGGCTTAATCCACATGCCCTCCTACCTTTATTCCTCCAAAAAAAGAAATAAAATAGCGTTCAGATGGATGTCTTCTGGACAGTTCTTTCACTCAAAGTTCTCTCTCTCTGTGTTTCTCTGTCTCTGCTCTCTCACCACCTGAGTTGGAGGAGGGCGAGCATGTGTCTCAGGCCCACACTACATCTGTTGCACTCCAACGTGTGTGTCGCACCACCGGTTAGCATGTGCGTGTGTGTATATATATATACTCTTGATGGTGCTGGTGAAGTGGTGTGTGTCTGTGTGTGTGTGTGTGTGTGTGTGTGTGTGTGTGTGTGTGTGTGTGTGTGTGTGTTTGGAGCAGCAGATGTCATTTGTTCTGAAGTCAGCAGCTGGATCCTAAGTTCCCATTGGGACCTTTTAATATCTACAACACACACACACACACACACACACACACACACACACACACACACACACACACACACGCACACACGCAGCCAAAGACCAGCCCTACCTGTGGACTCTACACTCACTCACATGTAATAACCAATAACGGTAATCATAACATTTTAGGGTGGAGACTTGGTTTAAGGTTTGGTTAAAGCTAGGTTTAGGAAATTAGCGATTATAGTTTGAGTTAGAGTAAGTCTCCATGGAATGA
This sequence comes from Cebidichthys violaceus, assembly GCF_023349555.1. Taxonomy (NCBI): domain Eukaryota; kingdom Metazoa; phylum Chordata; class Actinopteri; order Perciformes; family Stichaeidae; genus Cebidichthys; species Cebidichthys violaceus. The sequence goes on from NW_027176285.1 coordinate 5,645,025, forward strand.
GTGCAAGTCAATGTAATGTCCTCTAAAGTAATGTAAACACCACTATGTGTGTGTGTGTGTGTGTGTGTGTGTGTGTGTGCGCGCGTGTGTGTATGTGTGTGTGGATATTAGCATAGCTGAACTGCTGACCGTTAACATACGGAGCAGATTACCTGCATACATTAAAAAAAGTAACACACTCACAGATTTAATTTGCAAAACAAACCTTTGAAAGAATTGTTTTCAGAGCACAGAACAAACTTCATCTGTTGTTTCTCTCTTTTTTTTCTGCAGCAGGAAACAAGTGGAAACGGAAGCTTTAGGTTAAACAAAACAAAGACAGCAGTGATAACTGCACTTATTAAAACCAATTTTAGATTTGTGTTGAAATGAAATCATTGAAAATACATGTCATACTATGAACTCTAAACACTTACTACTAATAAAATGATTAATGATAATGTCATCATGTGTATCATTTGTATTATTAACTACATTGTAATTAATAACGTGTTATTGTGTCAATGTACTCATTTTGTAATAATGATAATTACCCATTCCTTAATAACCCAACAATGTTAGCCTGCTTTCATCAGGTCCAGACATTCCTGTTAGTTGTATTATTGTTTTAATGAAAATATTTTTTTTAGGAAACTAAAAATAACGTGTATACTTAACAATATAATTGAAGGTGCAGGAGTTTATATTTTATATTTTATTTACATTTTCATATAAATTATGTTTTTTCCTACTTATAGCATTCTGACAATATTTATACAATATATATGTATATTATATTGAAAAAAATATAGTAGAAAAATATATTAAAAAGAAGGAAAAATATTGAAAAAAAAATCAGAAATAAAGTAGGCTAGCATGATGGTGCGCATACACATATACATTATATACACATGTATGCAAACATTCATATATATACATCTGTGCATACCTACACAGACAAATTAATAAAGATAACTTAATGGGGCTGAAGGAGTTTGTTTTGGGCAGTTAGTTAACAGTTAATGGTACAAAATGTTAATGCAGGTGGACTGTCGGGGATATTTACTGAGCTTGTCACAAATGGTTGCCAGGGGCCCAAAATTTGTAGTCATTGCAAAGACTACAGATGTAAATGTTCATCTGATTTGCATACAGCGCTGCTAAATGAGCTGTTTGGACACATGTTGCACATGAAAGGGTTTTCTTCTGCTGAACTTTTTACTGGTTAAACAGAAGTCGTTTCTGGAACTGCAAGAAGAACGTTATGAAGGTATGTAAGGAAATATTAAATACGCAGATGCTCAAAAAAAAAAGAACAGTAAAGAAATCTGCAGGTTATTTGTCTCGCTCGATCAGATTATTTCGGTAATCAGATGACAATGATAATATTGCAACGGACTAGAGCCGATGTGAAAAGAGTTCGGGGAAATAGGCAGACGGCCGCTGTGGGAAGCTAAGTCGTGGTGCCCAGTGTGTGTCTGATAAAATATAAATTACTACAGTTTATACACCTGCACGTCTTACATGTTACATTTTTAAACAGAGTTTCACTCTACAACCTCGGTGTGATCCTTCAAATGCAATGACTGTTCAGAATATTAAAAGGGTTCTCTATGTTAGTGGTGCAACGGATCCTAAAACTCACGAGTCACGGATCGAAGAAAGAAAACGACTCTTGTCATTATTAGTTTTAATGATATATTATAAGCTACTTAAAGGTATTGTAAAGAAAACATCTCCTTCAAACAACTATGTATATGCAAGTTTCTCACCTAACCTATATTTTACGAGATTACATGTGAACACATCACGATAACGTTATCATTAACCTTCGCCCTATACTTATTTTTACTGAACAGAGCCCGAACACATCGTAATGTAACTGAATGGAACCTTCGTACGTCATAGCGGTGCTGCTAACATTAGTAGCTCTCCTCCAGTCAGTTTCACAGTGTAACATTATCAGGGATCGGCGAACAGAAAGCATAAATGCAGATCTCCCCAATCACGTATTTTATCAGAATATTGGCCGATAATGATCATCAGTAAAACTTTATTTTACACCATGATAGTTAAACTGTAATTAATCCGCGGTTCCCTACATGTTCAGTAATATGTTCATTTGCCTTGCCATTTCATTGACATAATCTCCTGATATATATATCTAGTAACGAGAGTACTGAGATGTCCTCACAAAAATAGGACAACCCCTTTATATCTAGGACTCTCAGGACAAGCACAAGAGGTAAAAGATCCAAAAATTGCAAATACGTATTTTTCATCTTTTCCCCAAATTTGTTTTCCAAAACGTGATGAGCATATATAGAGTATATAATTCTCTTTTGCAGTGTGGCCATTACATTCACCTTAAAACGCCCAGGGAGTTCAGCCCTGTAGCCAGGCACCATATGGCCGTCTCATACAGGATCTCGCCTCGTCCTGACAATTAGGACCACGGGCTAAAACCCTGCTGGATCTGGAGCACAGCCAGATGAGAGGAGGACAGAGAGAGAAGGCAAAAGAGAGCAACATGAAGACCCAGGGGAGAACAAAAAAGAAAACGGATGTGAAGAAAGTGGTAAAGATGGAGAGGGTGAGGACACAAAAAGGATAATCTGAGGGACAAGGAAACAGGATGAGTATGAGGGCAGGACGGGGAAGTAATGATAATAATGATAATAAAAGGAATAAAAGTAGAGAAGGAAAAACTGACTAAGTGGGCTAAACAATGTTTAGCCAATTAAGCGTTGCAGAGGAATCCATGTGCACAATGAGCCACCCATGACTGAACGCAGAGGCAGAGCTGCTTAATTACAGCCCGAAGAGACGGGAGTCTTCATCAGAGCGGAAACAGAGGGGAGGGAGGAAGGAAATGATTTTGAGTCTCAGGGAAGGGAAGAGGGAAGGATGCGAGTACTGAAGGAAGGAAATAAAAGACTCGATCTGTGTGTAGTTTTTCTAAAAACATTCACACTCTTCTTATATTTATTCGATATGTAGCTGTGAAATACAAAAAAAAAGAAAAAAACACATGCAGTCATACATACTTGTGATGACACACAGAGAGAGAAGGGGGAGTGGATGATGGGGAAATAAAACAACTTAGGAGGCTTATAAAAAAAACATGTCTCCTCCAAACTAACAAAAACACATAAAGAAAATGACAACAATATTCAGCTTTAATCTAACAGAGAATAATCAAATTCTGAAAACAAGAAGTAGGCAAATCAAAGTGTTTAAAAAGTTCATTCATATTCATGCATAGCTTTCAATCAATATGTTCTCACACAACAGATACACTCTAATTTGTCTGAGCGGCGTATTGCAGTCCAAAACTGTAAAAATGGCCTGTGGGCCCATAGACATACAGTGCAGTCATAACCAGCCACCCAGACTTTTATGCAGTTTGCTGCAGCAGGGTGCGAGATGAGCCATGGACAAACACAGGGGCACTCACTCACTCACTCACTCACTCACGGATACACGCATTCCTGCGAGCGATCGCGGAGAGTATGAAGGTTAGAAGGAAAACAAATACATAAGCATATCCATTTGGACTTCAGTGTACAACTTTGCAACTTAAAAGGATGTGTGTTATTCTTTATCACACGTCCTTTTAAGTTGCAAAATGTATGTCCATACACTTTTTACTCTTCAATATAATTTCTTTGCAACTGCCAACTCTTCCAGTGGTCTCTTTTGAACATATTTACATTTGTGGTGGTTGATTTTCTTTGACAAGACTGGTCGCAGATAAGGTTGGAGTTGAAGATCAATTTTTGCAGAATTCTTTATTGGACATGAATCATGGGAAGGAAAGCATAGTTTGCTGGACTGCTGAATTCCTTCAGTTTTTCTGAAGGAACCGTAAAACCTTTATACCCTCTTGTTACAAAAAAGTGTGTGGGGGGGGGTGGAACATACAGGAGTGTCAAGTTTATGCCCATACGTGTATGTTAGCCAGATTATATTTAGGTCAGAGTCTGGCGTCAGTTATTTAAGAAATACCGAGAACAGGGATGTCAGACATAAGTCTGTATATGGAGATGGTCAAAACACAGGTATGTAACACAGATATGTAAGACATTCAAGAAAGAGCTGACTTCACTGGTTCAGTCACTTACACCTTTCAAGTCTGTCCAGTTACAGAGTTATTTAGTGAATACAAGAGTGTGTGTAATTCTACAATAAAGAGGAAATATATACTAATAAATAGCTGAACTATTACATACAATATTATCAATCCTAACATGCATATACAGGAGATATAAAATATCTCCACACATTCCTACATTTCAATTGCCATTTTGAGTCCTTTATTTTTATTTTTTGCCACTTTTAGTTGTTTGTCTTGGTGGTGTTAAGTTATTTAATTAAAGGGGCTCAGTACAAAATTCAGTGCATGTCTGTTGCTTCCACACGGCTCTCAACATGGCGACGGCTAAGCCATTGGCTGGCAGCTAAGAGCGCTAACAGTGCTAAAACAACGGCAACAGTGCGGACAGAGTTTAACTGAGGCGGAACCGGAGGTTGGGTGCTACTCTTCCGTGTCGACGCCATCGGTTGGGACGGCGTTATCAGCTGCAACCGCCGTGTGAGCGCCAGTGGGGTACGCTCACATGCACCAAAAGCACGTGATGCCAGCCCGACTATGTTAACAAAACCTTCCATCTTTAGAGCAAAAAGTTATTTGCTGCAATATTATTGTTCTGAATAAAAACTCTTGAATTCAAATGTCAGAAACATACAGGTTTGGGTCAGCTTCAGGAGCATTGGGCTCCTGTAAGATGCTTGGCGAGCAATTTACGGAGAGTAGGAGCCGGCGATCGAACCACCCAACCCGCAGTCACAGCCCTGTCCCTGCAGCCACTTCCACTCTTTTCACTGCTTAAACATTTTTAACACTCATTCTTGTCTTTTACTAATTAATGTTTACACCATTTAGTTTTGAAACTTAGTCTAGGTGAGCTTCTGAGCCACACTAATGACCTCCTGGAACGTGTTAGTGTTGTAGTGGTGGTTTGTCTTTCACATGTTGTCCGTTGTGACCTGTCTCTCTCTTTCGTTTTTTTTAAACGTGAATGGGAGAACAAACTGGTTCTTTGAGATCCATAAAAGTTGGAATGTACTAAAAATGTGTCATAAAAAGAGTAAATAAAAAAGTAAAAAATAGCAAGTGCATTAACACTGCATCATACTGAAGGACTGAATGGATAATGGGTTGTATAACAGAAGGAACAAAGAGTGAATCCACACATACCACATCTGAAACGAGAGTTTTAGAGAAATACTTCATATATGGAAAACACGGAGAACAAATAGTTCATCTTCAGCCAGTTAAAAGCAGTTTGAACCTGGTTTAATGTTTCACATTTAACGCAGAACGCAGCAGATTCACTTTACGTGTCTTTGTACGCGCTGCTTAAAGTGGCCAAATTAATAACATTGAACATTTAAGTTTATGGTATGTATCCCTGTCCGCCTGATGTATGAGGGTTATATTGCAGTCCACTGGAGGAGGGAGGGGGGGGGGGAAACTTCTTCATTTATTTTCTGCTGTGCTGCCTGGCACACATGTTTAGCCCGAGGTGACGGCGAGCCAGGAAGTATTTCTAAAAACAGAGCAATTCTGGAAAAATCACTGGCAGCAAAAACAACCCCCCCCCCCCCCCCCCACACACACACACACACACACACACACACACACACACACACACACCACCAACACATCCCCCTTGATGTCTTTGGCTGGGTCATTGCATAATTTAGTAATCAACTACATTAAGGTACGGAGAGATGAACTTGCAGCTCGTGAGCATTTGTGTCAAGTTCATCGGCTTTTGCGGGAAAAACGGCGTCCGGGCAGCCTGCCGCGCTCAAATGAATCTCAAACTGCCTCCGATTTTCATCTGCTCCTGCGACGAGGGAGGGGACTAGCTGGGGCCCCTGCACGCACACACACACACACACACACACACACACACACACACACACACACACACACACACACACACACACACAGGAAACAGGCACCATTTGGTGTTTATGTAAATGTGCAAAAAACAAAATGGCTGACTGCCAAATCCTGTCAGTAAACAAAGCTTGTTTGAGTGCCAGGCAGAGTGTTGTTAAGGTGGACCGCTCAGGATGGAGGCTGAGTGGTAGGCGGTCCGGTGGGGCCGAAACACCTTAAACGAGGGCGCCGGTGACCATGTAGAGCAGCCATTAACTTGTGATCGGATGCGGGAGTGTTGGTCTGCATCTCTCTAAAACAGGAATGATTGTTCCCGGGCCGCTTGGTTTCGGGGGTGGGGGGGTGGGGGGTGGGGGGTTGGGGGGGGGGTGGGGGGGGTGTCATGGCTGCCGAACAGCCAATAATCATTCAGAGCAGAACAGTGGATCTGACCAACATCAGCGTTTAGGTTCTGACTGAAGGTCCGTTTAAAACCTTTTAAAAACGAGGCCTATTTGCAGGCCTCAGCTCGAATAAAGATAAGAAATACCTAATTAATTGTATAAAAAAAATAAAAATAAAAAAAATAAAAAAAAATAAAAAAACTTTTTTTATATATTTTTGAGATGAGAAAAATCATGGAACTATCAGAATACATGTTACTGGTTCACATAAGATAAGGATGGAACACAGCAGAACTTGGAAAACTCAAAAGCTCGATCTTGAAAAACAGCACTTTTAGGGTATTGTTTTTTGGAAAGTATGGGTATCCAAGACTTTTAATATGCTGGGCTCTTAGAACAACTGATATAGGCTCTATATACACAGCTATACATAGATACAGTGAAACATTTATGAAATATAGAGCATTTCAAATTAGAAAACTGATCAAATACTCCAATATTTGAATAAAAAAGTATTTTTAAAATTCAAAAACACTCTATATCACTTCAGTGTATCACTCATGATGTTCATTGAATCAATAGACCGAAGATTGGACCTTTTTTGAGTGTTTTAAGCTCTTTCTATGCCCTTTTTAGTTATTTAGTTTAAGGTCAAATCCTGCTTCAGACTCTCTGTTCAGGGCTGTATCTCAGCCCCCCCTTCTCCGATTTTCACCATTGAGACATCCTTCGAACCGTAGGAGCCAATAGAATTGCCTGGAATTGAAAGCTAGATGATTGACAGCACTATTAGCCAATAAAGCTCAAAAAGGTCCAGCTCTGAAATCTGATTTGCTGAGCTTCCAACCCTCCCAAGAATCCGAGGAGTGTCGGAGAGACACGAATCGAACGGATTCACACGGAGCACCAGCAGCTGGACAAACATGCGTTGGAAGTACGGAGATATTCCATTTTTTCGCTGAGATTCGACCAAAAGTAAGTACAATATTCGATGAAAGCTGTGTGACTTTTTGTGTTCGAAGCTGAATATCTCTGCGATGGTTTACCGGGGAGAGAAATGGAAACTATGTCCGTAATCTCCGTCAGGCGCTCGTGCTTTTTCATGCTGCATGTTCGTAGGTAGCACGTTGCTAACGGAGTGTAGCAGCCTTTTTCTCCGGTCTGTCCCAGTCATATCGAGTATGATTTATGATATTTTGTTATTTGTTTGCTTGGCTGATGGGAGATGTGTTTGTCTCATGTAGAAGTGACCTAGTTCATGTTGTTCCCAGGACGCTGAGGTTTCTGCAGAACTATAACATCACTATATTCGTTCTTCGTGGGTTCTCTGCCAGTTACTTTTAACACAAAACTCTCTAAGTTTTGATGTACTCTGCGTCCAAATGGGGGACCCTCGGGTGTAACGGCAGAAACCCCACTGTCATCAAGAGTTGTGATCAACTGCAGTGTTCTTAAGTCTGAGCGATCACTTCATGTTCCCACAATGGTCACCTCAGAGGAAGTAGACGGATTATTCCCCCCCCCCATAATTCACTGCAGTTAGGGTCTATACGGTAATTTATAAAGGAGACATCATACATTGAAATTAACTTTTCAGTATAATGCATAACAACTGACCAACAGCACTGACTAAAGTCTGAAAAATGACCACAGAGTAGAATCAACTCTCTTTTAGCGCTTACACTTCACCGTTCACTTTCATGCATTCCAGTTATGGTGCTTTGACTGTGCAGCTTCTTTCCATGCTTACTCTTCCTGTGCCACTTCATCTCTTTCATGTTCTCACCCTCCATCTGTTAGTGCTTCTTCCAAAACAGACACTTTTAATCCTTCATGTTCTTACAAATCAACTACTTCAGCCCTTTCTCATTGTTACACATCAACTACCGTTCCAACACCGCTTCAACTTCTTTCATCTCAAGAGTATCTTTTGTACTGTAGACGATTGTGGCCAGTGTAAATGGTATAGTGGCTAGTAAAGTGCCCTTTACATTATTATACTGCAATGGCTTTTAGCATTTCAAATGCCAGTACATACTGGCATTTGTTATTTGTTCAACTACAACTCCACACCCTAAATTCTTCCACTTCAACTACCTCTCCAACTCCTTCAATGCTTCCACTTCAACCTCCGCTTCAGCTTGTTTCTTCTGAAGAGCATCTCGTTTAAATGTCTTCTTGCAGCAGGAAACATAACTTTTGAAATGAAAGATACCAAAAATTGTTCCGGGAAAGTCAATAAAAACTCAAAACACAATAAGTGTTATTGATTTTGGAGCAGTGTGTATTTATGGTAATCTAGTATACTTTTTGATGACATGGGTTTCAGTGACATCATTGCTTCAACAGGTCGCTCTTAGTTACATGGTTGCAGGCGTGACTCTCCATCCTGTCAGATCATCCACAAACCTGTATGCCCTGTCATTGTACGTGGGACTATTTTCAATCAGCGATCAAATTTCAGGGTCCTTAGTTTGTCCCTGAAGGCCTCGGCAGGTATCTTTAACCCTTTCAGAAGCTCTAAAGTGTGTTTAGAGGCTTAAAGGATCACGCTAACCATCTTTAGGGAGGAGATAACGTGTTCCGTACTTATAGGAAGTAAAGATATATTCATTAGCTGTGTGTGTGATTAATTGGTGTTGTTGAGCGTGATGTATTTAGGCCATTTTCTTGTACCTCAGAGGCAACAAATAAGCTACATCCACCAAAGCACCAAATGTAAGGAAGGTTTATTTTCATCTCCTCTGCTTGGTAAGTGGTTATGATTTTTCTAGGGGTACATTTTTCTTGTAGTTTTAATGTGCGACTGCTGTTGCATTTAAGTGCATCTGCATTTTTCTTCTTCGCTAGAAATATCAGAAATTAAAACGTATTTCCTCCCTCGTCCTTTTGGTAACACCAGCTGTTGTTGACTTTAAGAACGCTGTTCACGTTGAAATTATTCAGCATAAATTATGTTTGAAATCATTATCTTTAAAATAACTGAAATGTTTATTATTATTATTATTATTATTATTTTTAAATAATTCTGTAGACTGTACACTTAACTGTCACCTGCCTACTGACTGCATATCTTTTCCCCAGTTCTTGTATCTAATCTTCCTTTCCTATTGTACCCGTTTTAGATTTCTTCATTTTCATCTTCACATCTTTACTTTTCTCATTCTTTTCTTTCTTCACAGTCAATATGTTTCTCCATCCCTAAACTTTTCCCAGCTCATATCTTATGATACATTCCTTAACATCAACACTTCCTTTCCTTACCTCTATTCAACCCTTTTCTCCTCTTCTTATTCATATTTTTATTCAGTTATCCCTTCACATTGTTAATTATGATGGCACGGAAGACATTTTCACAATTGAGTCATGCATGTAACAACTTCACAACTTCTCTCTCTTCCATCGCTTTTTTCCATCCTCCCTCCTTGCCTCTGATTCACTTTTTATTGCATTACTTTTTGCGATAGGAGGAAGGACGTAAGGAAAGGATGGATAATTCCCTTCAATCTGCCCCTGGCTCTCAGTTTGTGTAACCGCAGAGCAGAACTGATAATAATTAGCAAACTGGGACTGGATTAATTTGGTCGAAGTGGTGGTGGCGGGCGAGGCAGCACCCCCCCCCCCCCCCCCCCCCCGCAGCGCAGCGCTGTTTGCTCAGCTCATGAACGGACGGGAAAAATACACTGGCTAATTATTTCAGATAATGCAATTAAGATATGCATATTTAGCATAAATTCCACAATGGAAATGTAGACGTCAGCAGATAAGAAGCGCGTGTTTGTGTGTGTGTGTTTACTGCGCATGGCGGTGTAGCCTACGCGCAGTAGTCTCTGGTGGCGGGTAGCAACATTAATCTCGCCCTGTTTTGGGTCTCCTAACTACACAGAGGTTATAGTCTGTATCTGAAAATGCATATGCGTGTGTGTCGACTAAAAATAAGCCCATTTGAATTTTTTTTTCAAAAATGTTTATTTATCTTTGTCAACCTCGGCTCTGCATATTCATTCTTACACACACACACGCACGCACGCACGCACGCACGCACGCGCGCGCGCGCTCTGTATGCAATAGGCCAGGTGCAGCGGTATGTCTGTCCGCCATGTGCGTGTTTGTGTGCGTAAAGTGGTTGGTGTGTGTGTGTGTGTGTGTGTGTGTGTATCTACCTGCTACACTAATGATCTGCAGCTGTCAGCAACACACACACACACACACACACACACACACACAGCAGAGAGAAGGAGGGGTGGAGAGAAATGGATGGGGGAAAAACAAGGAAATGCGAAAGAAAAGGGAAGAAGGAAAGTAAAAAGAAAAGGAAAGGAAAAGATGAAATTGAAAAATAGAATTGGAAAAGAAAGGGGTAAAAATACAGAAAAAAGAAAGGAAGAAAAACGACAGTGTTAAAGGAGGGGAGAAATGAGGGGTACAAAATATTGACTCAAGGAGAAAGGAATGGAAGAATAAGTGGAGAGGAAGGAAAAGGAAAGGTGAGCGGACGGGATGAGATGGAGGGAAGGAAGGGAGATGTAAAAAAGAAGTGAAAAGGGAGACACAAAGGAGAGGAGAAAGAGTAGGAGAGAGACATGTTGGCATCTGTCCAAACGACAGCCTCTTCCTCTCCTCCGTTCTGGTTTGAATACCGCCGCATGTCATTAGAGCTGCCAATCAACAGCTGCCGCCGCTCTGCTGCAGCGTGCGGCTCCATGCAGGATGACAGCTGCAGCCGACGCACAAACCCTGAACGGCGTGTGCTTCGGTTCCTTTAATGGGTCTCACCCACAGGACTCCGAGACGTGTGCGCTAACCTGCCTGAGGAGGTCAGCAGCCCCTCATCAGAATCAGGATCACTTTTGCAATCTTAGACAGTGAGATTTCCCTTCTACAGGTCTCGATCAAACATCCAGACTGTGTAGAGTACAGAAGAGTCGCATATTACCATGAGCAGGTACACCATGAAACAATAACTACATTTTTTTTTGGCAACTGGGCTGCCCAAAGAACTATAAAAGCTTATTTTTAAGACATTTATTGTTAGTTTTCTGTTTTTACCTACAATTCCATCTCACATCTCCATGTTCTTGCTTCATGCCTTCTCCACTTGATGACAGAGGTTTTTAAGGGCAGACTAAAGGAGAACATTTTAGAAAATGTACACAAACACACATTGAGGGACGTCAGCTTTTTACTTTCTTCAAAGATATAAATATTGTGTGGGCTAAAGTAATTCCCAATTTGATTGTGGTGAAAAGAGGTGAAAAAACTTTTAAGAATTAATAAACTTTAAAAAAAAAAACTTTATTGCTGAGATCTAGATTGGTCAGCTGCTGGCTCTCTTCTGAGAAAAAAACTAAAGTTGCTAAGATGCATTGTTGAAAGATCGTAGAAAAGTATGAAAGTACAAAAGTATAACTGTTATAACCTGTAACCTTTTTGAATCAACGTATAACCATTGAACCTATAAACCTTTTTAATTTTTGATAGATATGATTAAACATATAAACTGCATATATGCCTTATATAAAGTAGTCACTCTAAACTTATACACTACTTCCTTGTCTGAACAGGATCAAACCAGTTACCTTCTGTGTCTGACTTAGAGAGAGGAGGTTTCATGTGAGTTATTCATTAGCCTGAAGGAGGTGCCAGCTTTTTAGCAGCATAAAAAGGAGCAGAGAATCTGTGAGTTTGGGCTTTTTCCCCCCAACTAGACTTAGGGGTTTTATCCCCCTTAGAATAGAGGACAAGAAGACCCTTCTACTGTCTTACCCCCTTAGAAGTGGGGGCAGAAGACACTTATGCTATCTTACCCACTTAGAAAAAAAAGAAGAAAAAACTCAGAGACAGAGCAAACGGAGAGAGCCTGCAAAACTCCAGCAAAAACATGCAGAGACTGCAGAGCAGAGCAGAGAGAAGAGAAAGGGGGAGATTTCTAGGATAGAGACTAGATACACCTCATAGCAAAATCAGTGAAAACTGATAAAGAGGCGAACTCCTTATAGTAGGAATGTTAGAATTAGTTAGTATTGTAGCACTATGACTGCTTCATTGAATTGAAATTGTTGTTTGTGATTTTTGTGTGAAAAACTTAAATAAAAATACAGCCTTACATTTTGTAAGTGTCTGAAGCAAACAAAATATTCTGGTCCTTTAAACAATATAACCCTCTTCCTGTGTCCGTTGATGGTGTGATCAGAAGTGACGACTGAAGCATGCAGAGGAGCTTAACCCTCCTGTTATGTTCCGGGTCAAATTGACCCGTTTCAAAGTTTGAAAATCTAGAAAAAATATTTTAAAGTACTTTTTCTGTATGAAACTTCTTGTGCTTGCCTTAATTAGTGTAATCAACGTTTAAACAACAACAAAAACAAAAATATATATATATATATATCATGCATTTGCAACCACCCCCTGCAAGTTTCTATAACAGAGATGATGTTTGGGTCAATTTGACCCGGCAGTGAAAATGTAGGCTATAAGGGGTCAGAAGTGTCAAGTTTAGACCATTTCTTTCTTTGAAAACGTGAGACAAAGTTTTTCTTACTCCCTCCCACCATGTTTCACCCCATTTCTCACACACACACACGCACACACACACTCTTTCTCACTACCCCACCTGTGCGAGAAATACAGATACTATTTTGACGGGAACCTTTTATAAACTCCACCCACACTTAGCAGGGGAGGGTTGCTTGAGAGTCCTACCAACATTACACTCTGCAGATGCAAACAACACAGCAGAATACTGTAGGACATGAGCAACAGAAACAAAGGATGAGGCTCTAGAGCACATAATTGATCACCACAGTGAAATAGAGGAGGCTGTGTCTGAAGATGAAGACCATCTTGAGGTCAATTCAGATTATAATGGTACTGATTATGAACCATCAGATGAGGAAACAAGGAAATGAGGAAACACAATCACACACACACATACACCTCGTTCATTGTGCTCATCTCTTGTTCATTTTTGTAAATTTCTGTTTCTTAACACTATAAATGAACATAAATGAAGTTTACTTTCAATACAAATCCTTTTGTATTCATTTGGCTTGATTTTGAGTGAGCGGGTCAATATGACCCTGAACAGCAGAGGTGTCTCATCTCTATTTATCTACATCACCCCATGAAAAAAAGAAAGTTTCAAAATGTACACAAAATTTAGAAATAAATACACGTTATGGTAGACTAATGCAATTTATATCTAGGTTTTTCCAAAGTACCAAAAAAAATGTTTGAACATGTATTTTTCATGAAAACAAGTGGGTTATCCTAATTGAACTATGATCTATGGAGGGGTGAATAACTCCATTCCACTAAATACTGATTGAATTGTTAGTAAGGGAGTTGGTGATGAGGTACAAACTATATTTGTTAGGATTTTTTGGTTTCTGGCCACTTTTGGATGATTAAACAGGCACCGGGTCAAATTGACCCGCGAACATTATGGCTGTACCTAAAAAACGAACATAACAGGAGGGTTAAGGTAAGTACCCTGAGTGAAGACTTGGCAGTGTTAGTCATAAAATGGTGAGAATGTTCACAATAGGCAATAGTAAAGTACAGACGAAGTACATAACTAAGGGTGCTAGGGTTGCATCCCATTGAGAACGCCTAGGGCATTAGCCGTAAAAAAAATTCAAAAAGACAATTAATCCGAAATCCTAACGATTTAGCTACGAGGTGAGATAAAAGGCCGAAGGTTTTGTTCCAACACCTCAAAAAGGAACGTACTGTATATCCTAGCAGGTGGGACAGCCGACGGAGTAACCACCGAGTTAGGTGTGAACAACTTCCCCGCCTAGAAACGGGGCAGGCGCCGTGCATGCTTCAGCACTTAAAAACCAAATCTAGTGTGAAAGTTACTTAGTTGGCAACGCTACTCTCAAGCTGGTTTGATAGCAGAGAGGTTGATGATTAAGATCATGTCTAGCTCTTTGAAAACATCATTTGTTTCTTGTAAAGAAAAGCATTTTCTGAAACGGTTAAGATACCATTTAGATAAGTTTTACCCAGTGCCAATTGAAAGAAAGAAAAGGCTTGGAAACAAAGGAAAAGGCAATTATTTGAAGTGACACACTTGTCATGGCAGGGAAGAATGATTTTCATCTGCACTGCCTCAACATGATGGACTGCACGGCACGTTTTGAATTTGATATTTTTACTCTTTGTTTTTCTCCGAGAAGGTAATACTTAAATTGTCTCTACTCATGCGCTTTTGTCAAATTTTACTATTCTGCCTGAAGAGCAGAGAGAGGAGAAGGGCTAACGTTTCCCAAACACCTCATTCTGTTTCCCTTTTGCCCCATTACCGTTTTGTTCCATTCAGTTGCCTTCAGTGCTATTATTTTACACTAATATGGGATTGCAGTTTAATTGTGTAGTGCTGGTAATACAGTTTAAAATGTCATTACTTGTATGACATATACATCTTCACAACTGGGTTGCATCTAGCTTTGAATTTTCTTGAATATCATGGTTAAATATGATAAATTGAAGAAACAGAGAGAATATCTGGGAATTATCCAAGCAACTCACAGAAACATGAGACTTCCTGACTAGTTTTAGATTTTATTTTCATCAGATGGTACTAACAGGCTGTTCAATTTTAAGCCACGTAGACACCATAAGATACTTCCAGCCCAGTCTTTAAATCACTGTATTATTCTGCTTCATTGGAGACGGCCTATTGCTCAACAGCTACCAAAAATAGTGAAATGGTATGCACTTCTGTGCCATGTTGAGAGTTGGACATGCTCAGAAATTATAAAGAGGCAAAGTCCCGGCCCTTCCGTTGTCCCACACGGGACCCTATTTTGGAAAAAATATGTACAGTAGTCGACGGCAATTCCCGGTTGAATTGTAATAATGAATTACACATATGATGTTTGTCAATTTAAAAGAGGATTTTGCAAGTCAAGAAATTTGTAGTTTGTTAAAGATTTGTCTTAGTAATATTTAGTTTTGTGTGAAACCGATCAGTGAACTACATCTCTCATCTCGCACAGTGCACATCACTAACAAGCTAGCTAGGCAACTTTGCTACAGCCATCCAAAAAATGCTACGTTATCTTACCTGAAGTGTTTTATCCAGAGACTCTTATCATCAGACGGAAGCCAAAGACATTAGCGAGACTTGTTGTTTAGTACATCCTAGTAGGAAACACACAGGACTTTAAGCTTCAGAGGGAGACGTCAGCTACACCAGTTTTATCATGTCTTGTCTTTCTAATTACATATTTTCACTTTTATCATTTTCATTTATATTTCAACAGCTTTACAGCAAAATGCAACTTTCTCGACATGAAAAAGATTATTTTAAAGGAACTAACATTGTATGTGTAATTGATGGCACAATTCAAATGGGATAAAAAGAATTCTTTGTCTCTCCTCGTTGACTACATGAGAGGGATAAACTGAAAATTTCTGTTCCTCCACTTCCTCTTAGTGCTGCCTGAAAAAAAAAAAAAAATCTTGTACTTTTATTTTGAAGGGGATTTTTTATGCAGCGGAGTTATTCACACTCCTTAACAGTATTTGGCGTTAATGCCTTGTAATGCTAATAGACACCCATTTCACAGTATAGAAGAAAACCCAGTTTGTTTTTCATATGCTAAGTGAGTTAAACGCAAGTACAACACCGACTACATGAGGTATGGATTTTCTTACATTGAGGACAAAAGAGGACCAGCGAGGTGCCAGCGAGGTTCTGGCACAAGAAAGCATGAAGCCGTCAAAACTGAAGCGGCATTTGTTGATCAATCCGCAGTGGATAAACTGAAAACTATACCTCTGTCAAATGACACTATAAGTGGGCGAATTGAAGACATGTCGGATGACATCCAACAACAGACCACAGCTCGAATTAAGGCAAGCGCTCATTTTGCATTACAAATGGACGAATCGTAACAAACAAATCAGTTTTACTGGTTTACGTGAAACATGTGGGACGGGGACTGACGGGAACAATTTCTCTGCACAAGAGAGCTCCCTACTTGATTGCAGAGGACATCTTCAGCTCAGGTTCAAATTACACCATCTTTTCATTAAATAAAATTGAGAATTAAAAAATTTGGGTCGCGGCTTGTCATTAAGGGGTGATGGCGGGTCCCGCAGCCAGACCAGTTGAGAACTACTGCCTTAAGTTAAGTAAAATATTTAATACCCTACTATGATGTGTGAAGTCTGGACCAATCACAACAGGCCATGGACGTGGCGTCACGCTACTCAAATACCAAAAGTTAAAGAAAAAAGTCAGAGAATTGTAAATAAATATGCCATCTGTAACGGTTTAGAAGGCAGATTCAGCCACTGTCTTATTTCATATAGCTGAAATCTCCTGCCTATATATTGCCTTGAAAGCAGAGAACTTTCTGTTGTGGAAAGCTTACGAATTGTTATAACCAAACGCCAGACGCACTAGTTGAAAGTGTCATAACCAGACGCACTAGTTGAAAGTGTCATAACCAGACGCACTAGTCGCCTTTCACACCATGATATCAGTGGTTTCTCGTTTAGCGAGACTACCAGTTGGAAAGGAAGGAAGGCAAACAGCACTTACTTCTGTAATTAAAAGGCCTTGCCAAAATGACTTTAGTCCATCCAGAATTTAAATCTTTGTGCCATGCCTGGATCAAACTATCAAACCAGGCAGCGCAGATTAAATATGAACCAAGATTCTGTTACTGCACTGCTTATTTCTGACCGCAAAATATTTTCAGAAACATATTTTAGTGTGCTGTTTGGTTGTCAAATTAGAACGTTTGCTCTGGCTGGTGGGCGGGGCTTGGTTTTGGCTCCACTGCTTTCAACATGGTGGCCGGGACACAAACTTTTAGGAAAATACGGTCACAATTTATCGAAGAGGGTTTGAAAATCGTTTTCATCATACAGTACTCAGAGCATTTACCTTTACCCCAGCAGTAATGTTACAACAACAACCTTCTGGGTTTTTCAAAGCTCACCAGGTAAATGGATGCTATTCAAATGTTTATGGAAGGCATATACTGGGGCTTATACAGAGTCTGACAATTTGATAGGATATTCTGAACGAGATCAAATATAAATAGTACATAAGCATTTTGAGAGAAAATTCATCAGGAGTTTAGAAACTAGGCAGAACCTTTTACCTGACCTTTAAACATGTTTTTAAGCTGACAATGTTCCTTCACACACCTGCTTCAGACATGAAAATAAAGACAAAAACGTAACGTCACCAGTGGTCAGATTTAAATCTGATACCCTCATTCATCACAGCAACGTTTTCCAGACGGGGAAACCCAAATGTCAAAATACTGGGACGGGAAGAATGTCTGTTGTTATGGCAACCGGGTAAATATTTAAGGACACAGGGAGTTTGTTCAACTGGTGAACTGATGGCCGAGGGCTCCGTCTCACCCTCCGGACATTTGTCTGTCTGTCTGTCCTCAAGTTGACTTTTTCTATGCTTTTCTTTCTTCCCCTCCCCCCATCTGTATGTCTTTCTCTCCGCTCAGTGAGCTTAATAGTTAGGACAACCAAGCAGAAAAACCAACAAAATCAAACGTTAGTTAGCTGCTACCCAAATTAAGTCTCAGACTAAATCTGCTATCAAGCTAATTTGCCTGATTTTCAGTGATTATCAACTGGTGAGGATGCTGACTTTGAGTTTCCGTCTTGTTTGCACCAATATGTCACTGAGCTATCGCATAATTTCTGTAGCTATTAAAGTGTATTCTGCAAACCCTCAATCGTTTGATGGCTAAAGTTTTCCACATTAAGCTGGACACAGAGTTGTTAACCAACTTCTGGATTAATATTCATGAGCTAAGCTATAGCTGCCAGCATTAACTTTCCAATCAGGAAAACAAACTGATGGTTTCTGACTTAAAAGTGCATTCACATTATGTGTGAGAAAGGGTGTGTAAAAGCTGATAATGTGAAGATGCCATAAAGCCTGCTTTGCTCTTGTCCTGTCAGAAGCCAAAAACCCACTGTAACCACTTTTGAGTGTTAAACTTTCTACCATTGTCCCCATGTCTACCTCACTTGTGTGTCTTCCTGTCACGTTCTGCCACTCTGTCCCTCCCAACAGCCACATTGCCACTTCTTCAAACCCATGTAGTGTTATTCTTTGACCTCTGACCTTTTCTTTTTTCATACTGGATCCTGGCACTCCCATCGTCCATGCCCATCTCCCCAACTGCACCTCATTACCTCATCACCCCTGCAGTTCTTATGCTGAGTTCCATAAGCATACGATAACCATGTGACGCGTGTAAACACAATTGCAGCTTCCACATTTTTGGGCATTTTTAACAATTTTCTGTGTAATTTATGTGCAGGGAAGACAACTTTCAAAGATTATTTGTCATAATCAGGTACCTAAAAACATGGCAACATCAGGTTATAGGTTTTACTATATGAAAGTATGTATGATTTAAATTGAATACAGGCAAATATACTTAACGTTGCCTTATCCACTGTAGTGTAACGTTAGACAACTGCTTTTTTAACTGTGTTAAGTTAGGGTAGATGGATATGTTCCTATTCACAAGTAGGAACCATTGGTTTGTGGACTACGGTTTTGAAGTAATCATTTTGGCCATTTTTTTGCAACCAGTGAGCGGAAGTGACCTTATTTGGATTACAAAGGAGTGATGCCGTGTCAGAGACACTGTATACGGCTCTGGTTGCGACCTGCCAATCACAAGGTAGTCCAAGTGTACCCTTCTTTATGGTCTATTTGACTCTAAATGGACCATAATTTACTAAATGAACATCATGCTGTATTGAAGAAGACTTGAAACTACAGATTGAGACCATAAACTCATGTTTACAATGTTTACTGAGGTAATAAATCAAGAGAGAAGAAGAGTCATTTTCTCATAGACTTCTATACAATCAGACTTCTTTTTGCAACCAGAGGTATCGCCCCGATGGCCGTTAGAGAGAATGCAAGTTTTAAGACACCTCCGCATTGGCTTCTCTCTTCAGAACCGGAGGTAATCAGAGGAAATCATTTCATTTAGCTTTTTCTCGTAGGAGGTCAGGGTCAGGGAGTTCCGAGTTGTCTGGAACGCAGCATAATACCAGCCTCTTTTCCCCAGTCTGCCAATTTGTCAAAGTTACCGTGTGCCTCAAGCCTTTGCTTTCTAGCATGTTACATGACATTACATTACAGTCATTTAGCAGACGCTTTTATCCAAAGCGACTTACAATAAGTGCATTCAACATTGGTAATCAAAAGAACTACTAGTCACCAGAAGTCATAAGTACATTTCCTTTTCCAAACAAGCATCTAAGAGCATGAAGCAGAGCATAACTAAGAGCCAAAGTACAGGGCAGAAACAAGAAAAACAGTTAGTGCTATAAGTAGTACGAATACAATAAGTGTAACAAGCTAGTATGAAAACAATAAGCGCTAAGTGAAAGGCTCAGGGTAGCACTTTCTGAAGAGGTGGGTTTTCAGCCTGCGCTGTCCTGACGTCAGTGGGAAGTTCATTCCACCACTGTGGGGCCTGGACAGAAAACAGCCGTGACCGGGTCGATCGGCCGCCAGGGCCTCTGAGCGACGGGGCGACCAATCGCCCCGAGGCAGCAGAGCGAAGTGGTCGGATGGGGGTGTAGGACTTGACCATGGCCTGGAGATAGGAAGGAGCTGTTCCTTTCACTGCCCTGTAGGCTAACACCAGAGTCTTAAACTGGATGCGAGCTCTTATAGGTAGCCAGTGTAAAGAACGGAGAAAGGAAGTTGTGTGGGAGAACTTGGGGCGATTGAACGCCAGGCAAGCTGCAGCTTTCTGGACAAGCTCCAGAGGTCTGATGGCCGACGCAGGGGCTCCGGCGAGTAGAGAGTTGCAGTAGTCCAGGCGGGAGATGACAAGAGCCTGGATGAGAACCTGCGCCGTCTCGTCAGTCAGGAAGGGACGAATCCTCCTGATGTTGTAGAGCAGGAATCTGCAGGAGCGTGTAACGGATGAAATGTTTGCCGAGAATGTTGTTGTTCAAAATGCAGGACAAACGTACTTGAGCCCCACATTACACCCAAAGCTTATGCCATTGGTGTGTGAATGTGAAACAGTTTAGATAGGTGAATGTAGACAGAATGTTAAAGCACTTGAGTGGTCGGAAGACCATTCACTACTTGCCCTCAATAATGCCAACGTAAAAGGGAGCAGGATGTGGTGACATTATGTGTGGAATGGTCTATAGTTTATTTCTTTCCACCATTACTTGGTTGAGTCTAAAAAAAGGTGATTGATGTGTGTTGATGTGTGTAGGACAAACTTTTAACACGTTTATAAAGTTTGTCCTACACACATGAGGTTGATGGACTTTTCCTCTAAAAGTAATGGTAGCTAGAAAGAAACTTGATAATAAATATTTCCCTCAATAGAGTCAGGATGACCTACACTGTTTCTCTCTCTGATTACATCTACTTGTCTCTCTTTCTCCGTCCACAGCAGCTGCTTTTCCTCACCGTTCCAGTGTGTGTGTAAGGGATTGGATAGCACGGCATATTTTCTCACCAGCTGTATGGGAAATGGATTATCCTAAAGCCTGCAGGTTTACATTTATTACATTTCCGCCTTAAGGCTCACAGCTCTGAATTTCAGACACACAGCTCACTCAGTGCTAAAGGCCATTGATTGTTTTGTGACTAGTGCACTGCCTGTTGAAAACATACCAGTTCAGAATGGGCTGAATGCTTGGCCTGTGGTGTTCTTTCTTAAAAACTGCTTAAACAACTTCATGCTGGTCACTGTGCTTCTTTGAGTCCTAGTTGCGTCACGCACCAAGTCGCGACTACGCACAGTCAGAATTGACTGTGAAATTGGTCACTTAGCAGCAGAGGTACTCCACAAAAAGCCTACAGATGCAGTCCAATCATATTTTAAGTATTTCTGGCTCACTGTTAGCAAACATTAGCCTACTGGAGCATCCAGCAGACACAGATCCACTTGATGAAGTCCAACTCACTCACGCTTCTTTAATCTCCAAAAATATATGGCTTTTATGCTGTTCCACTTTCTTCACCAAATGACTCAGACAAAAACACTTCTTCATAATTTTAAATGAGATGAGGCAGATTTTGGTTCTCATCTCCCTGCAGGTGTACTGCCTGATGATGACAACACTCAACACTTCGGTTGAGAAAAAGACTTCTGGATAGCTTTTGGCCAGATTCTTAGTTATCATGCGATTGATCTTCATGCTCTCCAGAGGATGATTCCTGATTTTGGTTACCAGCAGATCATCCCTTTTAGCGCCGCCATCAGTGCAATGTCTCCTACCTAAAACCAGCTAATTAATGGACAATTTCCTGATTGCCTCCATGCTAATCTCTATGAACTAATATTTCAATCAGGAGAGACAAGTCTGATAAAGAAGATAATTGTTTATTGTGAACAAATTATATGCAACGATAGTCTTCTACAGGGAGATTTGTAATCGAGGAGCGTCTGCCCTGAGCAGCAGCAGCAAGATAAATCCCCCCGTGGAGTCCAGACACTGGTGGTGATGGTGGCTGATGAAGCTGAAAAGATTGGGCGGAGATAGGGAGGTGGAGGGTTGCGTAACAGCAGCATGAACATACTGAAGGTAGAGAGACAATCATAGTTAAGAGAGACAGCAGCAAGATGATAGGCCAACGATGCAATTGTGTCATTGTGCTATTGGATAGAAGAAACCAGCTGATCTAGGCAGCTGATATCATGATTGACAACCCCAAACAATAACAGCAAGGAAAAGATGAGAGTGCATGCGTGACGAGTGATTGGCAGATGTATGGGAAATAAAATACAGGCTTAGGCATGCAAGAGTATAGTCTTCCTGTTTTGGAATGCATTGGCTGAATGCAACCTGGAAACCCACCGGCTATTGTCTGAGGAAGGTTACGTTTTTGTTGGTTTGAAATCACCTCGTAAACTGGCCACTTGTGAAACAACCCAGTCCATCAAGTCGTCTCTCAACTCCAACTCTAGTCTTGCATCGCAAGTTGCTAATCGGACTGTAAACAACGAGCAGCGCATGGAATAGGACGTCTTGGCCCGGATAGCCTCTGGCTACACCGGAACCCTAGAAATAAGACGATAGATTTCCTCCCTGCTCCCCAGAGGATGAACCCATTAGACATGAATGACAGCATAACCTTTCCTCTAATGTCAATCTCAGGACACATTTATTTTCTCCACTGGTAAGGCTCTATGGCGAAATCATTTACATGCAGTCTGTCATAATGTAGCTGTTTTTGAGCACCGCAGCCTCTGGGAAAGTTAGCAGCACTTTATGGAGTGTATACATTGATGTGTTTAAACATGAATAACTATTTTATTTAACTGACAACATTTTTATTCAAAAGAGAAGGAGGGCAGAGAGAATGGCACGCAGAGCCTTGTTTGATTTATCTAACACATCTAAGGTGTGATGCTACTGGGATGGCAGTTGGAGGTCAGAGGTCAGGGAGGATGTAAACACACACACACACACACACACACACACACACACACACACACACACACAACCCCCACCTTTGTCAGACTGCAGGTGCAGCTGTTCAACTTGCTGCTGTGGACGGAAGTGTGTGTGTGTGTGTGTGTGTGTGTGTGTGTGTGTGTGTGTGTGTGTGTAATGGGCGGTGCGGAGAAAGTGAGAGAAAAAGGAAGGAGAAGAGGAACACAAGTAGAATAATGAAAGATAGATAAACAGATTGATCCAATGAATCTAGAAATCCAGTGAAAATACTGTTTAATAGTTTCTTGTTTCTGTTGTATTTACTGAATGATGACTGAATGTAAAATGAAAAAGAAAGAAGGGAGAATGAATGGACATTTGAGATGAAGGAAGAACAGAGTGAGAGAAATGAGGGAGGGAGGGGGCATTCATCATGAACATCTGGCCATGCGGCTACAAATGACACACACACACACACACACACACACACACACACACACACACACACACACACACACACACACACTCCTCCCTTGTGTAAATGTGTTTGGCGAGGTGAGGGTTAAACTCTGCAACATACAGACTAAAATTGCAACCTGAGTCAGGACTTTAGTCTGAAAAAACAAAACAAACTGTTCAAAATCAGCCTGATTTTACTAGAAGTTAAAAAAAGTCATTTTTTTGTCAATAATCTGTATAATTGTCTATAATGTAATGGAGTGAGACCTCTGCTCGCAGGAGGCCGCGGACCTCTCGCTCTTTCGTTGTTGTTTGAGCAACGAAGTCACGCTAAGAAAAATCAGCTGGATCCGGCTTACAATGAAAAAGTATTTATAATTCACAAATGCTAAAAAGGCAATTACAAACTGAATTACACTGTCGACAGTAACGAATCGCGAAACCGAGTTCAAAGACTCTCCCCCCCTACCGGCCTACAAACGCCAGTTTACAGTAAAGAGGATCGCCAAGAACTGAACAACATCTCTCCGAACAATGTTTTTATACCCAAAAGTCAGTAGTTTACTTTCAAAAGTCCATTATCAGCTTTGTGATTGGCTGGAATCTGATTGTCTCCTCCTGTCCTCGGACAATGCTCTCCATTGGTCTCACTAGGAGTGATTATTAAACACATTAACATTGCTTTTTAACTTTAAATTCTTCACAATAACCTCCATTAACTGTTGAGGGTTAAGGCCATAGACTGTATATAAGAAGTGGACGTAGTCATTGTGACGTCACCCATTGGTTTGTAGACTGTCGTTATAAAGTCTTGAGTTCAGCAATTTCGCCGTTGCCATCTTGGATTACAGCTATTATCATGTTGTTTTTTCCGCAACCAATGAATGGAAGTTACCATATTTGAAATGCGGAGGAGTGACGTAGAGACGCCTTATATGTCTCTAAAGCGGCAGCAACCTGTCAATCACAGTGAGTTCTCCCTAAAGCATACCTAGCTTTATGGTCTATTAGACTCTAAATGGACCATAATTTACTAAATGAACATCATGCTACATCCTGCCCAAACCAGCCAGACCTGAAGCAACCTTGCAGTCACAAGCCCTTCTAACTGAATAAAAACGCAGATCAAATGATTTTGTAACCAGTACAGCTGAGGTAGAAGCCCTTTTTTTTCAGCCCTCAGTAGTGTCTTAAGCAGTCTTAAGGCCTATGACCCACAGTGTGTAAAGGCCTTTTCTCTCAGACAACCACAACAAAATCTGCTAAGAAATTCAGGTCAACCTGTATCTCGCCTGAAGTTGGTAACTCAGGCCCCCAAAAAGAGTCGGGAAATCACTTGTTGCTGATCTGAAAGCTTCACCAGTGAGCGCATGTTATATTAGAGATTGACTTAAGTCTCTTTCATACATGCAGTCTATCCCTGAAACGTTCGGGAACATTTCCTGCATGGGCTCACCTGTGAACGGGAGCAGGAATCAGTATTCAGGGAAATCTGAATCCTCCAATTTCCCACCTCAAGAACTTGTAACATTTCATGGGAAAATGCCAGTATGGCTATGTTCCTGCAAATAAGAGACATCTTCCGCCGTGTACACAAACATCTGACCACGCCCAACTTCTTCTTCTGTTGAGTTTTATTGCTCCATCTCTTCCAGCATCGCATAGGTCTGATGAACAAAAGAACCCTAAACAGCTTCCTTCATTCATCATTTATTTTCATGATCTGTTATTTCTCCTTTTAATCTGGTGAGTCAGCTTTTTTTTATTTCCAGCAGTAAACATTTTTATTTTCTATCTTCATCTCCAATCAGTCACATGTGAGGCTGAAAGTCTCCTTGTGTGCGTCGGCTATTAATATAGTTTGACATGAGATATATTAACATGATGTAAATTTTTCTTGAAACGTTTGGGTTAATAAATCATTTCTACAAATGATAACACATTGTTATCATAACCTGATTATAAGTTAATGAATTTCCAAACTGAATACCAGTAAAAGTGGCTGCAAAAAAATATTACATTAAATAAATACATTCTGCCATTGGAAGATGTCTCGTGCATTCAGTATCTGAGCAGTGAAGTCCACTTACACTGTGGTGTACTGATCTGTGGGCTGGACTGGATAAATAAGCGACCAAACCAAAATACAAAAGTTGGATTTTGAAAAGTGCATCTCCAATCTCTCTGCGTAAGGTATCATACAAATTGTTGTATGCGGATACATTGATCTATTAGTTACATGTTGTAACCTATAGACCTGGGGCGACTCTGGCGACCTGCTAGAATCAACAGTTGATTGCTATCCATTAAATAATACATGTCACAGTGTACATGATTTTACTGTGCTTTGGATGAAATGTGGTTGCATTTGTCTTGTTGATGTCCCCGTCTCAGTTATCACCCTGCCAGTGAGTTCTCTGAGAGTGTTGACACTTGTTCATGAGTGTCAGCAGCTGAGGTTAAAACACCTGACTGTGTGTTTGATAGTGTTAACATCCACATCACCAACAATATGGGGAAAAAACGAAATGCTTTAATATTTCTGCAATAAAAACTGATGTTTTAATTATTTTGTCTGCTCTGAGGCTTTGTGCGGTGTGTGTCATTAAACTCTAAATGAGGTCACGTCCCTCCGGCCGAGTGTTGTCTCCAATCTGCTGTTCTGCGAATCAGAAAGGTCAAAGGTTGCGCCAGTCGGAGGTATGTTTGGCTGCTCCACTTTTGCTAATGAAATTAATTAGTATAAATTCTATAGAGTTAATATTTGAATGAAATGTAATGAACTGAGGCCAGAGCAGGGGAACAATCTGGAATCATCTCTGTGAAGGATTAAAGGTTTTACGCTGATTATGTGACCGACTGCCAGGTCACGAGGAGCTCACCACGAGGACAGAGAGATGGAGACGCTCTTGGGTCTGTTTGGAGAAATAGTCTTTCTGTGTGATTATTATTGTGGTCTCTGGAGAGTCAAATAGATCATTTTGCTGAGTATGCTTTGACACGCTGCTACCTCGGTGTTGTCCGGTCTGGTAGATGTCCGTGTTTTCGTCTTACAACTTTAACCCTTTCACAGTGTGCTATTAGTTCATGAAAGTTAAGTGGAACATTTTAGTCACCTTAAACATGTCTTACTCAGTGTTGAGTTCTACTTAGCACTTGTAAGGGGTTCCAAAAAAAAAAGATGGCGACCGCCAAAAACCAAGATGAAAAAAATAGAAAAACAGGATGGACTCTGGCAGTGGCCACAGTGTCTCGAAAAATGTCAGCTGCAGGCTACCGCTAAGCTACGTTGTGTGAAGAGAAAAATTAAGAAAAATAAAATACTGGAACAATCCTGCTTTTGACTTGGTTGAGAATCGAAAGCTCATTCCTATCAATTTTGGATTTAAAATCTAAATCGTCAAAGTCCGAATAAAAACCGGGGAGAACTGTCAGTGACGGCGGCTCCTAAGAAACACACCAGAGTAACTACACTTTGTAATGTACCCACTTTAATGTGAACATTTATCCCATGTAAAAAGACATCAAAAAATGGTTCTTTGAGGCACCAGTTCTGGTTCTTTGAAGAACTTAAAGTAAAAAAGGTTTTCTAAAGAACCTTTTGCAAATTTTTCTCTTGTGTTTAAGAAAATGGTACTTTAAAGAACCATAGTCCGAAAGGTTCTTTGTACCAGAAATGGTTCTTCTATGGCATCACCCATTTTCGGTTCCAGATGGCAGCTTTATCTTTCCCCGTGTACTGTGAACTGTCTATAGAAACTAAAATGATCTTACTGGAAAGAATGAATCTTTTCGTCAGCGGTCAGGTGGGTCTCTGTCGCTTTTGAGAAGCTCCCTGAAACTTTCGCCTCCCATCTCTTCTTCTCCTTCCTTTTCTTTCTCTCTGATGGACTAATTATTGTCGTTGTTCTGCCGCTCGCGCTGGTGCCTGCCAAATGGAATTAAAAACCAATTATTGATAAATGAAGAGTGGCTTTAGCTGTGTGTGTGTGTGTGTGTGTGTGTGTGTGTGTGTGTGTCTGGAACCCAGCCTAGACCAGAGTACTACATCTGTCATCCAAACCCCGTGACAACCACTCATGTGTGCCGTCGCATCCTGCGCATTCAACACACACATCTGCACCGCAACGCCTTCGCTGCAGGAGTGTGTGTCTGTGTGTGTGTGTGTGTGTGTGTGTGTGTGTGTGTGTGAAATATGTTTGACTGGGCATCTGTGCTTTTAAATGTGTGTGTGATGTATATCTGTGACATTTTAGCATGTGCACATGTACGTGTTTGCAGGTGTGTGTGCAGGTGTGTGTTCCTCAGCTGTGTGTTTGTCGGGTGTGTTCTGCGTTCATGTGACACATTGACGTGTGCACAGATGGCGGATGATGAACATATGAGTTTCACTTCACACTTTATATGTTGACATGACAACAGTTTTAAAGCACATACAAAAGCAATAACATGAGTCAAATTAAAACAAACTTTATTGATCCGTGTGGAGTATTTTGATCACTGCGACGGCGAACGCGATTACGCTCTGATGAAATAAATTGGATCCCACAAAAAAGAAGATGACATGTCATGTCTGTCCATCCTGTAAGAAGAATCCCTCCTCTGACAATAGAGGTTGCACAGGCTGTGAAACCCTCTGAGAAAAATGTGCATTGTGTGATTTTGTATAAATAACTTGGACTCTGAAATTGAATAAACTATGATAGAAATAAAACAGCAAAGTGCGAAAAAGAAGAAAGAAGTGATTAACCTCTTTAACCCTGACCCTATTTTTCAGGCCTCTGCTCGAAAACTGCATACCCATACTAAAAAGAGTATATCTCTGCAACCACAAGGTCTATTTGAATATTTTTTGTCAGATCACTCCCTATTTGCTAGGTGCCTTGTCATTGTTCCAACAGCCCATCATTCCGAAACCCTAATCATTCGAAATGTCCCGTTGGAGCGAAACCCCCTTTGTCCAACAGTTTTCTTGAAAGCAAACCATTGCTTTCAAGAAAACTGAAAGAAAACTGAAAGAAAACCTAATCTCACCCTTAGGTTAGGTTTAGTAAAACACCTTGTTATTACGTTATCAAGGCAAAATACGTAAATTAAAATAATTCAATGTTGACTTTGGGTTTCACACGGGACACTAACTGCAGTCTCCTGGGTGAAAGTCCTGTTTGTTTCACCCATCCATCCAAACCGACCCCCTCTCTGTGCTGACTTCCAGAAACATACAGTTGTGGTCAAAAGTTTACATACACTTGTAAAGAACATAATGTCATGGCTCTCTTGAGTTTCCAGTTATTTCTACAACTCTGATAGAGTGATTGGAACAGATACTTCTTTGTCACAAAAAACATTCATGAAGTTTGGTTCTTTCATGACTTTATTATGGGTTAACAGAAAAAGTGATCAAATCTGCTGGGTCAAAAATATACATACAGCAGTGCTAATATTTGGTTACATGTCCCTTGGCCATTTTCACTTCAATTAGGCGCTTTTGGTAGCCATCCACAAGCTTCTGGCAAGCTTCTCGTTGAATCTTTGACCACCCCTCTTGACAGAATTGGTGCAGTTCAGTTAAATTTGATGGCTTTCTGACATGGACTTGTTTCTTCAGCATTGTCCACATGTTCTCAATGGGATTTAAGTCAGGACTTTGGGAAGGCCATTCTAAATCCCTAATTCTAGCCTGATTTAGCCATTCCATTACCACTTTTGATGTGTGTTTGGGGTCATTGTCCTGTTGGAACACCCAACTGCGCCCAAGACCCAACCTTCGGGCTGATGATTTTAGGTTATCTTGAAGAATTTGAAGGTAATCCTCCTTCTTCGTTATCCCATTTCCTCTCTGTAAAGCACCAGTTCCATTGGCAGCAAAACAGCCCCACAGCATAATACTACCACCACCGTGCTTGACGGTAGGCATGGTGTTCTTGGGGTTAAAGGCCTCACCTTTTCTCCTCCAAACATATTGCTGGGCATTGTGGCCAAACAGCTTGATTTTTGTTTTGTCTGACCACAGAACTTTCCTCCAGAAGGTCTTATCTTTGTCCATGTGATCAGCAGCAAACTTCAGTCGAGCCTTAAGATGCCGCTTTTGGAGCAAGGGCTTCCTTCTTGCACGGCAGCCTCTCAGTCCACGGAGATGCAAAACACGCTTGACTGTGGACACTGACACCTGTGTTCCAGCAGCTTCTAATTCTTGGCAGATCTGCTTTTTGGTGGTTCTCGGTTGACTCTTCACCCTCCTGACCAATTTTCTCTCAGCAGCAGGTGATAGCTTGCGTTTTCTTCCTGATCGTGGCAGTGACAAAACAGTGCCATGCACTTTATACTTACAAACAATTGTTTGCACTGTTGCTCTTGGGACCTGCAGCTGCTTTGAAATGGCTCCAAGTGACTTTCCTGACTTGTTCAAGTCAATGATTCGCTTTTTCAGATCCATGCTGAGCTCCTTTGACTTTCCCATTGTAGCGTTTGTGGGCGTTTGTATCCAATGAGCCCTATTTAAATGGCCTCAGAGAAGTCACCAGCTGTAGTCACTCATAATCACTCACAAGAAGTTAAGAGGCCATGCTATGAAGCTCATTTCATTGACACAACTTTCTAAGTCACCAAAATTGCTAATTCATGTTGCTGTATGTATATTTTTGACCCAGCAGATTTTGTCACTTTTTCTGTTAACCCATAATAAAGTCATGAAAGAACCAAACTTCGTGAATGTTTTTTGTGACAAAGAAGTATCTGTTCCAATCACTCTATCAGAGAAAAATCAGAGTTGTAGAAATAACTGGAAACTCAAGAGAGCCATGACATTATGTTCTTTACAAGTGTATGTAAACTTTTGACCACAACTGTATATGTGATGCGTCCAAAACAAACAAAATGCGTTTCCCCTTAAACGTATTTCACAGTGCTATATTGTTGTATGGGACAGGGCTGGTCGAACTGAATGTTGGGTGAGTAAGACAGGGTTGAGCCCGAGCTAATGCTGTGTTCAGGTGCTTTCTTTACAGCTCATGAAGTTGGATGTTTTGCACTTCTTCCCCAGGATGTTAAACTTTTAAAAGAGAAACAACTTTATATTAACAGAGTTTCTGATGTGGGGTGTTTATGGACGCAGTGATTCATTTTGTAGGGCTTGTTATTTTTAGGTCTAGTGTTCGTTTTGATTATTTTTAATGATGAATACACAAATGTGTGTGAAAAATGTTGTTGAGAAAAACCTCATTTGCATTACAAAACTCAATGCTAGCGACTTATTATTTTTCTAATGACTTTCAGGGATGTTAAGACACAATTAGGGGCTTATTTGTATTTCCTTGCCTTTTCTTTCATTCCCTCTTAGGTAAAACTGATTTCCTAGGATTACCTGTTCGCCAGGAAACATGTCTCCATTCGCCTGGTAATAAATGTCTCCGTTGCAACACAAAACAACATTTACATGAGTAAGGACATGCATTCTGCATGAAAAACAGCCACTAAATGATCTTCTTTTTAAAATATCCATGGAAATGATGAGCCTTAATAACATGATTAATTCACAGACAGAAAACCCACACGCAAAAATATCTACATACATACAGTTTAAACCTCCCCAAACACACAGTAAATTATTATTAATCCCGGTGATAGCACTATGAATCCATCAACTGATCTCTATCTGTAAGGACCGGGCTATTTTTAGAACTGCTGCAAGGGAATATGTTTGTGTTTCCACATGTATATCTTTATATATATATATACATGTATATGTGTGCGTATGTGTGTTAGTGGGGGTCGAGGGACAGGAGTTGTTTTCCAGAAAATAGTTTTGTAATTACATCTGCGAGGGGGGAAACTCGTTATCTGCGTTAGCGAGCGGCCGACGGCAAACGCTTTGAAATATGGTTCCTCTTCAGCGCGGCGACGCCAAAATACTGGTAATAACTGCTGATAAACAAGGCGAGTGTAATTGCATCTATTTGCATTTTTAAATAATGCTGAAAAAAATAAATATGTTTGCTGTAGAAAGTGGCTGCTAGGTGTAAACTGTGAAGTCGCTCACACACAGGGGGAGCTGCTTTCTTTTTATAAATATATATTTCTGCCTGTTTTCATTTCAGATTATCATTTCAGCTTTTTAATAAGCTGATATATTATCTCATCATTTTTAAGGATTAATATTAGTATTATTTCAGAGGTTTAAACTAGGGAGACGCTGCTGCCCTTCAAAAAGTTTCAAATGCCTTTCAATGATGGATAACATTTTGGTTTTGTTTACCCAGTTTTATGGTGCTTTCAGCAGAGCCAGCTTTTGTTTCTTCCTATCTCTGTCCCACTAAAACACACATCTGTCTACTGTCAACACTTAAAACCTACTACTTAACCTTAATATGTTTATATGGGGATTCTTATATATATATATATATATATATATATATATATATATATATATATATATATATATATATATATATAAGAATCCCCATATATATATATATATATATATATATATATATATATATATATATATATATATATATATAAATAAAAGCCAAAAGTCCACCTGCTGGTGGCACCAGAGATAAAGTGAACGGTCACCATTGTCAGTGGTATACGTCATCTAAGAGAACCTCGGACGTCTGTATCAGATTTCGTGACAATCTATTCAGGTTTTTTGAGATATTTTACAGGGTAAAGGTTTATTATCACCAGTGCGAAGTGAAAATGACAGCTATGGATATCGGGTCTGGTGTAAATTTTCCGCATTGCCGTGTTCTATTTTTGTCACAAACACAGAAAGAAAATCTCTTATTTTATATATATTTTCCGTGTCCACGGCACACAACAGACCCAAAGTTTGATGCTAATGTTAGCTTTTGTGGCTAGCCCCGTTCCGTGACCAACAGATCATGTTAGCAGTTGCATATCATCTACATTGCCATCTTCATCGACCATCCCAGCTACTGGGCGATGTCAAGCCTATTGTCCTTTATTCGGATGTGAGGTAGTCGTCGCTTTGTTTCCTGTAAAATATTTAATGTTTAGAAACCAAATTGATAAGACGTTCCCAGAAATCAGCCATAAAACATGTTGCCCGACACAAATGTTCCACAAGTGTGTGCAAGCATTCATTAGAGCCCACAATATCAGTTTTTACAATAATCTTTTCAAATGTTTTGGATGAAAACCTGTGCTCGGTGTGAAACGGCTTTAATGTCGTCAAGGTTCATCATCTGGGCACCATGAAAATCTGTACCAGATTTCATGGCAATCCATCTGGTTGTTCAACAACCAGGTGTTAAGAATTACATTTAATGATGGCTGCATTTCATTTAGCTGCTTCACTTAATTATTTTAGATGAGATTAAAAATACATGAATGAAAAGTAAAGTAATCGTTTTTTTATTTTTTGTCTTGGACCCACGCGTTGATGGTTCCCCACTTCTTTATAGAATATGGTTGGATCAGGACTGCAGCTTCAGCTCAGGGATCTCGCAGGTTTTTGTCATCAGATGAGGCTAAGTGGCTATGAGACCTTGCAAAAACAGATGTTGTACCAAACTATAACTACACACACGCTTACAAGATAAGGGTTATTTATCTGAGAAGCTAGCTGCAGATGTCATTATTAGCGGGTACGTCTGCTGACCAAAAGCAGCAACCTCTGCGTGGTTGCTGATGGGAATTCATTCTTCAATCTCCACATAATATCTATTTCATCTTTTTCTTTCTCCCTTTTTACTTCCTCTTTCTCTCTTTGTTTTTAGTCCCTTCTTCTTTTTCTCCATCTGTATTTCCTGATTCAGTCTTGTCTTCCCTTTTACTCGCTCCATCACTCTTTCCATTCCCCGTGTTTCTCTCAGTCAGTCTTCCCATTTCGCTTCCTTCCACTTTTGTCTTTCTCATTAGCCCAGTCTCGTCTTTCTCTTGTCACTTGTCCCTTTGTCTTTCCTTTAATATTTGTTTCTCCCACCCTGTGATCCTCAATTCTCCCCTTCCCTCTCTCCTCTCTACCTTCACATGCATAAGAGCGGTGGGGTGGGGTGGTGTTAGGGTTGGTTTAATTAATACCTCAGCATCTCCCCACTCTGCTCCCTTCTCCGGCTCCGGACATTAATCAGAGGTATTTTTGGGGGAAGCGAGGCGGCGCAGGTGCAGATCGTCGGGGCAGAGAAAGAGAGAGAGAGAGAGTCGGATGATGTATGGAAATACACGACGGACCCTGATCCGGCCGGCCAATCATCATCCATCATCATCCGGTCGCCGGGCGGAACAAGATATTTCCACCAATGGAAAAAAAGGGAGGCGACGGCCTCGCGTCTCGCTCATCACGACAAAACAAGTTGGATGGGTCGGAAGTGGAAAACAGGAGGTAAAGCTCCGTCCGCGTCCATCTGGGTGTTTTGTAGTGCTTCTTTCTCTGACCACACCGTGTTCCATTTAGTGATTACCCTACATTTCACAGAAGGCCTTCTGATAACAAAGCCAAACAGCATTCCTCAAAGCAAAGATTTTCCCTTAAATAAATGTATCTTAAATCACTAACTGTCACCGAAGAAGATACAACAATGGTGATTCAGCCTATGGCCCACTGATGCAAGTTTTGCAATATTTATATATTTACAGTTTTTTACACAGAAAAAATGGAACACACAATTCTGATAAATAGCACACAAGTATGGAATTTTGGACGCAGCCAAAGACGCCAGACCTACAATTCAATCTATTGTTGGAAAACAATCAATGTTTTCGGTACTGTTTCACTTAGTCTATTCTGTAATTTGCTGCTATTGGTGTCCCAAAAATGTTTAAAGAAATCACTGGAAACGCTCAGAGTTCAATGCAATAGAGTTTATTCTTTGAGCAAAGAAGTAAACCCGAGCAGGCTCCGGAAACCAACTGAGTATTCTGCACTGAACACTGTGTTATATAGTTCCTCCATCTGGGGCCAATGCCCCACCTTTATTTTTGAACTCCTCCTATGTTACCCTGGAAATAATGGTGTAATATTATATGGTCCCACCCAGTTTTCATTTTTCTAATGGTGTCATGGAAAATCCCCAGACTTCTCACTCGGCCAGGTGCATTGGCAGATCCCCAATCTTCTCTGCCAGGTTTCTTGATGTCACGAAACTATAGTTGCCAAGAAAAAACACTTTTGCTCAAAAAAGTGAATCTGTTTAAAGCTGTTAAAGGTATTAAAGCTAAAGGTAAACCTGAACAAAACACAAAAAAGGACCAAACCTGAAAAAAAAAAGCAAAGTTGCCTGTCCAGACAGCATATCTCAACTACTGGATGGATTATGACATTTTAGACAGGCATTAATGTCCTCTCAGAGTGAACAACATCCATTTTTCCAATACCTACCTGCAAAACTTTTGACGTTACCGTCAGCTTCGGCTGTACTTTGTGTTTAGGTCTAATTATAGCTGACGTTCTAAGCTAAGAAGGTGACCATGGTAAATACTGTATTACACTTATGACAACAAATAAAAGATGAACAAGAAAGGAAAAGCCTTTTGACTAATATAGAAAAAGTTTGTGAATCTTGTATGATTCGGACTGGACACATTTCAACATTTTTAATTTGATGAACAAACCTGTATAACAATAAAGCCGTTACTGCTGCAAGTGGTTTGCCTTATCTGAAGTGTTGAAAATTATGCAATAATATTAATATTATAGTCATGCTGTTTCCACAGCAGCATAGTTGTCCCTTTTGTTCCCCGTAGATCAGCTGACCACTTAGCTGACAAAACAGATTTTTCACAGCAGACATTTTTTGGCATGTCATGGGACATAAATGGGAAATTATTGGTATTTATTAAAAACTTTTCCATTCCACTTGGCTGCTTCAGTTTCAGGGTCCTGCTGTCATGACTTACTGGGACACTTGATGGAACCAAGCGGTACATTTTGTAAAAAGAAAAAAAAAATTAAATCTTAAGTAAAGAGGTAAAAATGAAACACCAAAGTATGGTTTAAATTTTCGACGATCTGCACTTGCATTTGTGCCGCCTCGCTTCCCCCTACCGTCAGCATGATGAAGTGTCCTTGGGCAAGACCAGACGGCAACTGCAGAGTGAAGCCAATGCAGAAGTGTTTTAAAACTTAAAGCAGTCTCTCTCCTGAGCAGCAAGGGGGCGAGTCCTCTGGTTCTAAAAATAAGTCAGATTGTATAGAAGTCTATGAGAAAATGACTTTACTTGTCTCTTGATTTATTACCTCAGTAAACATTGTAAATATGAGTTTATGGTCTCAATCTCTAATTTCAAGTCTTCTTCAATACAGCATGATGTTCATTTCGTAAATTATGGTCCATTTTGAGTCAAATAGACCATAAAGCGTAGTATGCTTCAGGAGGGGCTTACTGTGATTGACAGGTCGCTGCTGCTACAAGAGAATTATACGGCAACTCTACATCACTCCTCCCCATTGCAAATATGGTAACCTCCGTTCAATGGTTGTGAAGAAAAGGGGTAAGAGTCTTTAATGACGAAGTTACGGAGTTGATACAGTCAGATAAAGCGGCTCACATCAGGGTTGAGGACATGATTTAAATATTACATAGAGTCAATTAATTGTTGATATTACTAATCACATTACAGAAATAATGCAAGGACAATAACAACTAGCCGGAGACAGATAAGTGTGATGGTAATTCCAACACCAATAATGTCAGAGTTATCTGATTAATTATGATAATGTTGTTAAACCAGGCTAACACACTCTTCTACCCCTCCCCTCTCTTTCTCTCTTTGTCGCTCTCTCTATTTTAATATAACTGATATGTGAATGCCACTGCCCAAATTCATGGTTTTACATAATAACTATCTTTCTTAATTATCCTGGCATTTGTGTTGCATCTCTTTACCATCATAGATACACACATTCTCTCTCTTTCTCTCTCACCCTTTCTCTCTTTCACACACAGACACGCATTCAAAAGCAAACATTGCTGTCAGAGGTGTGTGTGTGTGTTTTGTGTGTGTATGTGTCAGGTCAGGCCTGGTGAATGCAGATCAAATAGTTCCGGCTAATTGGGAGCTTTAATTCAGTATCAGGCCGACTTATCCGGCACACACACAAACGCACACACACACGCTTAATGTTATTACTTGTCATTCAGAGTCTATTTAGTCTAGTCATTATTAGAGCCTAATACCCTTCATGATTAACAGTAAAAGCCCTTTTCTATAACCCACACACACAAAGGTAATCCCCTCATTTCAATATGCGTGTGTTAAAGACTGGGAGTTGAGAGAACATGCCATTTTGTGTAATTATGCCTGTATTTGTGTGGTGTGTGTGTGTGTGTCTGTCTTTGCACATCTCAATTTGTAAATATGTCAAATTAACACATTCTCACTCCTAACTTGACAAATACCGCATCTTGATAAGTGGTCTTGAGTTTAAACTATGACACTCTAGACACCCCTCTAGCATCAGTTTTCGACTTGTCAGGGACAGCGTGTCAGTTTAAATGTGTAATTGTGTCTTTTCAAAATAAACTTCCTTCACAGGAAGTTTAGGTAGTTAGGAAACAAAACCACTTAGTTAGGGTTAAAGACGGTGGCGTCAACTTGACTGACTAATGAGTCACGTGACTACCAAGTGTCTAACGAGACACGTGATAAGTGAGTGACACGAGTTGTGACTTATGTGACTAGCAACACTAACGACTCATGTGACTAGCAACACTAACGACTCATGTGACTAGCAACACTAACGATTCTTGTGACTAGCAACACTAACGACTCATGTGACTAACAACACTAACTACTCATGTGACTAGCAACACTAACGACTCTTGTGACTAGCAACACTAACAACTCTTGTGACTAGCAACACTAACGACTCATGTGACTAGCAACACTAACGACTCTTGTGACTAGCAACACTAATGACTAACATGTTCAAAATGAACCGTTTTTGACTTCCCAAATCCATCAATGTTAAAAATACCCTATTAATGAAAACTAACATTAGGAAACAGTGTGGCCTTGGATTATGCAGAGTGACAGAGATATTTTCAACTCAACAGATGTGTCTGTTAGATATATTTTTTAAATATAATTTTTTGTTATTTGAGAACCCCAATCAAAACTCTGCCTTGGTGAAGGCAGATTGTATCTTTCTACATTTGTTTTATGTTGATTATGATAATTTCCACTCTTTCTGTGTGGCTGGCTGGAAGACGTTTGGGCTTATGAATTAAATCAAAGAGCCGGTGTGTTAATTGCTAATGAGTACCAGCTTTGTGGGACCAATCTGATCAGCTGTTGCTGAATGAAGCTTAAGCCCCTCTGTCTTCTACTATACTTTCTGCTTCGAACTGCCAAGCACCTCAAGATTTTTAGTTTCTTTTAGACCAACCTGAACAACAAAACTTGACTGAGGTGTTTGGTCTGGCAGCTCTGCTCTGCTTAAGCAAAATATGACTCTAGACGTCACTACTAGTCAGCAAGAAAATATGTTCCTTTGTGAATTTAGTGACTGACTCCCAAACAGCTCACTGGGAAGAAGCCTGATGAAAGTTGATTTTAACACTTTGGTCGCCGAAAAATGTATTATTCAGCGTTCCTTTTAAGCCACATTTCGAAAATTGCATACCCATAGTAAAGAGAGTGTATTTTGTCTAAATATAAGGTGTATTTTAATAGTTTTGGTATTTTAATACAGCTAACACTTGTGAGATTTGTTCAGATTTGTAAATATCAGTATATATGTTACTGCTTAAAAGTAAATTAACTCCACCCTCTCGTGCAACTTGGGGCGACTCCTCTGGTTGCGAAAAGGAGCCTGGTTGAATAGAAGTCTATGAGAACATGTTTCTAGTTCTCTCTTGATTTATTACCTCAGTAAACATTGTAAACATGAGTTGATGGTCTCAATCTCTAGTTTAAAGTCTTCTTCAATACAGCATGATGTTAATGTCGTAAATGATTGTCTATTTACAGTCAAATAGATCATAAAGCAGGGTATGCTTTAGGAAGTAGCTAACTTGTGATTGACAGGTCCCCACCGCTGCCAGAGCCGTATACGGCATCTCTATCATGGCATCGCTCCCCCCGCAGTCTAAGGCTACATCCATACTACTCCGTTTTCGTTTGAAAACTCTGTTTCCAAACAAAAACGATCTCCATCCACACGATGTTTCAGCCGTCGTTTTCGAAATCTCTGTCCACACTACACGCCTGAAAACGAATATCATGTTCACGTGCACTGGGCATGCGCCGATGTAAACAGGAAATAGATTGTCGTATTTTGTAACTAAGCAACCAGAGTAATTAATGATTTAATTATTAAAAAATTAATAAAACTTAATGATCTTAAGTACGTGTTTGATACTTAAGTTCTTCTCTAAAATCTTCCTCTATGAACTCAAACAGATACAGTTTGTGAAAAGTTTTATAAGTTTTATTTTCCAGACTTAATGTTAGTTACAGCTCTGTCTCCCTCTCTCTCTCTCTCTCTCACGCCGCTCACTGATCGCTTCAATAACAGCTGTTTCCTCCGCAGATATGCAGACTTTAACTGGACAACAGCTGCTAGTAAAGACAACAAGGTCAGCAACGCCTGTAATCAGTTGTCCATGTTAAATTAACCTGGTAGTCATCGTTTCCAAACTTATGCGTTTACGTCTGTCCAGACAAATACACTACCCGGAGTTTCCAAACGTATCTGTCTTTGGGAGCGTTTCTAAAGTTCGGTGCTCAAAAACGCCAGTGTAGTGTGGACGCTCAGTGTAAACGTAGCAAAACATTTTTCAAATAGAAACGGAGTAGTGTGGATGTAGTCTAAATATGGTCACTTCCGCTCACTGGTTGCAAACAACCAAGATGGCAACGGCCAAAAAGCCAAATTCGAGACTTCAAAACCATCGTCCACAAACCAATGGGTGACGTTACGGTGACTACGTCCACTTTTTATGTACAGACTATGGTAAAACTATTTGAGAAACCAGCAGCTCCTCCCATTTTGCAACTCTGTAATGAAGACATGAAGTGACATCTTTATGAGCTTTGGCCCTTTTGAACCTTGACCTTTTATTGAAAATATCATTAGGGAAAAACACATTGAACAATGGTTAAAACATTAACAGTGCATGTAGCTACATGGATGTTTTTGTTTGTGTGTAGCTGCCGTTGTGTACACGCTCATAATGAGCCTGAGTGTGTGTGTGTGTGTGTGTGTGTGTGTGCGTGTGCGTGTGTGTGTGTGTGTGTGTGTGTGTGTGCATGTGTGTGTGTGTGTGTGTGTGTGACAGCAGAGCAGCTAAGCTTATGCCCTGGTATTTATTTGGGGGAGGGGGTTATCCCCCTAAGGTTGTCCTCACATGGCCGCTAATCTCAGCACCAACTCTCCTTTTAATTTAATTACAGCTAACTGTGTTAATATTTCATTAAAGTATTAGATAGAATAACGCGTGTGTTAATCAGACCAATGCTGCTGCAGCGGCATTCGCTCAGCCCTCGGGTCGCCCTCCGTCCCTCCCTCGCCGTCATCCGCTGTCTGCTCATCCGTTCGCTCTCCGGAGACCTCCTCATCCTTTCGTCCCCACTTCTGACAGAAGGTGGCGTGCTCGCGCACGTGCGCACACACACACACACACACACACACACACACACACACACACACACACACACACACATAGCACACTCTCACACAAAAATACGAAAAAAAAACACATACTTTAGCAACTGCACACAGGAAGAGTGTCAGCTAAATGGCCAGGAATACATGTAAATGAGAAGTTTTCTGTGCAACTCCGCCACCCCCCCCCCCCTCACCTCCCCCACTTTAAACATATACACACACACACACACACACACACACACACACACGCACACACTTGTTCTTGTTCTCTCCACAGGCCAGGGCAGATGTCTCTTGTCAATGTGCACAAGCGTCAAACGACCAGCCTGTCATATTTTCATATTTAACTATTCATCTCATTCTAATTTATGGAGTTCGAACACACACACACACACACACACACACACACACACACACACACAAAGACATCGTCAAATATTTAACATTAAGCATGAAAAGCTTCTTGCAGGACACTTGAAGTATTTGCATGCCATTGTGACCTTAAGTGTAGCATCCATTACCTACAAGTCAAGTGACTGTTCAGGTCTCTTTAACTGTCATCACACTTTATATAACAGAATCATAGTCTTAGTTTAGTCTCAGTTTTATTATTATTTCTATCATTGATATTATAATTTTCATTAATTTATCTCCATATTGTTTTCTTGGACTGCACAATGAATCCAATATCAAACACAATGATTTTGGCTTCGACTGTGATGTTGATGTTTAAAACGCGCGATCTGCTTATGGAAAAAAAATGAAATCTACTAAATTCAGGAGAAGAAGAACTAATTGAAAGTTTTACTTTGACACAAAGATGTGTACAGTAGCAGGAATGTGGCACAACATGGAAGTGTTCCAGTGCTCCATTTATTTAAATGTGGAAGTTCAATACAACTATATTCTCCTTAACAATGTATGAATAATCGTGATCTCAGTATTGATCAAAATAATCGCAATTATTATTTTGACCATAATCGTGCAGCCCTACACTATTATAGAGGGTCAAAGTCCCACCTCTTTCGATGGACCAACTATGGGACCTTATTCAGGAATAAATATGGTAGTCAACGGTGAGAGACAAATCATTTTTTGATCCTGTTTGAATTGTGCCATGAATAACACATGATGTTTGTCAATTTAAAAGATAATTTTGAACGTTACCTTGCCTCCACTTCCCTCATCTGCTCGGTCTGGCCTTCCCCCGCCCACCTCCTCACCTGCATCAGCCCCTCACCCACCTGCTCCCCATCCCTTCTGATTAGATCTGGTTCTACAAATATCAGCAGATCCTTTGTACCTTGTCAGGTCGTCACTGTTTCAAGGTGTATACGTCCATGAATTTGGCAAAATAGGGGGAAAAGGGTCATAAAATAAATAAGTACTTAGCTCTCACGCTGCAGGGCTCCAATATCCAATTATTTATTACCCTTTGGTGATGTTGCAACCACAACTGCTCTTCATCAGACTGAAGTTGTCAGTGCACGGCTTATCCATCTTAGATATTCACATGGTACGGTCACATGATGCAATCACATGAACCGAATGTTGAATGTACATAGCTTTGCACTCAGAATGTATGAAGTTTAATACTTTGGAAAAGACAGATTTAATTTCTTCTGTGCATTTTAAATGGTCCTATCTCATCTTGCCAAAAATGTCTGACTAGTCGTCCACGGTGCGATGGCCCAATATTACGAAACCCCAATAGTCCGAAAAATGTCCCATTGTACTGAAAGCCCATACATTCAACAGCCCGTTGCCACGAAAAAAAACGGTCATTCTTCCGTAGACCCATTTCTCCGAAAATACAAACTCCCTCTGAAACGAACGCAAGCACATGGCTTATTATTATGAAACATGATGTCATCAGACCTTTCCTATCTTGATATCTGTTTTTTCCTACCATGGCGGTTGGTTGGCTTACCCTGATATTCTAACCCTAAACTTAACTAATCTCATTCCTCATGCCTAAACCTAACCAACCCAACCAATGAAGGCAACAAGAGGCAGAGTGGTTGCGTCACGCCTTCATCAGAAGGAAGAAAAATATCACTGATCAGGTCCGATGATGTCATTCTACATAATAATTAGCCATGTGCGTTTGTTGCAGGAACACCTTGTATTTTCGGAACAATGGCCATTTCATTTTCGGGCTAACTGGCCTCCAGACAAAAAGGGCTTTCAGTCCAATGGGACATTTCTTTTCGGACTTTCCCTCCGTCATCACACATTGCTATCTTTACATCACACTATTTTGGGTTGTCTTCGCTTGTCGTGGCTTTGGTAAAGGCTTTAACAATGGGTATGCAACGGGCTTTGTGCATCTTGTGGTCATCAAGATGGCCCCTGATTTTAAGCATGACAGTAATTTGTCTTCCAGAACAGGTGTGATCCAGGACTTTAAGTCTCACTCCCTCAGATGCCTTTGCTTAGATTTTCCTCACTTTGTCATTGTACAGGCTTTAGCCAGCGGTGGTACCATAAAGCGTGCAGGTGGATGTGGCAAAAAGCAAGGCTACAGCGATTGTTGTGTTTACTTACTATCTGTAAAAAAAAAAAAACAGGTAATAAAAATAAAACTAGCCCAACCAGCTCAAAAATGTATTATTTTCTTCCAAGATGATGAAAAGTAGCCCAATCAATCTCTCACACATACACACACACACACACACAAACACACACACCTATATTAAAATGTGTGTGTCAGTAGTAATATTTGAAGCTTTGATACACAGATGGTGGTGCTGTCTACACCTGCCCTCCGCTGGGACATAAGTGTGTGTGTGTGTGTGTGTGTGTGTGTGTGTGTGTCGGTCTCCAACACTTGAAAGAGACTTGTCAGCATTCCTCTCTGAACTACCTCAGTCGTCTATTAATCTCTCTCTTTCATTCTGTCATCCCTCGCTCTCGCACTCTATCCTCCTCTCCGTCCCCTTAATTCTCGCTCACTCTCTTTTTTTTTACCATATTCCTCTCTCTCACTTTAATCTATAAATCTCTCTCATTCCTCCTTCTCCCAGTTTTCTCACTTCTTTGCCCTCTTACTCTCCCTCACACTCAATCACTTCCACTATAATCCCTCTTCCTCTCCTCTTTAAATAACTAACAATCACTTATTGTTCTGAAAAACATTACCTGCTCCTATAGAAACCACTAATGCAACCTCTGTGTTGCCTGAGAATTACGTTGGGGGGATACATCACCTCAGTGATTTGTTGGGGAAACAGCTAACATTAACACAATCTTTAACACACTTTTATTAGAAGTGAATTACATCAAAAAACTCTGCACATTTTACACAGGCATGTTGGAATATCATATAAGAGAGGTCCAACGACGTACACTAAGTAGCATATTGGTTTAATTATAAAACAAACATTTCAAACACCTGATTTTGGAAAAAGATTTTGTGAAGATAAGGAACACGATCAGACTAGTCCTGTTGGTAAAGTTTAGCTGGGGCTCTATTTAAATGATCTATATCCTAGGTTTGTTTTGGGAGTAACATGAAATAAACCAATCAGAGTGTCATCTCCTATTCTTCTCTTAAAGCTAGGTGAGCTTGGTGTTTTTTTATACTACGTTTTACTTCTTGTTATATAAAACATGAAAATGAACTATGAATATGAACAGTTTCCTTTTTAGAGATGTGATGGAATGGTTGACTTGGTCCTTCACATCTTCAAAACCGCTGCCTTTCCTTTTGAACTCTAAGGCCAGCGATGGCATGTTTTTTGGTACAGAACCTGTGGATCCACACATGAAACAGAAATTACAAATCTCAAAGGGTATCAACATCCTCCCTCTTGAGAAATCATGCAGTCATATATAATATATGAATGTTTTTTGTTGTTGTCAACTGTATGTGTATGCTACTGGAGGCAGCTTTGAAGAGGTTGGCACAATATTCTGATGACACTTTATGTTTTAAATGTATCTGGTGATCTTTCCTGTGATGTGTTGTAAGATACCTTCCCTACATTTACAATGCTGGAACAAAACGTTTGCTTTTTTTTCAAATGTATTAATATTCAATAACTTGCGTTGCCAATTTGCATACATATATACCGCACATCCTCGGGTCCCTATTAACACACCCACCAGGTGTGAAGTAGATCAAATGAGGTTTTGTTCCCGTGCAGCCCTACAGTCATGTTCTCACATCACTGACACAACCTCTGTAGCCTATCAGAAAATTAGATTTGTTGTTTGCCGTCTACATCAAATTCTGCATGCAGTACTGGAGTGTGTTCAACAGGGGGAGCTCACAAGCACTGTCAAACACACACTTTTCTGAT
Source organism: Cebidichthys violaceus (assembly GCF_023349555.1). NCBI lineage: Eukaryota > Metazoa > Chordata > Actinopteri > Perciformes > Stichaeidae > Cebidichthys > Cebidichthys violaceus. The sequence goes on from NW_027176285.1 coordinate 5,689,131, forward strand.
GTTACAGAGCATAGGAGGCCCTCTTCTGAAACTCAAAAACATGGACCAAAGGAGTTCATCTTGGTATTGTTCCTTGTGTGGATCGGCCATGATGTCCTCACAAGTAAAATTGTCCTCACAGAAAAAGTTTCGCCACGGGTTGGTCCACACAAGCACTGTAAGACAAACCCCACACACACACACACACACACACACACACACACACACACACACACACGTAGATGTGTGCACAAACATACAAGTCATTGCCAAGAGGAAATCAATAGGTGGTGTGATGTTGATTTCTTCATGTGACTGAAATATGTTTTCTTTGGCGGTGAGAGTCACAACTGAGAAGTCAACATATGTTACATTCCAAGTGAATGTGTGGAGAGAGAGAAAGGGAAAGAGGCGTAAATGCAGACAGGGAAAATCAGGTTTGGGGAAATGTGAGATTATTCACTTCGTACAAAAACATCGGCTCCTGAACATTAGAAAGAACCTACTGTAAGAATTATCGATGATTTCACTGAGACATTGAATTCAATTATTAAAGCTTTTACTATCACTGCTACTGATGCTGCTGATACTGATACTCCTTATGCTACTGTTACGACAACCTCTACTGCCACTGCTATTACTACTGCTACTGCTGATATAATAATACCATCATACTTTTGTCAATGGCGTCTAATTGTAAACGTGTGTTCAGACTGAGTTTGAACGGCCATTGTTCCGAAGGCCCATCGCTCAAACCTGACCTGACACCAGACCTTCCCGGTCTCAATACTTTTGAGAAGCTAGCTAGCGTGATCTCATCCGCTGCTACTAAGAGTATTTCTGCTACTCTACCATAGCCACATACTTACAGTACATTATTTCTTTTATTTTATTGCTTGTGGTATTAATGTAGACTATATAAGAAGTGGACGTAGTTCTTGGATTACAGTAGCCATGTTGTTTTTTTCGCAACCAATGAATGGATGTAACCATATTTGGAATGCAGAGGAGTGACGTAGAGACGCTGTATATGTCTCTGGTAGCGGCTGCGACCTGGCAATCACAGTAAACCCGCCCTAACCCGCTTTATGGTCTATTTGACTCTAAATGGACCATAATCTACTCAATGAACATCACGCTGTATTGAAGACTTGAAACTAGAGATTGAGACCATAAACTAATTTTCTCTTAGCCTTCCATACAATTAGACTTATTTTTGCAACCAAAGGAGTCGCCCCCTGCTGGTCAGTAGTGAGAATGCATGTTTTAAGACACTTCCGCATTGGCTTCACTCGACAGAACCGGAGGTTGTCGCCTGGGTATTAAATCCAACTTCAGTCATTTTCTCTGTAAAATATAAACGTATTCAGCAGTCTTACTCCAGTTCCTTGGGCGTTGTGGTTACAGCTTGAGGTAATAGCCGGTGATAACTACGGACTGCTTACTGCAGCCGAAGTAATTAACCTTCAAACTATTAGTAGTGTTCAAACACGCAGCCCGACGCTAATGCAGCACACGCTGTTTAAAAAGCAGCCAGGGTAATTGGATTTTTGGCACAAGATTGGTCAGTCAGTGTGTGTGTGTGTGTGTGTGTGTGTGTGTGTGTGTGTGAGACCGAGAGCGAGCAGGTAATTTATGTTTATGCTATGTGTGTTTAAACATGGTAGAGAAATGCCAGATCCATATAAGAGGCTCCTGTTTATAATGTGTGAGGAAAAAGTACAAAAAAAAAAAGTGTTAGCGAAGTTTAAGTGTGTGTTGTGAGAGTGTGTTTGAGAGAGAGAGAGCGAGAGAGAGAGAGCCTGACATCAGCTGGCTGGCTTTCAGCAACCAATTTTATACACACACACACACACACACAAAATGCAGGAAATTAACATTCCCACACAAACGCCCCCGCCATCTCCACCACAAACCTGCACCTGTTGAATGGTTGGCAGAGTGTGTGTGTGTGTGTGTGTGTGTGTGTGTGTGTGTGTGTGTTCCTGACACATACTAGGGTATTCTGCCCATATCTGGGCTCCAGACTAACTTTTTCCAATGGTAACACTGGTGCTACCTACTTTCACAGTTGGTCGCACCCCTTTTTGGTATTAATCAGTAGTGGAAAGTCACTAAGTACATTTACTCCAAAACTCACTTTGAGTACAATTTTGATGCTGATTTGTACTTTGTAATTGTTGTAATTTTTACTTCACTAAATGTACTAAGAATGAGTTTATGAAATAGAATGTTATTATAATGTATTATAGAATTGTTCTATAATATATTAAACCACCCTGCAGTAAAAGAATACATTAAATTAACTCTGTTGCAGCCAGCCACCACATTGAAATACATCTTACATGTTGCTGCATCAATAATAATGATTTAATAACATAATATATAATGACATCACAACTAAAGAGCCTTGTTGTGTGCATAGTGAGTATTTTTTACATGTATACTTTAAGTTCATTTAAAGTTAATTTTCAGTCAGCAAGAAGATTGGCTATATAGTTATTCTTAATGCTTGTCATCGGTGCCACCGGGCCGGACTCCTTCTGATGACATCATGCAGGTTCAACAGAAAGTCCTTCAGCTCAGACTTCAGCGGGGCCTCCGGCAGCGAAACAATCCACCGTGGACAGAAAAAAAGAAATCGACACAAAATGGATGTTCCTTGTCACAGCTTTATGTAAAAGCTCTTACCCGCCTCCTCCTCTTTCTTCTCCGGTTGATTTTAAAATAATCAGCTATCGGCCGCTTCATTTTCGGAACACTAACAGCTAAATCGAACGTTTTGTAAAGTTTTGCGTCGCTGCTCACTGAAATTTTAACTCGCACACTCACAAAACAATGATCACAAATGCAGTCTAGAGCCCTGCATATTCTAAGATAAATCAGCACCCACCACTTTACACATCCAAGCACGTCGAGTATCTTACTCAGGTTGTGTTCGCAGCATTTTGTATCAAGCTCTTGTCAGTGTGGATGCTTGTTAGTGCCGATGCTCATCAGTGTTAATTGGCATGGGTCTATTAATAAATGGCTGTTGGAAGGGTAATGGTGGTTGAGGAGGACGCTCTTTGAGATTGACAGGTAGAGGATGTTATGGCGTTGGGTTTTGACGTGACTACAAGTATTTTACATCCCCGACGAGAAGCTCCTTCACACTTTTGCACTGACAGCACTAATGACCTGCAGTAGATAACATTCTTTGCTTATCACTTGTCTGTTTTTTTTTCTGTCTACGACATGTTTGATCTCGCTTTTGGCAATGAAGCTGTCATTCATTCTGATGTTATTTCTGAATTGAGTTTTTCAAAGTGCGTTCTCCACCGGCAAGCCCGTGTGCGTCTGTGTGCTGTTAAAGGCTAGAGGAGACCGTGGTGCGGAATGACAATGCCGCCAACATTTGCATTTTTTTCAGTGTTTTTGTGCCAGATTCACATGCGAGCGTATGGCAGTGAGCGCGAGCGTGCACGTCTGTGTTTAATGTGCGCGACAGCAGGTCTGAGGGTCGTAAAGCACCAATAAACCCAAACCTGAAATTATGCAGGAGGCGCCACGCTGGGACTGAGAGACGCGGGGGACACTAAAGCAGAAGGAGAGTTTGAACATCATCAACACTGGGACGACATCAGCTTGGTTATTAAACACAGCCAAAGTGTCCCACGGCCTGTGACACCCTTGTGCGTCCGAATACTTTTTGTCCATGTTCCAAGGCACAGTGTAGGATTTGTGCAAAGTTAAAATGCCTTTATTCTACATGACAAAATTTGAAATGGCCAACGCAAGTCTTCATCGAGATCGTTACCAGCAGACTATTTATGGTTCCGCACTAGCCATTCAATTATATCCAGTTATTACCTCTCCAAAGTAGTTCTCATTGTTAGTGGCGGAGTCCGCCATTCCTTCGCCGGATTCAAACTGCGGTCGCGTGCTTGAGAGTATACAGAAAACGATGCACGTGTGGAATTTGACCAAATCAATATCAGCTTCGCAGTGTTATATTCACTCTCTTTACAAATTAAGTCATCGCTAACACACTTGCTGCTGTCTTCACTCAACTAGCGAAAACACAACATGTTTGCCACGGCGGTTAGCGCGCACCGCGACAGTTTGTCAGATGGCGGTTGATCGTGGCGTGATGGAAAAACAACTGGATTGGCTGGTCACACCCCTTGTTCGCTGATATCTGAACCAGACCAGTAAAGGAGCCAGACAACCAAAATAATGCGCTAAAAGCAACTAAAAAGGCTCGGTAGAGCTGCACGGTCTGTAATAATTCAAGAAGGACCACTTTCACGTTACACTTTGTCGTTTGATTTAAGGACAATTAATGCATGAATACACAAGTACTAAACCTCAACTGTTTCTGTCGCCTTATCAAAGGAATGAAGAAAGGTGTGCACGTTTGTGTTTCGTCGGTGGAGTCACACGTGCACATACATACGCAGACGGTTGCACCTGTTCAAGCGAAAACCCTGGCAGAGCTTTGTTGTGCCTGTTCGTCTGCTTGCCAATTTGTAGCGTTCCCCCGTCCGTCTCCGCTAATAGACTCTGTGACGGAGCCAGAGGTTCAGCGCGTCTTAAATCACTCCGCCGGTCCAACTCTGACAGTGTATTCTGTGATGTTTAATTAGGAATAATGGTTTCTAATATTCCACCAATTAGGGCCTGTCTCCCGCTCAGCCGGGGGAGTTGTGTTAAGTGAAAAAGAGGCAGGGAAAAGAAAAAGGCAGAAAACTAGAATAAAATGACTGTATAGGTAATGCCAGTTTGGTGCCCCTGGGGTTTTTATTTCAGTAAAAAACTGGCACTGCTTACGGATTTCTGACTAATGATTCATTTAAGCTCTCCTCTGTGGAAATTGCTAATTAAAATGAGGCTGAAAGTCCAACCGTTCAAACCAGCAAAACCTGTTTAAAAGGAGGAAATTTAAAAAGGGGCTGCTGCTATGTATGTGTGTGTGTGTGTGTGTGTGTGTGTGTGTGTGTGTGTGTGTGTAGGTGCTGCTTAAGGTAGCGATTCACAAAGGCTGGTCGGCGAACTACATTATGTTAAACCGTTCTGCAGCCAGAGAACCTGCTGTATTATGGTGCCAAAGCCTGAGTGGGTCTCTAATGTAACGTCTGCTGAATAAAGCATGGAGGCTTCTCAGCCAGGTCACTCTTCAAAGGATATAAAGGATCAAGGATTTGATTCGTCCAAAATGTCCAAATGTGCTCAGTTTCTCTTTTTGTGGTTTGCTCAGATTACAAATATTTAAAATCCTTGCATCGAAAAGCACAAATGATTAAAAAATAATTGCCGTTCAAATTACAGTGGGGACGTTTCTGAGAACCGAGGACATTTTTTGGGGAGAGATCTCATTTGTTTGGAAAGTTAGGACATTTAAGAAAGAGAACATATTTGGAAAGTGAGGAAGTTGGGGAGAGAGGACATTTTTGGTTGGTGAGGACATATTTCGGGCAGAGACAACATTTTAGGAAAGTAAGAACACTTGGAAAGAGGACATTCTTTGTAAATTGTGAAAATTTTTGAGGAGTGACAACACTTTGTCATGACTTCAAAAAAATGTCCCCAAAAACCTCCCCAATATCTAAACAAAACCCCCACAAATGTCTTCACTCACAAACCTGAAACTGGTCCAAACAAACATAGAAATGCCATTGCACAAAAACGCACAGATATAGCCTACACACACACACACACACACACACACACACACACACACACACACACACACACACACACACACAAAGAGTGTTTCGAAGCTTGAGCTTGTAGTACAAAAAAATATTTTAATAATCAAGGAAAAAAGGCTTAAAGAACCCAAATCAACACAGCACATACAGTATATAGAGTAGGCCTTTGTGAATATAGCTGGTTTTTTTAGGTTCAGGTCAGACACTGTGTGTGTGTGTGTGTGTGTGTGTGTGTGTGTGTGTGTGTGTGTGTGTGTGCGTGTGTGTGTGTGCGTGTGTGTGTGTGTGTGTGTGTGCGTGTGTCTGTAGGTGTGTGTGTGTGTGTGTGTGTGTGTGTGTGTGTGTGTGTGTGTGTTTGTGACCTACTTTCACTGAGCGGACATTCTAAAACACAACATCCTCTTTCTCTCTCAGTGGGCTGATAAATCCGTTTGAGGTGATTCTTTCTTTTTTTTTTTGTTTGTTTGTTTCTATGTTGTTGCTTTAGACAGCAGTGGACATGGTGTGTGTGTGTGTGTGTGTGTGTGTGTGTGTGTGTGTGTGTGTGTGCTTGGTCCTATTTATGGGACAAAAGCCTTCAGTGACCCAATAAGGGAAACAGAAATCGGAGCGTTTCATTGTGAAACAGCTCTGCTGCTTTTATCAACAAACCCCTGTTTAAAAGAAGAACAATACAAAAACAGAAACAGCTCTGACACCAATTTTCTATAAATTGATCGCATGCATTTCACTTTCATCTGATGCATGAAAGGTAAACGTATAAGTATAAGGTATTTTGTACTGAAATAGCATTCAAGTATGAGTAAAGATGCAACGATAATACAATTTCAACAGTTTTCCTCTTTTCTGTTGCTCTCTTAGTTTTCATTCTTAAACATGTTGCATCTGCAATTTTTGCTGAATGTTGAAATGAAACTTATTTTTTCTTGTATCTCTTTTTTTTCTAAACAAATAAAGTGTAATTGCAATTATATGACCCATAAAAACTCCCTCAGAACAGAACTAGTTCTGGTCGTGGTCTTAGCTTTCCATCAAACATTTACCCACCACTGAACTCAATCATATCTGAAAGGGTCAGTAAATCAAAAACTCTTCCTCTGATTCTGTTTTTATGTTATTATTTATTTACATTTTTGTGACACTCACAACATTGAAAATGTGCATTGAAATTTGTCATTAAAATATGTCCCTAAACAATGTTCTGTGGATATTCCAGACCTTACACTTTGTGTATTGCAGAATCATCTAACATGAACACCTTGTTTGCTCGCTTGCCCAAATTTTCCATCAATGCCCTCACTTTCCCAAAATGTTGTCACTCCTCAAAAATGTCCACACTTTCAGAAATTGTCATAACTTCAAGAAAATGTCCCCATTTTCCAAAATGTCATTTCTATGTTTGTCTGGACCAGTTTCAGGTTTGTACCTTGTGAGTGAAGACACTTTTCTTTGTTTTGTTTTGTTTAGATATTGGGGACATTTTTGGAAAGCTGGGACATTTTTAGGGAGTGGTGACATTTCAGGGTAAGTTGAGGACATTTTGCAAAGAGGTTATGTTTGGAAAGTGAGGACGTATTTGGGTAGCGGCACCATTTTGGAAATTTTGCACATTCTGAGCAGCGGGGGACGTTTGTTGAAAATAGGGACATTTTGGATATTTGTGAAAAAACAAGATTTTTGGAAAGATGACATCATAACCCACATGGTCTTTCTCGTAGGGAATCGTTGGGATTATTGGGAATGTTCCTGTGGGATGATTCTTGTTTGCGCCTTGTTTTTTTGAGATTTGGAGAGAACAGGTGTATAATGTCCTCTGTCTTTGTCAAGTCTGGCAAGAAAGCTGATGATGTCATAGTGATGTCATCAGGGTCCGTACAGCTTGGACTTGAGACAAGCTTTAATAAAAAGCTTGTGTCACAAAGTTTGAAAAGAGTGTATCTAATGAAAGACAATATCAGGTTGCATTATGGGAAACGTAGGTTCCACTGTTTTTTGGGTCTCGACTCATTGATTTGATACTGTCTTTCTCTTAATCTGTCTCACAGCTTCCCCATATGGATGACAAATGCAGTATAAGTGTGAGCATGTCTCCGTCTGCACTTCAGTCAGCATCATGTCAGAAAGATTATGGTCTAATGACAAAAAGATAAAGAAAATACAAAAGCAAAGAAAAACTACACAGCGACAGGAAATTGCTGCTGTTTCCAGGCAGCGCTTGATTCATGTTTTTTTGGTGATTTTATTTTATTTTTTTAACTTTACCACGCCTAATAAAAGGTTCACAAACCATCTGTTTCTGTTTCCCCCCTGATGCCTTGCCCAAAGGTCCCCCCATCCTGGGACTGGCACCACGCCCAAACACATCCATCCATCCATCTCTCTCCCCCCGACCCACTCCCTTTCTTTTCTTACTTCCTCCTCCCCTCATCTCCCTCTCGCTCCTCAGAGCTCCCTTCTTTTTTCTTCCTCGCCCACTTCAGTCTTCTTCCTCCCTCGTTCCCTCCCTTTCCTTTCCGTCGCTTTTTCCTCATCTCTTCAGTCTCTGCACTCATTCCTTTTTTTCTATCATCTTTCCATTTTCCTCCTTCCTTCCTTCCTTCCTTCCTTCCTCTTCTGTCCCCGTCTGTGTTCTTCCTCTTCTTCCCGTCCTTTTCCCTTTCTTTTTTCTCCCCACTTTCTCTTTCCCCTTTTTCCAACTCCTTCTTTTCTTTCCTCTAGTCTCCCCTCTGCTAACCTCTTCCACCCTTTCCTCTTCTATCTTCTCTCTTCATCCTCTTCCTCCTCTCTTCTCTCTTTCTCCTCACCTAGTATCTTTTGCTCATCCTTCATCCCTCATTCCTACCCCCCTCGCTGTCTTCCTTCACCTGCCCCCCCTCTTCTGGATTCCTTTTCTACCGATTTAAACCTCTCGCCTGTTATGCATATTCATAAACCTGAAAACATTCCCATCCAATAGTGTTTAATCCCTCCCTGTATTAGTGTGTGTGTGTGTGTGTGTGTGTGTGTGTGTGTGTGTGTGTGTGTGTGTGTGAAGGGTTAAGAGGAGAAAACACACACATACACACACACACACACCTCCTCCTCCCAAACATCTAGCAGCTGGCCGACAGATGGGGCCCGCAGCCAAAAAAGCAGCAGAGGCAGCGCCACAAAAATAAAAATTTACAAGACGCCAGTGGAATTTATTTAAGGGCACGAGGGGGGAGGGGGGCTGCACCTCCTCCTTCTCCTCCTCTTTTCACCTCCCTCCATCACCGCCTGCTCCCTCAGTGCCCAAAATATGTTAATGCACATGATTCTTCGGCCTAATCAAAGCCTATACCTTCATCTGCACATCTCCTCCTCCTTCACTCAATCACTTCAGTTTGCACTTTTTTTTACATGTGTTTTATTGTTGTTCGCTTTGTCTTTCCTCTAAGTCCTCTTTGAGAGATGCACCTCTTCAGTCCCCTAAAATACACTCAGATGGAACTTTGCGTGACAGCCTCACTAGAATTAATAACAAGACAAGAGGACAAAACTCAAGCCAATTTGAAGAAAAGGACAGACATACTGAATAGGGGTTTCTGTTATTTTGTCCACCCATTTATATCACTGAGAACAGGCTGAGCAGCAGAAACACTTCTTCGTATGATGTGATGCAAACAAGATCTACTGCAGGACTGTTGTATTAAGTAGGGTGACCTGATCAACTGGTAGCTGAGTGTTTAGTGTAAACAGAGAAGAGGTAAAAGGACAAAGCAGTGCAGTGAAATCTGGTGTAACACTGTAATCCAAATTTGTTTATTGTAAAGTGCTGGCGTTAGTTTCTGTTGATTTATTTTTTAGTTGTTGCTTTTCACTTCTTTCTTGTTACTTCCCCCTCAGCCTTTCTTTTTGTTTCTTTTTAAAAGACAATACCAGCTTTTTGAAAAAGTACCTGCTGGTTTCAGGTTACTTCACAGCTTCTGTTATCATACAACTATTTTAAATTATGTAATTACACTCTTTTTTCCTAGTTCTTGTTTTTAAAGAGTTTGCTGTCATTTGTTTTCATTGTCTTTCGACAGCCTGTTGCTCATTTCTCCTCCTCTTGTATCATTCCTGTGTTGCTCTTTGCTAAATGCTCTTTTAGTTAGGGTCAGGTCTTGTTATGTTTATAAGACTAATTTTAAGCCTTTATTTAAAGTTATTGAGAGGAACTTCAAACTGGTTATGAAACAGTCTCAATGTTTTACTGATGCCTCTATATGACCATCAGTAAACCAGATCATCAGAGAGAAGATTGTCTATTTCTATTTAGGTATAGAGAGACTCCAGATCGGGCTTCGCTGCAGCCTTTGACCTGCAGTCGGAGCTCCGGCGAGAGGCAAAGAGCTCCGCATCCGGCAGCAGCGTCTCCTCCTGCGGCCAGGAGCAGAGCTTCACCTTACTGCTCTGCCGGTCAACATGGACACCACGCTGCTGGAGGCATGGGAGGCAAGGAAGAACCAGAATCTGGCCCTGCTGCAGTCAAATTAGAGGTTTTGTAAAGGGACTTTGGGGCTCAGAAACATCACTTTTGTCCCCAAAATCAACTCATTTAGTGAGGGCTATGTTTTATCATGTGTCCATCCTCAGTTGCTCTATCTCTTCATCTCTTTCTGTCTGAATCACATTAGTGCTGAGTGTTTTTTAAGTTCTATAAATGAAACATTTCCTCAATCCATCTGCCGCAGTGGTAAAATGTTTAATTTTTTCCTCCATCAGGTCCTCGTTTCAGATCTTTTCGGTCGGTGTGTTTGGCTGCTTTTAATCACAACGTCTGTGTGTGTGTGTGTGTGTGTGTGTGTGTGTGTGTGATGTATTAGAACCAATCTCAATTTTAGGGAAAATTTGCTTAGCCCTCCCTTCCATTTTCTCCATTCACTCCATTAACACCCATAGCTGTACACACACACACACACACACACACACACACACACACACATTGAGAGTAACAGACGGAGAGAGGAGGGGGAGTAAAAATGAGGTGGAAATTAGAGGAGAGAGACGATGTCTTTTTTGTGGTGCAGGTGGATTTTCTTTGGCCAGATGACCTCTCTCTCTCTCTCTCTCTCTCTCTCTCTCTCTCTCTCTCTCTCTCTCTCTCAGTGTGGTGTGTGTGTCTGCCTCACTCTGCCTCACAACCTCACCGTGTCACTCCCTCTCCTCCCCTTCCATCGCGAACATCAATGGAAAAGGGCACAGGGTACGGGAAGAGAAAAAAAGGACTGAGGATATGAATGATAGAGGAAAAGATGATGAAGCAGAGGAGGAGATAAGGGAAGAGGAAAAAGGAGGGAATGGGGGAAAATGATGAAGGAGGAAAGATGAGGAAGATGGGAAGCTGAAGAGGAAACAAGAACAGGAGAGGAAATTAGAAGGAGAATCAACCCCAGGGGGCACTGTTTGTCCTTGTAGCACAACTACACGCACACACACACACACACACACACACACACACACACACACACACACACACACAGAGAGAAACAAAATCAGAAGGAAACACAATGACACATAACTTCACTTCCAGTCAGTTCATTGTTTACTGTTGTCAAGTTCTTTACACACCAAGTGAAAAGAAACCAACAGAAAACACTTGTAATGTGAAGTACAGACTCATATTTAATATGCTATGCTCATGGTGTCATTATTATTATTATTATTATTATTATTATTATCATAATTGTAAAATGTATTTTATTGTTTTATTATTAGTATTATGTAATTTAATGTTCTTAATTTTCTTATTCTTATTATCCTTAATTGATTTAAACTGTTTTACATCCTTTACTTAAGTAAAATTAGCCTTAATGTTATAATACTAAAAATAATTTCAAATAAAAAATATTTTCTGCAAATGTAATAAAAATATAATTTACTGATCATGTTATGTTTTTGTATTCTTTTTTAATTATAACCCTTTTTATTGATGCAGTAATGTGTAAGTAGCATTTCACTGATGAGGTGGAGCTACTTTATTTACTAGTATTTTTATCTATAAGGATTCAGCCTCTGAAAGACAGGCCGTCAGATCGTTAAGTTAAAAGAGGACGGAGGTAAACTTGGAAGTAGAACTGCAATTGGCCAGCAGAAAGAGAGGGGTCCAGGCCCCGTTGATCATCTGTAACCTGTTAATTGGTCGGTTTGTTCAACATTCATCTTATTGTAATGGAATTTCATTGAATATATCTCCAGATTATGAACTGTTTTTGGATTTTAATTACCTTTTCCTCTTGTACCACGCTCACGACAAACTTTCATTTTTAGCTCTATAAATAACTGAATCATCAGCATATTGTTTGTTCCGGCCAGCACTTTTATATTGTGGCTTAAATGAACACTGCTGCCTCTAGAGGACGCTAGTAGCTTTTAGAGTTAGTCGGAAGCAAACTAACAATTTCAAACACAGTGTGAGTTTTTTCACTGTGAAAAATAAACATGCAAGCATGACTGCACGACTACGAGTCCATGAGATCAGGTGTGTTTATTTTGTAGACCTTTTCATCCCTTCCCCCTGCTGCCCACCTGCGTTGCACCTGACGTCAACCCCACTGAGATACGCACCCGGTGGTCAGCATAACAAACACACAAACAGGCAAATTAGCGTGCAAACACATACACCCCAAACACCCCTGAGCTACAGCGTACAGAACGTTACCATCATCAAATCTGTCTCCCATTTGAATTCTTTTCAAAGCATTTATTCTTTTAGAGACGCTCATGGCAACTAGAACCCAACTTGTGGCACACACGCACATTTTTGTCCCCATCTGGTCACCATTCAGCCGGATGCGTGCTCCCTCTGTAGCTGTGTGTTGAAGCGGAGACTCTCACAACCCTCAGTCAGCTCTGTTCTGCAAAGACTCACTTATTGATCTTTGACCTTTTATGGCCTCTTTTGGTGGCTGGCAGGAACTGCAGCAAGATTTACAAATGGATTTCCTGCAACTGGCTCCAGACTATAGCTGTGTTTAAAAAGTTTTATTTTATTACCTCCACTAAGGAGATTATGTTTTCGGTTGGGCTTGTTTGTTCTTTTGTCTGTTTGTCTGTAGGATTACGGAAAAAGCTTCTGGCCCCGATTTTTATGAAACTTGGTAGAGCGGATCATAATCACGTGGCGGATACACGCATTATTTTTTACTCATGGAAACAGCATTGACGGAAGTCTGCGCTCTCCGAGTGCCCTTCTAGTTATTTACTATGATCATAAAAAATGATTGTTTCAGAGCAATTTAACTGCAACACTCATGCAAATATGGGCACAAGAGTAAAGCAAAGCAGCTTCATGCCTTTTGAGCCAGTGTAAATGGAATATTATAAGATTTCTGAGATCAGATAATAAAATGGTTCAGTTTCATCTTCGTGCATCCGGGTAAGAGATCGGTCTACAATGTGATTTGCCTAGCTTAGCACAAAAACTAGAAGCGTGCTAACTTAGCTTCATCAAAAGTAAAAAAAGACAATTAGAAAATTCCACTGCAAATTTTGTAATATTCAGCCAATGTTCATTTCTGGAGGTTCTGATGAACATGATAATAATAACCAATGTTAACTCTCAAGCTAGTATTCATTTTAGTGCCCTCGTTATGTAGGAATTGTATCCTAGTCACAAGGCCACAGATTTCTTAATGCTAACAACCTCATTCATGGTTAACTCCTTCATGTTCCCGCTGGATGAGAAACACTTTCCATTGGTCTTTGTTCACTTTGTTCCCGCCTCCTTTACGTGCAGCGATGTGATTGCTGGAGTGCATTTTGGATGAATCAGAAACAGAGCAGTGTGCTTAGTCAGAGAAGAGAGAAAAAAGTATGACTTCTCAAACAACACAGATATGTGGGAAATGTTTTGAATGGGCTCAAAGTTCACAAAATGAGAAGAAATCTATATTTTTATATTGTCACCTGCAGCCTGAATTTTGTGTTTTACATGACATAAATAAATACATTTACACCATAAATTGGTGCATAAACGTTCATCAGAATGCAGGAAATGAAGCGTTTGACGTTAAACGAGTCTCAGTTAATGACTCACACATCTAAAACCTTTCAACCCATTTTGCATTCACAGGTGACTTTCACTCGACTAGAGTTCATTCGTGGTTTGATGAGTGTGAGTGTGTGTGTGTGTGTGTGTTTGTGAATGCCCAGGGGCCCAGGATAACAGGATCTAAAATAATCAGCTTTCTTTTCTGGTTCCAAGCAGCCACCTGTGGACAGCACTATGTGTGTGTGTGTGTGTGTGTGTGTGTGTGTTTGTGTGTGTGTGTGTGTGTGTGTGTGTGTGTGTGTGTGTGTGTGTGTGTGTGTTTGTATGTGTGTGTGCAACATGCACACATGTGTGTATCAGCATGTTTTCGTTGGAAGGCCACGGTGTGGTTTGTGTGTTTCATTACGTTTTAATGCGTATTTTTGAGGGTTTCCCCCTTACAGTTCTGTGTGTTTTAGCGCACGTTCTCATGTTTGCCCCCAGTCCTTCTGGTTTTCCTGAAATGGGATCGGTGGGTTTCTTATGTAACTGAGCTGTTCTCCATGCAGACTCCAAACCAAAACAGAATTGCGAATAGGACTAAAGAAAGCGGACAACCACTGAATAACGACCACAGCTTTCTAAAAATGTAAGCGTTTCTTAGAACATACACTGTTATGAAACAGTAAATCATTTAAATATCCCACTTTAAAGTCTCAAATGAAAGTAATTTGTCAAATAATGAATTCTTGAGCACATTCAGATGTATGAAAATAACTAGCTTTTTATATTCCTCAAAAAATATTTTTTTAATTTAATGGAACCATTCGGAAGTACCTCTGTGAACCACTAGATGGCGCTTTGGGGCCCACCTGTGGGCATTGATCGAGAAAACCAGGTCTCTTTATACTGTAAAGTAAGGGTTCTAACAAGACAAATACATGTGGTTATTAATAGTTATTTTAGTTATGAACTGGGTTCAACTGTACTATATTCATCCGGTTATCCAGATTTTACAATAAAACACGATAAAATGCACATGTAAAATTCATCTTTTCACTGAGTTTGACATTCTTTTTTCCTCAACAAAATGTGTAATGGAGAAAAACAGAGTTATGTAGACAAGAAACGTGTTGTGTGCGTGTTTTGATGAAGTGCCTGGGTAGTCCTCACCCTCTCTCACCCCTCTCTCCCATCTCCCTGTGTGTTGACGTCAGTATCGGTGGTGAACCAGACCACAGTGGCTGCCTGCAGAGCCCTTTGATCCCCACTCTACTCTATTAGAGCTCTCATGTGGACATCACACGACACCACACACACACACACACACACACACACACGCACACACATACACACTCACAGATGGTCTGTAGCCTCTAATTTGTTTGTGGTTTAATAAAGTTCTGTCTGACAGATTGACTGAGTGATGAACTGATCCGTCCTGATATGTGAAGTGGACAAAAGCTTTACATACATCATACGTAATCATGTTATACTGTAGTGCTACATTATGATACCACAGACGGATATTTTTTACAAGATAGAAACACCTTATTTATTTAAAGATAAATTATACTGTGGGATATGTTTATGCCATATGTAATGTAATATAATGTAAGTATATTATTAAGCTCCTGAACCACATGATTACACTATGGAGCTACATTATTGTAGTATAGTATTACATTATTAAGCTACAGAAAACCTTATCACCCTGGAGAACTACATTAATACATACAGGTACACAACAACACTGCATTTTGATACAGCAGTCTTACATCATCATACTACAGAACTACATATCATATCTTGGGACTACATTGTCATTCCATATAACTTCAGTGTCATACCACAGAACTACATAATCACATCTAAGAACTACATTACATACCATAGAACTATATTATCATGCAATAGAATTACATTGTGATTCTATGGAATGATGTCATTACATAGAACTGCATTATCATAACACATAACAACTTCAAACCATGGAACCATATTATCATTCCACAGAATTACTCAGTCATTCCATTGAACTATATCATCACAACATGTAACTACATTATCATATAAAAGAACTGCATTATTATTCCATAAAACTACACTGTCATAGTACCTGGTCACCTAAGTATGGAACCAAAGGTCATCATTGAGCAATTAAGAATAATCTTAATTGCTCAATTACAAGTAAAGTGCTAATTACCTATTCTGGACCACTCTATGATACAGTACAAATGCAATATTGGTCAGGTACAGATACATGCAGAAGGCTTTCAGCTCTGTGGATCAAAACAGCAGACATGTTTGTAAATGGTAAAAGCAGAAACACATACAATTCACAGCCAGAGGCCTGTTGGGAGAAATCTGTTTATTTGTGTAAAAGGTGTCACCTTCTTACTAGAGTCTAATAAACAGCATTTCAGGTGAGCGGTACGGACAATTATTCTCTGACAACTTCACAACACCCTAATAGTGGGGAAATAAGTAATTCCCCATTAGAGATCAAATTATCAGCTCACATCGCTGCTTTTTGCTCAATCTTCAGATTTCCACGCACTCGTCCCAACACTCAGAGGTGAAAATGTACCCAAAGGGAGTCTCTCTTTCCTTACCTCTCTCCTTCTCCCACCTTCACACCTTCCTCATCAGTTCTGCCAAGTTTCCCCCAAAGGTGTGCTGCATCTCGCTGACTCGCTGCAGGAAATGATAACAAGCTTAGAAGAAAATGTTATCACCTGTTCAAACTGTGTATTTACAGACTTAGAGGCTAATGGGGTGTTTTTTAACCCTTTGATACACAACATGGGTCAAAAGTGACCCGACGGAGTTTTAATTGTAAATATCTTTGCAATAAATTTATTTCATCATTCAGAATTCCAGGAATTCCTCAATTAACTAGTTTTTGATCATCACAAATTCTTATTTTCATTTGTCCTTTCGTACTTTTTGAATAAAACACATTTTTGTATCACTACCCTTCTAAGGCACAACATGGGTCCAAAATGACCCGTATTCATTTTATATGTTATTCCATGCATTGCTGTGTTTCTTTGCTATATATTTTAAAAACTATTCATTTAATCATTTGATATTACAAAGTATTCATTAAAATATCTTGTTTTTGATTACCACAAATCCTTATTTGAATTTTTCCTTTCTTAATTTTTGAACTAAAATAGTTTTTGTATTGCTACATCAAGTTTACACACATGGGTCAAAAATGACCCATGTGTGTAAGTGTGAATTTGATAGGAACCTTTGATTTGTAAATGTTTGCAGTTAGGAACATGTTTACTGCAAACAACTTTTCACATGCCACACTTGTCAGAACTACTTGTCAGAACTAAACGGGCTGCTTTTGCACATTGGATTCTTGTAAGTCTAATTTTACAATTGTTTTACCTAAGAAAATATTTTATATCTTGTGAAAAGATAACTGCACATAATATTTGAACATTACTTCACCTTGACATCCATTACTGGTGGGAAAGAGAAATATGTCCAATATCATTAGCTAGCTGTTAACATATTCTATTCTAGCTAGCTAATGTTAGCTTATGTTATTTAGGTCACTTCTAGCTAATGATAGCTAGGTCAATATGACATTCTATTCTAGCTAGCTAAGGTTAGCTAATGTCAGCTAGGTTCAGGGTAGCACTTCCTGTAGAGGTGAGTTTTCAGCCTGATGAAAGATGGACAGCGACTCTGCTGTCCTGACGTCAGTGGGAAGTTTATTCCACCACTGTGGAGCCAGGACAGAAAACAGCCGTGATCGGGTCGATCGGCTGCAGGGACCTCTGAGCGACGGGGCAACCAATCACCCCGAGGCAGCAGAGCGAAGTGGTCGAGCGGGGGTGTAGGACTTGGCCGTGGCCTGGAGATAGGAAGGAGCTGTTCCTTTCACTGCCCTGTAGGCTAGCACCAGAGTCTTAAACTGGATGAGCTCTTACAGGTAGCCAGTGTAGAGAACGGAGAAGGGAAGTTGTGTGGGAGAACTTGGGGCGATTGAACGCCAGGCGAGCTGCGGCTTTCTGGACAAGCTCCAGAGGTCTGATGGCCATCGCCAAGGCTCCGGCAAGTAGAGAGTTGCAGTAGTCCAGGCGGGAGATGACAAGCGCCTGGATTAGCACTGGAGAAGTTATGCTAGCAAATGACAGAACCCAGAGATGTTGTGTAGAGCGAGAAGAGAAGGGGTCCCAGGACTGAACCTTGTGGAACCCCCGTAGTCAGCATGCGTGGTTCCGACACGGCCCCCCTCTAGGTCACCTAGTAAGATTGACCTGTCAGGTAGGATGCAAACAGGGAGAGTGCAGAGCCTGAGACGACCATCCTCTCGAGGGTGGAGAGGATGCTACATAAAGAACAGGATGAGGAAGATGAAGCAATTCTTGATCCTGATTCTGAGTCTGACATCTCTGATGCTGTTGATCTAGACTAGACTATATGAGTTTATTGAATCAGTTTTCTTTTCTTGTATTTAATAATTGTATACATTCACCACAGTTCACTACAGCAACACTACAGATACACTTACAGTTCAATATCAGTGTTATCGGTTGTGTGGTGTATGTTATGTGTGAGTGTGACAAAGTAAACATTTCAAACTTTGGTCCAAATCATTGCTAAAATAATATTTTTTTAACAAAATCATTATTATAATGTCTTTTTTTCATTTTTATCACACTTACACACGTGGGTCATTTTTGACCCACGTGTGTAAATTTGATGTAAAAATTTAAAACATATTTTAGTTCATAAATGAATAAAGGAAAAATTAAAATAAGGATTTGTGGTAATCAAAAACAAGATATTTAATGAATACGTTGATTATTAAATGATGAAATATATTGATTTCCAAAAATATAGCAAAGAAACCCTCAGCCGTGCATGAACATTGTAGGTCAATACGGGTCATTTTTGACCCATGTTGTGCTTAGAGGGGGTTTGCATAGCTTGTGTATCAAAGGGTTAAGGAAATGAGGAATCTCATATTGCATTTATGGTTCCATGTTGCAACTCTGTTTGATTTTTATATACTTTCTAGTTGTTTAATAAGTGTAATTCAATCCAAATTAATTAAAAATATCGGCAAACTTTTGTCAGATTTAGTTGCTTTAAAAAAGTAAAAAAAATATATATTTTCACATGTTCTGTTTTCTACTCAGATTTAAAGAAACAAGTTTAATTATGTTTTTGACAGTCATTTGAAGTGTGAATGACTGTTATGAACCCCTTTTTCTCTTCTGTTAAAAAGAGGCTGTTGAGGTGAGAGATTCTCACTTTCACAGCTTTTGTCTTCTTTTGCTGCTCATCCTCTCATGCTGCTGTTGTTACATTGTTCTCTTTGCTATCGTTAATGTAATTAACATGTCAGTGGGAGTTCATCTGATCCTCCAAAGTGAAAATGGGTTTATGTATATATATATATATATATATATATATATATACTCCAAAGATTATTTTTTTATTTTTTTATGAAAAGGAATGTTATAATTACCTTCTCACTCTTTGCACTTCATCACCTGACTTCCAGAGCACTTGCTCTGAGCATTGATTGCCACGGTGTGACGTGACGTGCAGAAGGACTGGAGGGAAAACATTTATATTTAGAGGAAGATGGGAAAGCAGAGTATATGGAAAGTGCAAAAGTAAGAGGATAAGCTGTGGACAGAAGTTCAGGAATCAGAAAAGAGATGGAAAGGAAGAGCAACGCTGAGGGAAGGATGAGGGCAACGAGGAAAAAGAAGAAGAAGAATATACAGAAGAAAAGGGGAAAACTCACCTGAAAAGCGTGTCATTACCTGCAGCACACAACATAGCTTGGTGCATCGTCACCCCCCAAACACACAAACACACACACGCACACTAAACTGCCTCCCTGACAGAACCAGCTCTGTGAACACACACCTCAAAATAAGTCTTAATTGACTGTGTGGAATTTTAATTACATTGCTTTGTTCTCTGCTGAAAGGTGAAGTGTGAAAGGAGACGTACATGTCTACATGGAAAAAGAGGTGTGTGTGTGTGTGTGTGTGTGTGTGTGTGTGTGTGTGTGTGTGTGCGAGCGACAGAATGCAAGAGATGCTCATTACCTCATGTCCTGACTCAGAGTCCCTGTTCAGTCTGAGAAAAGGTTGAAAGTCAAAAATAAAACATTCTGATGTAAATGATCAAGAACATCGCCACACAAACAATTTTCTGTTTATGTCCCGTTAAAAACTTTATTCATTACTTTTTCTGTTTTTAAAATCTCTAAATCCTGTAATAATTCAAGGATAATTCTGGTGAAAACCACACACAATTACAGGATTGCATTTAGAAAAGTGAGTGCACACAGCTAGGGCAAAGTTGAAGATGGGAGTGAGTCTTTAAAGTTATAGGGGACACTCGAGGGAGTGCATAACAGTGCTGTTCTTGAAAAAGTACTAAAACTCTGCACAGCAAACAGAGAAACAAGCTTGTATCAACCTGCAGCTCTTCTTAATCCTTTCACCTGTATTAAGTTTTGACAAAGCAGCATGTGGGATTATATTGTAGTCAATGCAAAATGTAAAAACAATCAATATAGAAGCAAACAGAGACCTGAAGCACGCACAGCTGATTCATCAAAGACCTTTATTCAAGTGTGCATGCACATACAATGAATTTAACTCCAACTCTTAATGTACTTGCACAGAAATAGAAATAACAGCTAGGGACAAGGACATCAAAATTGAAAAAAAGCTAATGAATAGGCAGGACTGTTGTGTACACAAGCAGTAAAAAGATAGAAGTAAATATTATATAAATGGGATAATATGTGATTATGGAGAGGCCCCAGCTCATTGCCACCATGGTCAATAGATTAAAAAAGTCCTTGTTATTAATCAATACTGACTGAACCTTGCTCATTCTTTCATTTTCTGTTATAAAAAAAGTAATGAAACAACGTGGTCGAAACGCACAGCCAGCGTGGTCTCTAAGGCAACATTGTGACAGCTTGCGCAGCCAACGTTGGTCAGCTGGCAGTAAACGTGCTAGCAGATTAGCTCGCTAACCTTAGTGCTGGCTCGGTTACCCCCACGGGTCACGTTATCCTAGGACTGCAGGTCTTAGAGGTCCCTCGAGAGTCTCCCAAATGCTGATGGTTATCTGTAATGGAGTTTGGGTTTAAACAAATACCGTTGGCTTTGTTTTCTCCTTCAAAATAAACTAACCCGGGGTTGTTATGAACCAGTCTGACTGTCTGAGTGTCTCAAGGCTCGTGTTTCTAGGCACATTCTTTTTAGCGATGCTATGTTCACCGGTGAGATCTGTGAACACAGCATTGATAGAAATGTCGGACAGAACCACTATAAGACCCAAATTATGATAAACAGGAATCCCTTTAGTATACTCCCACTACCTTCAACTGCACGTCTGTTTTTGATGCGTGTGTGTGTGTGTGTGTGTGTGTGAGTGTGTGTGTGTGTGTGTGTGTCCTCAGGCTGAAGCAGGTTGCGTAAATCTGTATTCTATTAGCTTCAGTCCCAGTCCTCCTCTCACCCTGTTTTTGGTACACTGATGCTCACAACCTGCCGCACAACCACATCTGGTTGTTCAAAGGCCCCGTTGTGTGTGCATGTGTGTGTGTGCGTGCGTGTGCGCGTTAAGGTATTTTCCCAGCAGCTGCCTGCAATCTCTGCAAAGTGCTTTGGTGTCTCTCTCTCACACACACCGACTCGTACAAACACACATTATTAAAACCATTAGTTGCTGTGAAACAAGGCTTTTCTTCTGCCTTAGAGCAGTATTGTTTGTGTGTGTGTGTGTGTGTGTGTGTGTGTGTGTGTGTGTGTGTGTATGTGCGGGTTTCTGTTCGGACCAGCAGATAGGAATGCACATGCTAACCTATAAAAGTAAAAGGTTAATGAGGAGCAGACATTGTGTCTGTTTTCTCTTTGGAGTAAAGCAACTTGTCATTTAAAGGAAGCTTCAAGAAGCGACACTAAATCTACATTTATTGAGGAAGCAAATAATATGTACAGTTGCTTTTTAACATGCCAGCAGTGTGGCTCTACGGTACACAATATTGGTCTGTCCAGCGGTCCACCACCTCGGTCCGTACTGAAATACTGAAAACGATTCAGTGGTTTGAACTGTCATGATCTCCAAAGAATTGTATCCTAATGACTTCGATGACTTTTCCTCTAGCACCAGCATCAAGTCAAAATATAAACTTATCCAATACTTTAGGTTATGACCAAATACCTGCACAACTGGTATAAACTTTACCAGGGAGGCTGAGCAGTGTGATACCCCAATAATTGAAGCATGTCCTCCGGCCCCCTTTTTAAAACGAAAAATAGGAACCACCATCCTGATCTTCAGACGGTCCAACCATGTCCAGAGCCTTCGGCACCTCAGGGTTAATCTCATCCACACCCAGCATGGAGAGCTTCTCAACTCCATTAGAGACCTTTGCAAGGGACATGGGTAAAGCTTCTTTCAGTCTTCAAACCCTGCAACTTCTATAGAAGTTTGACTGCTTCAGGAGTTCCTAAAAGGGATCTTTCTACCGCCCAATAATATCCCCAGTCAGGGTCAACAGTTCTCCTCCCCTGTTGAAAGTGTGAACCAAGCCCTTCTTTCTCTTCCTGCGTGTGTTGTAAAAAAGTTTGCTAGAATTTCCTTGAGGCCAACCAAAAATTGTTCTCCATAGCCTCATCCCAAACTCCTCCCACACCAGGGTTCTTGCTTTGGCGATCGCCAGAGCCAATGTTCTTCTTGCATCTGCTGCTTCCAGATCTGAAGAATTCAAAGTTAAAAAGCAATGTTAGTGTGTTTAATAAGCACACCTAGTGGTGGATATAATGGTATAACATGTTTATTTGAAGAAGTGTTAAATCATAAAAGTATAATCATTCTATGTATCAAACTATAAAATACAGTTACTGAATGTTTTGAGGGAAAGAGAGAGACCTTTGAGACAGGCTTTTCAGATCCGAAAACAACTGTATAGCAATGAGATGAGTTGGGTGAGCCGACTTCAGGAATGTGAGGTGTTAACAGTCAGGGAAGGAGATGTATTGATCAAGCAGAGATGTTGATGAATACAGCCCTAAGAAAGCATGGGGGTCGGGTACATGCAGTTTTACGAGGAGGAGAACAGGTCGGACCAGCGGACACTATTCAGACATTATCCGGGTCACTTAGACCAATGGAGAGCATTGTCAGAGGACAGGAGAAGACAATCGGATTTCAGCCAATCACAAAGCTGATAATGGACTTTTGAAAGTAAACTACTGACTTTCGGGTATAAAAACATTGTTCGAAGAGATGTAATTCAGTTCTTGGCGATCCTCTTTTACTGTAAACTGGCGTTTGTCGGCCGGTTGGGAGGGGGGGGGAGTGTTTGAACTCGGTTTCGCGATTCCTTACTGTCGACAGTGTAATTCAGTATGTAACTTGTAAATTAATTTGTGAATTATTAAATACTTTTTCATTGTAAGCCAGATCCAGCTGATTTTTCTTGGCGTGACTTCGTTGCTCAAACAACAACAAAAGAGCGAGAGGTCCGCGGCCTCCTGCAAGCAGAGGTCTCACTGCACCACACAGACCAGTCAAGCCTGAAAGGCCTCCACCTCCGCCACAAGCCCCGAACACCTTATGATCAAGTCGTAGCAGCCCCCTTGTGCAATAAAGGCTTTTACCATGGTCCAATCAAATGTCCCCAACCTTCCCTCGGGATGCATGAGAAATCCATCCAGAAGGGGCCTATAGGGGCTTTAGATGTTCCCAGTTCACCCTCACTAGGTGTTTGGGCTTACCCCGACCACCTGATCCAACTCACCACCATGCAATCAGTGGAAAAGCTCTGCTCCTCTCACCACCCGAGTGTCCAAGACATACAGCCACAGATCTGAAATTACGACCACAAAAATGTAATCTTTTGCCTAAAGGCCCTTTCAGTCACATTGCGATTTGAGCAGCGCTCGCCGCTGGGTTCAGGGCACATCTGCCTATAGGTGTTCGGGGAAGTCGTGGAGGACAGCTCAAAATAGGCCGAGTTTTCAAACTTCTGGCAGGACTACGTCACTTTCTTGTTGCCAGCAACAAAGATGCAACCGTCCCATGCTACAAAACTATGACAAGCCCTGCTAGTAAGAAAATAAACTGTGTCCGGGACAGGGCTTTCCTACCGATGTCTCGACACATGCACAAACTTGTGTTGTACAGCTCACGAAATTCAGACACAAATACATAGACCGTATAAGAAGTGGACTTAGTCATCATGACGTCACCCGTTGCTTTTTTTTGCAGCCAATGAGTTGAAGTAACCATATTTGTAATGCGGAGGAGTGACGTAGAGGCACCATATACATTTCTGTTAGCGGTAGCGACCTGTCCATCACAGTAAGCTTTATGGTCTATTTGACTCTAAATGGACCATCATTTACTAAATGAACATCATGCTGTATTGAAGAAGACTTGAAACTAGAGATTGAGGCCATAAACTCATGTTTACAATGTTTACTGAGGTAATAAATCAAGAGAGAAGTAGAGTCATTTTCTCATAGACTTCTATACAATCTGACTTCTTTTTCAACCAGAGGAGTCGCCCCCTGATGGTCAGTAGAGAGAATGCAAGATTTAAGACACCCGCATTGGCTTCACTCGGCAGAACCGGAGGCTGCCACCTGCACACATATTATTAGTTTCTTCTCCAGTTTGCATTCCGTGACTGACTGGTGTCTGGCCATGCAGTAGACACGATGATGGCTCATCACAGGAAAAAAAGCTGTTGTGGCATTGTGTCTAAAAGGGCTGGAAGGTGTTCTGGTACCAAGTACAATTCACCTTATGCTTGAACATGGCGTTGATTTGTCAGGTACCTATGACTACTTTAAAACACTGTTTCTCTACAGAACGTCACCTTGACATACAGTATATTGCTGTTATAATAAGATGATACCACAGTAGAAGATTTAATCCATGACACAGTTCATAAAATCAATAGGCGAGGGACAGAGTCTCGGCCAGTTTCTTTTGCATTTCCCTATACGGTTGACAAGGTAATCAGCAACTTACATCCTGTGATTACTTCAGAGCACAGAAAAAAATCAGTGTGAGAAAGTGTCCTTTTTATGTTTTAGCAACAAGGTGAAAATGTTTTGCTTTTGTATCGCGGTTTTCAGGTGCAGCCTTGTATAAAAACGTCCCACCGTTCTTATCTAAGACATTACGCTTTCCACCTGTGTGCCGCTGAGACAACACACTCTCTTACTGTGTCGCATAGTGAATGTTGTGTCTTTGTGTGTGTGTGTGTGTGTTGGGTTCATGCTGACTGTAAGAAAGAATGCTCTTCAAGAGGACAGACCAACTGTGGCTGATTCCACGGGTGTCGGTGTGTGGGGTTATGATAGTGACACAGTGTTTGGGTGTGACAAAAACGGACTCATCGAGTGCGTCTGTCAGAAGGTCAGTAGTGTATTTCTTTCTTATCAAGAACGATAATTGGTAAAAGTTCAATTTCATTTTGAACCAGGGCGAAAGGGTTCGGCATGTGTACGTCTGTGTGTGTGTTCCCTTGTACCTCTTGTCCTTCTGACAGCCAATTAGAGTTCTACACTTTGATAGTGGGGACATTTTGGCCGGCACTCACTTCATCAAAGGGCTGTTTGAGGACTTAAAGGGTCGGTTCTCCCAAATTACAAAATCATTATTTTTCCTCACGTACCTCTTGTGGTTTCTAACCATAAGGAATGTTTGGGTTTTGAGATATCTGTCTCTGGGATTTCTGCTTCCATGCCTAAACAATGGCAGTGAATGGAATTTTGTGGTCACTGCATTAAAAACTTGTCGAACACGGGTCCTTTTACGGACCGGGAACAGTTTTCATTACAGGGAACAGTTTTCATTTGAATTAAAATTAAATAAAACCTTGAAGGCAATTTAATGGTACGATTACCTCCTTATTGTGATGTAATTCCTGTTGAAACAGGACATTGTGGAAACCAATGTGCTGCCAGTTACGGACAGAAAGGCAATTGGATTTTACAGGGTGAAAAGGCAAAAAGGTCACACATTCATAGTGATGTTTTGAAAAATCCAATATATATATGCATTACATATATATATATATATATATATATATATATATATATATACATATATACATATATATACATATATAATTACTTTTCCCACTACTTTTGCAAAAAGAAATGAAAAAGGAAGGAAAAGAGCGAAAGGAAAGATTGGACATGTGGGTCTCCACTTCAGTTTTATAATACAGTACACTATATATAGCAATATACAATATAATTAATTTTAATTAATATTCAGTTCTTTGCTGCTGCAGATCCACAGTCACTACACTTGTCTTAATTCACAGAATTACACAGAGCGTACACATTTAACAGGATGAAACTGAGCGACACTGATAATTATGAAAAGTCTAAATGTAATTAATGGGACTTATTTCAGTGTGGGTACTGACGGTCAGAAAAAAAGGATCAACGGGAGATTATGCCGCAATCTGCTCAATGAGAACACACACATACACACATGCATACACTCCCACACATATTCTGATTAGATTTTGGAAGCAGAGCGTTCCTACAATAAATGACCTTTTGTTTAAATATCAACACACAGAAGGTGCTCAGGCTCACAGCTGCCAAATATCCTAGTCCCTCCATTAATATGTGTGTTCGTTATAAGAGAGATGAACTAATACAATGGATTAATATTTCCTCTGACAGTCCAACAGTGGAAACTAAACTCAAACTAAACTAAAGTAAAGTGTTACACATTACACAACTGATATAAATATGATTTATTGCAGCATGGCACTTAATAAAATCAAAAATCGATAGGAAGGCAGAAGAGAGGAGAGCTTTACAACTTTGTAACAAATTAAAAGAATGTGAAACACTGCTGCTGTAAAATCTTATTTCCTTCATTTACTTTTATTGATTCATAACTTGTCAATTGAATTTAAATATTATTGAGGCCTAATTATCCGAAAACCGATATCCATTCTACATTCCAGTCAGAGGGCTTCACCCACTCCCTCAGGAGAGCATTGGGATCAGGTGTGGGAAGAGACACACCTGGAGCTGATCTCCATCCACAAACATGTAAAATAAAATGCGATAAAGTTTAAATGATTGCTACTGTGCATTTTAAAAAGAAAACAAGAAAATGGTTAATCAAATAAAAAAGGATAACAGAGTATTTTTTAAAGAATATATCTTTTCTTCTAAGGAAAAACTAAGTAATAATATGGTATAATGAAGGATAAATTCTTTGTAGTTTGACATCTGTTGACTTGCATGCATTATAGTGCCAACCAACTGCTTTATAATTCATCAGAACAGTTTTAATTCAATACTCAAAGTCAATTCCCACGATTAGTTTGAATGGCCAGCAGTGAGACCGCAGACAGTAGTTCCTGTCCCATAGTTGGTCATTCTTCGTAGTTGGTAATACAGGAAAGCCTGTCAATGATCACATTGTAGGTTTCCGATTAAAACATTTTTTTTTTCTGACCTGCTGTGTCTCATGGTGCAACCTCCCATTATTCCCAACTAGTCACATACTGATGCTTTGGCAGGAACTTTCTAACACACTGGATAGCAAAAAGTTAGGTTTAGGCAACAAAAACACTCCTTATATTAAGGAAAAGATTGTGGCTTGGGTTCAAATAACTACGCTTCTAAAGTGAAAGGTTGTTGGTTTTACACTGGGCACCAACACCTGTCCCCTGGGTGAAAGTCCTGTGTTTGTCTGTTAAAAAAAAAAAAGCATGTACGGTGACTGAAGTAGGTCAAAGAAATAGGTCACATCTTTACAGCTATTGTTAATGCTAAAAAGAGATTAAGTAAATGTCCAGCACAAAATTAATCTTCGGGTTCGCCTTTTTCAGATGCGTCTAGAGGTTGTTATTTTTACCAGCCATGTTACTGGCATTGTCATAACTTTCCGGCGATTCGACAAGTCTAACCCAAAATCATGACCCATTCTAAAGATGAATGTCAACTGGTGAATGTGCGTCATATTGGGGGTTGAATCTACGAGGACTGAGATGTACTTGGCATGCTGTAGTTTGGCTACAATGGTTTTCTCTACTTTCTCACCCATTGAGCAAATAAATTCCCACAGTGGAAGACGGGTATAATGCTGCCCTTTGTCCCTTTTGACCATACTTCTCTGTGTTCTCTTAGAATTATGTCAAACTGTGTCTGAAGTTCCAGCAGTTCAAGGTACTTGTCATTACTTGTTGAGCCTAAAAGTTGATCATCGCCCCCCAATACTTGGTCCTCTTAGTCCCAGATGTAAAAGCAATTTGTTGTGAGGATAGCAGTTTACAAGCTGCTGAAGCTGAATAAATGAACCAATCTCTAGGCACTAGCTTGTTGTTTGGGAGCCATCAATGCAACAAATCATCGGTGAGCGACTGCGTTTTACCTCCAATACCAATGTCCTGCACAGAAGCTTAGTATTTGGGCGTCCTGTCCTGGAAGCCTGCAGGACCTTGAGAAGCATCCACTTCCCTGACATGCTCTGTTCTGTCTCCCCATAGTTCAGGGTTTGTTGGAAATATAAAATCCTCCAACGGCTGCTGCTAACTGTCCAGACTTAGTGTGATATGTTAATCAACCTTGTCGTCCTCGCCCTTGCACCGTTGCTTCCTATCTCCAAGTTCAACTGCAGACCGCTCCTTCAAACCTGCACCTGAATCCCTGTCGCCGCAGAGTCTTGACTGAGCTGTATCGGTTGAGCAGATGTCAGCCTTCTTGTTAGCGCAAACGTTGGCTTTGCTGCTTGCGCAAATTTAATCTTAGCAAGTACCTCCTGGGGCTGATTGTGGGACACCAAAGGATGTCTCTGTCCTTGCATTTTTGCAAACAAAAAAAGCTTGCGATTGTGTGTGCAAGATGGAATTGTGGTTATTGCTATTATTCTTTTTATTAAGTTATTGTTCAGCACAACCGTTGAGCTGATACCTGTCCCTTTTGAATTTGTCTGATATGACTGTTATCATATTTGGTGGCACTGCATCATTGTGGACATCTCAACTGTGATTTGGGGGTAGATTTGACACCCAATAAATTACAATTATTTTTCTGTATACATATACACTGTATACTGTAGTTCACTTTCTTCTGAGTTAAATCTCTTCCGGTATATAATATATATAGGAAATATGACAAATATTTTAAAAGTCTAAATCATTTGGTTCAGCAAATTGGCTGATGCCCCTAGGTACTCTGTGGCCTAATGGCATATATTGATAATCCGGCAGAGGTAGACAATGTTATTTTTGATTAATCATCTTATAAAATTTTGTAGGATCAGCATGGACATTATTTATTTTTCTGTCCCTTTTCACCTTTTTGCCTTTTCTGTCCTTAAATATTCAACTCTTTTCTTCTTTCCGTCTTGATTTTATTTGATTATCTCCCGCTGGACCTCTGACATTACATGGAAGAATTCACTTGAAGGGGCGCATGGGGGTGACGACGGTCGGTACCACCGCACCTGCCTAATAGTTAGCTTATTGACAATTTTGGGACCATGTAACCCCTAGTCAGATGGGCTGTTCTAGAATCAAGTGGGCCTTGGCCAGTAGGTCATTTTTCCCCCCCCACATTGCTGGTGGTGGCCTCACTGCCCACTAGGTGGGTCGTCCCATCTGGCACTTGCCGGAATTGCCAGATTGCCATTCAGAGCCTGGTTGCGGCTCTGACAAACACACTCCTTGTATCGACTGAAGCATTGGAGCCTGAGCTTTGTGACTGAAGTGGTTCTGTTCTTTTTATACAGTATCTGAGCACACCACAGCTCCACACACACACTGTGCACACACACACACACACTCACCACAAAGAGCAAACCCCAGCAAGCAGCACGTGTTGCATGTGTTGGCAAAATGAAGCAGCCTATCTTCATTTGTGTATATGTGTGTGTGTGTGTGTGTGTGTGTGTCTGTGCGTGTGTGTATTTATGTTGATTTGAGTTTGGTGGAAACCACCAAATCCATGGTTTAGGCCGCTCCCCATCCTTCTATTTTTATTTTTCCCTGCCTTCCCTCTCTCTCTCTCTCTCTCTCTCTCTCTCTCTCTCTCTCTCTCCCAGAATATCTCTCTCCTTTCTGTTTGCTGACTCGGCACCTCTGCCTCTCTTTTAAACCTCTCAACACATAACACCCCCCCCCCCCCACACACACACACACACACACACACACACACACACACACACACACGCACACACACACACACACACACTCCCCCCTCAATGTTGCACTTAAGCACAATAGTAATATTCAAATGTACTCCCACATGGTTGCTGTGAGTCGTCCGTGGTCCAGTCAGCAGAACTTGGAGTCGAACATGGCAACCTACATTTGTGGTTAATAAATCAAAAGAAGGTAAAAATAATCAACCATTTTATTTTTTTTTTTTTTATTTTTTTGTTAAAGATCATTTTTAGATTTATTGTTTTGGTCCATTCCTGCTTTATTAGAGTGGATTCAAATAGCAGGTCATATTTGTAAAATGTAATTATCTTTTTCACTGATAAATGAATCAACAGTGAATCAATCTACAACAGTGATGATGACTATGTTGATGATGTTGAAGTTGAGGATGAAGGCATTGATGAGGAAAAAAAACAAACAATATAGTGGAACGATGATGATTTTGAAAATGGTTAGGGTGATGAAGGTGTAAAGGACTCTTATGAGGTTCTGTTATATGTAAGGTGAATATTTCCAACAAACCCTTTTCTTTGTTACCTAAGTTAATCACTTCCTGCTAGCCTTTATTTTCTAAGTGCCCTTTCTATGTTTGGGGTCCTTTTATTTTGAAGTCCTTCTGGCGAAACCGGAAGCAGATCCAATTCGTCAGAGTATAGTAGTTTGACTTGGATTTGGTTAAAAAGATTGACGGTGCAGACGAAAAGATGTTAGAAATATTCCTCTGCAATATTAGTTTATTAATTAACGGTTAAGCACCTAGCTGGAACGGGAACAAGGTATTGTGTGTTTTTTTGTATTTCTGTTTCAATTAGATGCTAATGTTAGCTTAAGAGGGTTAGCTAAATGACTAAGCTGTAATTTTAAGCTAATGCTATATTTCGTTTTTTACATGTGCTTTTGAAATGTATATATATTAGAGAAAATGTTTAACTAATGCTCCCATGTATATTTAACTGTATTTAAGGAATGTTTAAACTCGTAAGAGCTCATTTATGTTGTATCTGTTCCGTAAGCTCTTACGGTGTTTTCTGGAGATTGGTTTAAATGAGAAAAAATAAATAAAGGCCTCTGGAAACATCAGTACGCTTCACCATTGTCTGGCTGGGGTCCGCTACAGAAGGTGATGCTGATTTCGGTGACGATGAGGACATTGATGACTGGCTCAATTGGTACCAGGATGATAATGATGCTTGGACAATGACAATGATCTATTCGGTCATGGTGATGATGAGAATGATGGGATGTAGATAGTGACAGTGACCACAATGATGACGATAATGTCACCAATTAGCAGTGTGATGATAGGCTTCTGATAATGGTGATAAGTGAGAAAGATGTTTGGCATGTGAGGATGATGAACTACAAATGATGTTACCGATGAATCTGATGAGGCTGATGAGGATAATTGAGTACGACAATGTTGTCACATTAGCATGGTAAAGATGCACGGACACAGCTTTGTTCACTTGCTGTTCTCGACTGGTCTGACGTCTTAAAGTCAAAGTGAAACGGATCTGTGTTACTGTCTTGATAATTTACTCTATTACTGTGAAAACACTGCACTGATATTGTCAAATTCTAACATCCAGTGTCACTGAAACTCAACACTATTTATAAAATTAAATCTCAGTGATGTTCATTTTACAATTTAATTTTAATTTAATTTACTCATTTGTAGTGTCACATTATATCTAATTTGTTCTCAATATAGCTTTTTCAAACATACCATTAATTGACAAGAACAATCCCCAGTTACCACAAAATAATGCATCGAATAACTTTATTGTGCAGGCCAAAAATACAAAACACTTCATGGAGAATACAAACCAAACATTGACCTTAGATCTGCATACAATGGCAATAAGGAACAAACGTACAAGGAGGAATCTGCCATTCCATACTTCATTTGAACATCAAATGGTTTAAAGTACAACAGCTCATTTATGTGCAACACCTTTATAATCCTGTCAGGATGCAGCCTGACCTTAAAGATCAACACAATGTTCCACAGAGCAATACAGGGTGATCTTTAACAACAATAGTCCTGATCTTACAAAACACAGGCATCTCAAACGCTACCTCAGTACAGATAATAAAGTCACGGTGGTACTCTGTACCATGACGTTTTATCCACTTGGCAGAAAACACACTGGTAGACAATACAGCTCCAAGTTTGGAAGTGATCTCTGAACCTTCTTTGAGCTCGTGAAGTGTCACCATCTTTCCTGGACCCAAAGTTAATCTTTTCTTGCTGAAAGACTCCTGATACATCCAACTTTTTGGCTAATGTCAGTGTAATGTTTTTTAAAGCTTTTTAACTGATTCTTAAAGAATTTATGTTTGGCTTCATAACGCATGCACCACATGTGCAGAACTGGGCCGATGTTCCTAATATTACGAGGGTAGTGTATCATGAAGTGATGCTTTGGCAAGAGATTGATTGCAGGTAATAGGTGCTTGAAAAGCCGATGATGATCAATGATTAAATGTTAAAATGAGGTGGGTGTATATTCATTTTTAAACTTACTTTAATAAATTAAAGATTGTAATTGCTAAGTTAGGGGTGCATCTCCTCCCAGATTGTTGCGGCCCCCAGGATGGGCGCAACAAAGGGAAAACTTTGGTGATTTTCCATCTTGCGGTGACACAGAGCCGGTTAAGTTTCCCTTGAATGAGTTCTAGACCTCAGCAACATTGTTTTGGAAATGAAAACCTTTTTGTCCACTGATATCCAAACACACGTCTTTTCCTGTCGCTCTGTTAGCTGCTCCGACCCATTTAAAACCCTTTTACAACAGAGAAAAGGCAGGGATTTGCTATAAAAAAATAACCTGATGTGGATTTATTTGACATATATTTGTCATATAATGAGATAAATGAACAATGAACACAGGAACACAGGATTAAAACTGGAACAATATATTTTTCATTTTACTGCTGGTGTCACCATGTTCCCAGATTCAGCAATTACTTTGGGGAGAACAGTGTTATTGATACTTATACTATGGACAAAAATAGGAAAATATTGGTAGTGAAAATACAGTTTTTCTATAATCCATATGGCCACTTTTCCACCTCAGTCAAGTGTAAGACCTTTTTTGGGGGGTAATTTAAAGATATTTCTTCAACTTTCTTGTAGAGGAAGTTCAAGCAAATTCAACATGCCCGTAAACACTAATGGACAAGCTACTGAGGGAACAACTTTTGCTTTATAAACAGAAGGAAGTGGCCTGAACTTGACCCCAACTGCCTTTCTCAAGCCCTCCTCTCTTTTTTCACCCCTCCCCTCACACACACACACACATACAGTCCATATACTGCAGACACCTGTGTAAACCATCTGCTTGGCACCCGCCTCCTTATCCCAAAAAAATACCCAGTCCTGGGACACACACACACACCATCTTTTAGAAACATTCACCCTCACACTCTCAGACTCACACCAACCCAGAATTCTGCAGGAGAGAAGCTTACACGCGTGAGATTTGACACCTGCTGAGCTTCTCCCACTGAAAAGAACCTCAGTTCCTCCTCAGGTTTTTAACTGTTAGTAGTCGGCGCTTTTACCTGAGCAAGCAGGTGGGGCTGCTCAGCCATACTCAGTCACATGTGTAAGTTGGAAATTTGTAACTCACTACTGAAACGTCTCTGTGAACTGCATGAGTCCAACTTATTACACTCCCTTTTCAATGTTTCTATTCATCGTCCCGCCAATATTGTGCTTCGCAACTACTGGTTCAGTCGGGAAAAAAGTTCACCTTTAAGTCTCTTTCATGGCTGCAGATTTACATAGCCGGAGACTTTTACATTGACTACGTTTATATGCATCATATATGGTTGTTGTCCTTATTCCAAAAAGAGACAATATTCCCAATAAGCTGTTTAAATGGCTCGTGAAAATCAATATTCCACTAATATTCCTGTTTACATGCAGCCGTACATATTCAAATTACCATAAAATGATGCCATGCCTCATCCTCATGACCGAGACCAGTGAATTCATCGTCGACGCCATTCTCGACTGTGTTTGACGGGTTAATGCCCACATACAGACAGGTACATAAGTATTTCGACTATGACACAAATTTTCGAATTTTGCCTTTTTACACAACTCCAATGGATTCAAAACTGAGCAGAAAGTCTAGACTTTCAGCTTTAATTCAAAGTCTAAAACAAAAAAATCACAATAACCGTTTAGGAATTACAGCCATTTTTACACAGCCCCCCACATTTTCAGAGGCTCAAAAGTAATTGGACAATTGTCTGACAAACGGTTTCCTGGCCAGATGTGGTCGGTTCTGTCACTATTTCATGACAAATGATGCAGATAATAGGATTCAAAATGTTATGTTTGCATTTGGTAGCTGGTCCTTGGAACTCTAGCATGCGGACCAAAAAGGTGTCAATGCAAGTGAAGGAGGCCATTATTAGGCTAAAAACACTTAACAAACCTATCAGTCAGATAGCAGAAACATTAGGATTGGCCAATTAAACAGTGTAGTACATTCTTAAAAAGAAGGAATTCATTGGCAAGCTCACCAACACCAAAAGGCCCAGAAGACCACGAAAGACATGTAAAGTGGATGGTTGCACATTTCTTACCTTGGTGAAGAAAAACCTCTTCATAACATCTACCGAAGTCAAGAACACTCTGGAGGAGGTAGGCGCGCCATTGTTAAAGTCTACAATCAAGAGTCTAATTACAGAAGGTTTACAACAAGGTGCAGACTACTGGTAACACTGAAGAACAGGAAGGCCTCATTAGACTATAACAGAGAACATCTGAAACAGACTGACCAGTTTTGTAAAAGGATTCTTTCGACAGACAAAACCAAGATTAACTTGTACCAGAATGATTAGAAGAGAAAACTGTAGAGAAAGAAAGGAACGGCTCATGATCCGAAGCATACCACATCATCCCACGTCATTTTTTTGTTATATCCATTGAATTACGGTTGAAAGTCTACACTTTAAGCACATATTGACTGATTAGTTTCAAAATTGTGTCCCAGTCCAAATATGTATGGCCCTGACTGTATGCCATTTATCACGTCAAACTATGGAACAGTGGAAGGGCAAGAGCAGCTTGAGCCATTTCACTTCTTTGCGTCAAA
This sequence comes from Cebidichthys violaceus, assembly GCF_023349555.1. Classification (NCBI taxonomy): domain Eukaryota; kingdom Metazoa; phylum Chordata; class Actinopteri; order Perciformes; family Stichaeidae; genus Cebidichthys; species Cebidichthys violaceus. The sequence goes on from NW_027176285.1 coordinate 5,724,120, forward strand.
AAGTTCTTTCATTACTTCAACCACCTTCTTGAAAACGGTTGGCGTGATATTTGTTCATATCCAAAAACCTGTTGGTATCCAAGTCCTTCATAATGTTATAAAAGACCAGAAATGTGAGCTTTTCTTTTGGGCATCTCTACTCCAGCTTTGCAAACTATCAACTAGTGGGTTTGTGTGCAACTGGTCGTAAACAGGAAAGAGGCCACGTGTCACAAAATAAAATAAAATAAATAAAAACCTCTATTGTGACACATATTCAGAATGCACTGTACACATGTACAAAGAGTGCTCCTAAAAACAGAACAACATCATCATGTAAATGTAGTCAGTGTGGAGCTTTTCGTCCCGCTTTCATCAAGAGGTGGACAAAAAAACGTAACAAGTTTAGCAGAGTAATAATCAGTTTAAAGACCCCGAAACCTTTATAAAACTAGAGACCGTCTTGCAATGGGATCCCACCAGCTGCAACACCAAATAAGGCCAGTTAGTTGAGATAATTGTGATCTCAACTATACACTTGTAAAGATTCATGACTGAATCTAACACAGTTGTGATAAACAGGCAGTAACGGCAAACTACTCAAAAACCACCTCTGCAGTAGTTCCTGCTACAGGAGCACATGTTTCCATGATGACCAGGCCAGTCTCACGGCAGTCCATGAAAAGCCATCTATTGGTTTCGTGGTCAGGGACACGGAATTGTAAATGTTATCCCGAAGCTCTGCGTGAAACCGATAGATTCAGTTTCGTGCGACTGCCGTGAGACTGTGTTGTGATGGCACGCGCGCACAGACTCACAAGGTGAAAACAATATCAGCATGGCTGTTACGACTGGTGATGATAGGCGGCCTATAGCTGTCTATGACGTGTCATCCAAGTAGAGCTCAGCAGAGAGAATGATTTAACACAAGCTTAGAAACAAACAAAAAAAAACTTCTTTCTAAAGCGAAGCAATCCGGTCATGTGACAGTCTCTGATATTATGGGATATAATAGTACAGCCTACAGTAGCTGATGTAACATGGTCATGTGTTACAAGAGAGAATGGTCCTGGACGGAGACCTGCAGAAAGACCCTGCAACTGTCTACTGAACTACTGAGCTGCAGAAGTCGCTGTGGCCAATATGACATTTTTTTTTAAACTCAGTAAATTAGCAACCCATGATGGTATGTATAACGTTTTTAAATTTTACATATTTAGTTATTTATTTAAATTTTAGTGTCATATTTTAATTTGAAGCTAATTTAGATTAAGGCTGTATGATTTCAGGTCAAATTGATTGATTCACCTGAAGGCAGAATTTATGTACACAAAATAGATACAGAGAACAAAATGAAAATCATTGGTGATGCCACAAATTCTCTGAAATCCCTGCTTTAGAACAAATCTGTGCATACGAGTGGTTCTTGCACGAGGCCCATTATTTCATCCAGAAATAAGAGCGCATCGATCCCGCATGTGTAATATCTCACAACGAGTTCCCTTTCCTATTTATGGCTGAAATAAGAGGACATGTTGAGCTGTTTAAGAAAGTTTTCTGCTAAAACCAAGACGAGAAAAAAAAGTGACAGAAGCTTCTTGGTTGGTTTGACGAAGAGGGCGCTCCATGAGTTCAGTTGGAGGAGGAGGAGGAGGAGGATGGAGGAATGTTCCAGAATGCTGATACTGGGGACAGATTATACACACGCACACACAAACACACACACACAAAACAAACTTGAGCCAACACTCATCCACTCTCTCACTGTCCCCCCCCCTCCTCTTTCTCTCTAATCTCCAAGAGCACTCACACTTTTACACACTCATATATTGACACACACACAGACACACACACACACACACACACACACACACACACACACACACACACACACACACACTCAGTGATCCGGGTGGAATCAAAGGGTATTAGCTGTGCGGTGCTCGGTTCCCCCGGTCCTTTCCCAGCATTCTCCACAGCTGTACGATTACACAGGTGTTTGGCAAAAACACACTGTTAGAGACCGCAGAGGGGCTGTGTGTGTGTGTGTGTGTGTGTGTGTGTGTGTGTGTGTGTGTGTGTGTGTGTGTGTGTGTGAGTGAGTGAGTGAGAGAGAGAGACAGAAAAAAAATGAGTATGCATGTGTGGTTGAATGCATTCACTTGCACAGCTTCCCTGCAGGAGTGTGTGCTTGTGTCTGGTCATAATGTGTGTATGTTTAGACCATTAATTCCTCCCAGTGAGTCAGCCCTGCTATTTCCTTTGACCACCGCTACCATCACATCTTAAATTCACTCCTGTCATTTTTTTTTTTATCCTTCCCATCTGTCTCCCCGTCTTCATTCATGTCAAATATGGCCAAAAGGGCATGGGTCAATATATATATTTTTTGGAACAGCTGTTTTTGTCATGAATACTTTCACACAGAACACAGCAATTTTTTTATTTTTGCTGAACGAGGTTGATTTTTCTGAGCTTTTGCACCGCGAATAAAGACACTATTATAATGTTGACAAAGGCAGAGCAGACCAGATCCACTTCTTTAGTTCTTACCTTTCACAATAAAAGCCGTAAACATATACACTGCGTAACTGATTTACCAGAAGAACCTCAAATTAATTTGAGAGAGCATTTAGCTTAAAGGAAACTCAATGCAATAGCTTACAGTATCTTAAGCTATACAACAGTTCATCTCAGACACTCTCAGTAGGATCCCTGCAGTTGGTCTTCTGCCTGAACAAATCTGTTCAAACCTTTTATGAAAAAATTGTTGCAACTGTTGCAAATTTGCATCACTGCCGGTATGAATAGTTTCGAAGCAAAATATTCACAGCTGAGTATTTAGCATTTTTCACGTCCCTGGTGTATAAATCCCTTAATACCTAAGTTAGTGAAGCCTGAAAATGGTTCTAAAAGCTGTTATATAATGTAGAACTTTGCCCTCGTTATACATCATTTTGTTTTGAAGGGCGACACGGTGACCCAGTGATCTAATGCTATGTTTATTTTCAATGAAAGTCGGTGACATGCAGCTACAAACTGACAAGTTATTCTGAAGGGAACACTGAAACAAACAAACCATCCATCCAATAGTTGTTGAGATATTTCACTCAAAAATACAAATGTCAAGTCAGGGGATCACCAAGCTGCTGAGGTCTCCTCTGGGGACCATGCATGTCTGTTCATTTTATGACAATCAATCCAATATCTGTTGAGATATTTCTGTCTAGACTGAGCTTACGGATAGCCTTCCTTCATTAAAGAGTGTTTAATTAAAGATCACTAAATGTCCCATACCAAATTGCTTTATGTGTATCCCTACAGACTTGTTCAACATTTTGGGAAATACACCTGTTCAGTTTCCTGCTGAGAGTTAGATGAGACAAAGCCTCCGCCTGTGTAGAGATCAAAACTTAAACCTGTGCTCACATACAGTGTCTGGCAACCTGCGTTATATGTGTTGACGGAATTAATAGATCGATGTCAGGGACCTTCGTGACAGGTATGAAGAAGCCTAAGTGACATTTTAAAAAAATCCAAAATTAAATAAACCATTTACAAAAGACATAATAACGTTCTGGGCCCATTAAAGAGGTCACAGAACATAAACTGAATGGAAGTGAACGGACTTAACCGACCCACTAGAACAGGGGCGGGCAATTATTTTTGCCAAGGGGCCACATGAGAAACAGGGACTGTTGTGGAAAACCGGACCAACAGACTGAACTGGATCCTGCTCTATATTATTCCACCTCTTTATAAAAAGTAAATTGTATGGTTTTGATAAGCCGTGAGTGGTAAGAGTAAATATTATGATCAGTGGTGGAATGTAGCTAAGTCTATTTTACTGTACTTATGTACAAATTCAAGGTACTTTACTTGAGTATTTCCATTTTATTCAACTTCGTACTTCCACTCCACTACAAACCTTTCCTAACTACCCAAACTGAGCAACACAGTATAACAGAGTTAAAATAAACTCCACCTGAAACATCTGCAGCAGGAATAATGATCCAAACAAATATACATTTGTAATATCCATATACAATAGTAAAACACTGACAGGGATCATGTTTCGGATACATTAGTACTTTTATTACAATTGTTTGTTCTCATTTTCTGTTTTGTCAGTTCAGAGAACCAACATCTTCTGAGCATGTTGCTTTTGCAGCTAAGCTGGCAAAGCCTCAGTTGTCCGTGTCCGCTCTGCATCACCAACACATCCCAGGTAGACAAAATGACCCGGCCCAGCTCCGGCATAAGCTCGGCATGCCGGAAGAAACATGGCGGGCGGAGTCCGGTTGCCAACTCGGCTGAGACTCGGGATGAATTACGCGCCAGAATCGGGCCAAATACACCAGCCTCATTCCGGCGACCGACATTGCCATTGTTGGGATTGCAGTGATGCTGCTGCTCGCACACATCCACGAACGTACTAACGTACGGAAATTGAGATAAAAAACAGCAGCAGTCGTCTTCAAAATAAAGGCAATGCAGCCGTACTCCGTGCATGATGTACAGTTATTTACGCTTTATGTTTTCCCACTGACGTCTCGCGGGCCAGTCGGCGACAGCCAACGGGCCAGATATGGCCCGCGGGCCGTACAATGCCCAGGTCTGCACTAGAATGAAGACAAAGGGGAACATATATAAAATGGTCGATCAGACCATTTTTCAAACAAAGGGGTTAAACAAAGACAAACACCACCACCTTAACTACAAACCTAAAGACAAAATGTGTTCTGACTTGTCAGATGTTAACTAAATCTATGCACTAGCAACTAGTGCACTGCCATCAATGCTGGATAATGAGTGTGATGTGTCATCATGCTGATGTATGTGCATGAGATCAATAGGTCAACAAACTCTGAATGAACTGTTGGTGTGAACTACAAACTCTGTTCATGAGGGTTACTGAGATTAACATTAGCCGTGTGGCAGCAAGGCCATCACTGTTCATCGTGAAACTTCCAATCATTGCTTCCATCAATGTTACAACATAGATCGATTTAATTCCGTCTCTTCAGTACCTCAACCTTGCATTCTTTCTAATGGCCATCAGGAGGTGAAAATAAGTCTGACAGGCCCTTTTCACAGCAGCCATTTTAACATGTCATGGCAGTTTTAACACAGTTGTGACTGACATTTTTTTATTATGGTACTTTATGGTGTCAATCTCTAGTTCCAAGTCTTCTTCAATACAGCATGGTGTTCATTTAGTAAATGATGGTCCATTTAGAGTCAAATAGACCATAAAGCAGGGTATACTTTAGGGCGGGGCTACCTTGTGATTTGACAGGTCTCTACCTCGGCGATGTCCGGTCTTGGAGATGTCCATGTTTACGTGTTAGATCTTTAACACTTTCACGGTGTGTTTTCAGTTCATAAAAGTAAACTGAAACCTTTTGGTCGCCTAAAAATGCCTTGTTCAGCGTTCTGGTGGTACAAAAACAAGATGGCGACAGCCAAAAACCAAGATGACGGCAGCTGCAGAATTTGCCATCACCGGATTGATAATCAAAAGAACTGCTCAGGCAAGTTCTAGAGTTTTATGGAGCTTTAATGTTAAGGGATGTAGGGTTTGGTGGAATCAAGCGGTGTGGTTGCAGATCACAACCAACTCAACACCCCTCCGCTCACTCCTCCCTTTCCAAGACGAACGTGAGCCGCCGAGTGCAAAACCATCCTTACCACAATAACCCTAAGGAGCAACGGAAGTCGGACGGCGGCTAGCGGTGCTCTGCTGCTCACGTTACCGCAGTTTCACGAGCGTGTCGGAGAACTACGGTGGCCTTCAGGTAACGTTAAAACGCTAAATTAACTGTTTGGTTTGTCTGTTCTGGGCTACTGTAGAAACATGCGGTGCAACATGGAAGACTCCGTGAAGTGGACCTACTCCCTGTGTAGATATGAAGGGCTCATTGTAAGCTAACGAATACACAGGGATTCTTAGTTTCAGGTTGTTATACACTAATTAATTAAAACATAGTTATGAACATCATATTCCATTTCTGCTTGATCCCCTGAAAACGACACACTGGCCCTTTAATCTTTTTTTCTGTAATATTTTGTATAGTCTAGTATTTGAAAGTTACCACGTTGTTCCACAAACTGAGTCACACCAGGAGAAATGCCCCCCCCAGCTCATTATGTAAGAACTCCTATCTGTCAAGGATGAGTTTCGCAGCTCAGTTTTTGACCCAGATGTGACAGACGTTCCGAGTCCCGTTTCAGACCATAACTGTGCATTCCTGCTCCGTTTCAAGGTTCAAACACTCAGACTAAACCAGGATATGTTGTTTGAACGTTATGTAACTCTTTCCTGCGTTCAGGCATTTATAAAAGAGAAAGAGAAGTCGCCAGCTCAGCTTGGCTTTTTGTTGAATGATGAAGATGAGTTAGGGTCATACAGTGCTATGGACTCACAAACAAATGAAATACATTAACAAAGACAAATGTTTGTAGTAATCTGCTCACATTTCTTCTGTATTAGAACACAGAGAATAGATCACAGGCCCCGAGAGCCCCGAGAAACAGCTTTAACAGATTTACTTTTCCCCTGATTTTCCTGGTTTTTATTTGTCTTTCTTTTTTTCTCTTTCTTTCATTCTTTCTTTGATCTCCTTTTTATGACTTTTTAAAGCCATTTGAGGACAGTGGAACAAACTATAAACACAATGCTGATATATTATCACATGTTGGCAAACTACTCCTTATTTACACGTCCTGTCATCCTAGTTTGGTCTCCAGCAGCTCCTGAGAAAAAAACAAAACAATGTGCTAAAAGAGCCGTAGATGAGGACAACTTAAGAGTCAGGTGGTTCTTTGTGAGTTTGTCTCCACAAGCAACCTCTCTCAGGTCATCTTAACCTTCACCCAGGAGCCCTTTGTTTGTGTCTAATGTGAAAGTCAAAATTTCACCTTGCTTGCTTAACTCACTCTGCATTACATTTTTTTTGTGGGAAAAGTACTTATTTGAACCCAAACCACTTTTTCCCCCTAAACCTAACCAAATACGGTGGAAATTTATTTTGAAAAGACACTATGCATATAACGTACGGAAACTGACACGTTGTCGCTGACGCGACCAAAACTGATGCTAGAGGGGTACGTAGAGCGTTGTATTTGATGAGTTGGGAGAGATGGATTCATTACAAAGAAACAGTGATTGGTGCAGCTTTAAAATTTGTATTTAACAAAACCCCATTCTTTATGGTTTTGATGGCCTGCATTTTTTCTGCAACGGCCGGTCAGTGTAATGTCCTATCTGTATATGCCTCTCTATGTAATAGTTGCCATTGTGACTGGTGACCGGCTTTCATGTGAAGTTGTGAAACCACCAACAAGAGATTCAGAGATGCAGACGGCAACATTCAATCATAGGATGTCTTTTATCTAACTGTAAAGCAATCTCCATGCTAGAAAAGAGGCCACGGCGCATTGACTGCAGTTCACTTTAGCTGCTGGACATATAACATTACAACCAAACCTTGCTCTTCTCCTGTTCCTTAGAGAGTAGTTGATCAAGGTGTGTTTGCTGCCCTCAGAAGATGTCATTTCTCATACCCAAACACTTGGGTCTCCTGGGTGAAAGTCCAGTGTTTGACCCACCCGTCCAACCTGAACGCCTGCCCATGCAGACTTAAACGGACCTAGAATGGTCATTGACGATGCAGTCTCGTATGGGAACATCATTTTTTTAGGAAACCAGGATGGTTCTTTCAGTAATTTTGCCCCTTGCCCATTAACGCTAACTTCTGTACAGGAATGCAGGAATGAGTCCTAAAACCCAGAAATGAGTTAACATTTTTGCACATCCGATTATCTCGTCTAGAAGGCAATGTGTTTTTTTGGATAAGTTACCCCTCTGGTGAATTCTGAAGCTTTTATAACCGCCTGGTTATGTTTAAACTCACTCCTGTTTCCTGCTTTGTCCTGGTTTGTATGGAACCGTGGGGTTTGTGCTGAATAAGTGTCTGTAAGGTGCGTGTGAGCTCGGTACAGTGGATAAAGAGAGTCGTGGTGTGTTTACTCTCCACTTCATGTCGGCCCAGATCGTCCCGTCAACACTTTTAACATAAAAAAATACCCGGTTCGAATCCACCGCAGATCACTTTCTTGACAACAACAAGGAGCTGGTCTGCGCTCTCTGCTGTGCCCCGCATTAAGCTGTTACATGGCTTGTCATTAGTTTGAGAGTGAAAGGCAGTGAAGGGGCCAACAGCCAGGACCACTTTACACTGCAACAAATAAGCCTTTATGTGGCCTACCTGCACCTGTGTGTGTGTGTGTGTGTGTGTGTGTGTTTCTTTTTCTCAGAGAGAAACCCGCTGCAATTTGCAGAAATAGGCCAGTCATTTTTGTACCTGCAGGCTGTGGGCTGCACTGGAGAGGGGGTGGGGGGACACGAAAGCAAAGTACAGCAAAGTATTTCCAGAGAGGTGGGTTTTTGTCACTGTTGTGGTTTTAAGTGGTGACCCATGGGGAGGGGGGAGGTGGGGGGTTACCATGCAGGTCAAGCACTGCACTTGTTAGTCTAACCAATAAAGAAAAAACCAACAACACATAGTACAAAATACATAGAGAAAGACGCAAGAATACACTGACATAGGAATGTCAAATATATGATTGTGTGAAAAACTTACAGCCTAAATTAATAAAATAAAAATATGAAATAAACAAATATACGCATACAGAATTAGTAAATGTTTCAATAATTAAAAGTTTTATTTTGACTAGGTTCAAGCATCATAACAATTCCCAGAGGGGAAAAATGAAAACACTTTATTTTTATTATTTATCAATTTTTAGCCCAATTAACCCTATCCAAATGAAACCAGCCAATCCCCGCACCGAACATACCAAACGTTTTCTTCATCAAAAAAAATCTGTGTATTTTTCCAAAAAAGATTTCCCCGCGCCCTCCGCGGCGGTGTTGGACACGAGAACGTAAGCTAGGTGGCCGCACGAGCACACTTATCGCACCCGCGGCTGTGCCACACGCGCATGGGATTCCGTCCTGCATGCGCGCCCGGGTATCCTTCAGCAGCAGCAGCCTGCAGCCGAGCGGAGGCAAAAAGCCGCTCAGCCCGGGTTAGGATCAGCCGGACCACAACCCTTGCCGGGACTCTGCCTCTGACACCAGCACGCGTTTTCTGAGGTGATTTCATTTCCTCTTCGAGAGGCTCAGCGGAGACACAGCGTGTTATTTATTTATATCGCGCGCGCGTTTGTGTGTGTGTGTGTGTGTGTGTGAGAGTGTGTGTGTGTGTGAGAGAGAGAGAGAGAGCCACAGCCAGCCGCGGCGGACAAACTGCGTCTTAACGCGGAGAGGTCGGACTTGTTCGGCTGGAGAAAACACACCAAAACGCACGCAGAAACACTCCGGTCCCGTCGCGCGGACCCCCTTGTTTTTTTGTTTTATTTTTTATTTCCTGTCAGTTGCTTTTTTTTTTTTTTTTAAATCTCGTGTTGCCAAACCAGGAACCCGCGGCTGAGCTCCTCGGTCCGAGGATGAACTAGAATCGAGGCTGCGAGGTTGCTTTTTTTTTTTTTTTAATTTTTGACTGGATTTATTTCGCTGTGGAGGAAAAGAGAGACCCGGGAAGCGGAGCGGAGCGGTGCGCACACACACACAAAAAAAGAAGAAACCGAGGTCTTCCTCTTCTCTTCTCTCCTCTCCCCCCCACCCCCTTGTCTCTCCATCTATCAGTCTGTCCTACCTGTCCTCTTCTGTCTCTTCATTTGTCCCCCCCCCCTCTCCCCTCCCCCCCTGTTTTTAGGGTCCGTGCGATTTTGCTAAAAAAAATAAAATGCATCATCAACAGCGGATGGCAGCTCTGGGAACCGACAAGGAGCTGAGCGACTTACTGGATTTCAGCGCGGTAAGGGACACTGACCTTCTTCTCCGCGTAAATATGAATATAATAACTCGTGTCATGACAGCTACAAGCCGTGGAAGAGCATGAACGCGTCCTGTAGGACTTCTTAAAGCGACCACTGTTTTACATTTTCTAACGTAATGACTTTTAAACCTGCTTATTTACACTCAACTGTTTTCTGTACAAAAGTGCGTTTCACGTAGAGTAACTTGCAAAAAGAAGTCAGTGCATATTATTTTTATTTTATTTTTGTAATTTCATTTCTGTGTGTGTGTGTGTGTGCAGAGACTTGTGATGCTGCATTGGTAATTTTGTTGTCTTATAGATGCGAAACAGCGATTTGAAAATGTTCCCAACATCCATGGTAGTATATCTCATTTTAAGTCCTTTATTTTTTTTTACTTTTCATGTGTAACCTGCTCTTTCTGCCCTTGATAGGATTTAGAAAATGTTATTTGTATTATTATTTTTTCTGTGTGTGTGCGAGTTTCCAGGCTGCCCCACGCGCTCCGCACCGCGTCGTACACAGAACGTTAGAGGCTCGGTGTAGTGATGGACCTGCGTGACAGACAGACAGACAGTCAGTCAGTCAGTCAGTCAGACAGACGGAAACACATGCATGCAGCCGAAAAAGAGAGAAATGTGACACACTTTCTCTCTGCGGTCGAAATGTTCCTGCAGCAGGCTGTTCGCTGCTCAAACTCCTGACTCCGTTTGAAAGTTTGTGTGTGTGTGTTTTGTTATTTAAAGGGGCTGCCTGTGTGTTGTGAACTTGACGGACAGGAAATAGTGCCTCCCCTCCTCCCTCCCTGGGTGGTATTTTCTCTCCTCTCCTCTGGGAGCAACTTTGGTCTGAAGAGGAGGAGGAAGAGGAGGAGGGGAAAAAAAACCACCCCGATATTAAGAAAAGAGAGACGGCATGAATATAGTGATATCAGAAAAAAAACCCGTCAGGAATGAGGCTAGTGATGCAAAATGAGACGCATGAGAGAAAAATCCCCCAAAATTCCCATGCAATATTGAAAGTTTCTGCAAGAATGTTAATGCAATAGACAATTACGATCACAGCTGAGGCCTGCACACATATGCTGTAATTCATACACATATGATATATTATATTATGTAAAATTATTAAAAGGAGACTAGAGATGCTGCACGAGATGCAAAAACAGGCCTCGTTAATGTACCTTTCCATCTCTATTGTGATGTCAATGCTGTCATCGTGACATCAGAGTTGAGGCCTACGTGCAGTACAGTTCACACTGTAACTGACCACGTAGTAGGTGTGTTATAGAGATACTTTAAATATTTTTTGAATTGGAGATTTTAATTCAAAAGCTCTCTAAAGAGCAATATACCGACACAGTAATCCCCTATAGATTAATACAACAGTATTGTTGGTCTGTTTAACACGGTGCACACAATAAGATCGCTGTTGAAGTGGGAACTACAGACATATGAATAGCAATATTTTTATTACAAATATGTGCTGTTTTTACTATTTAGACCTGCATAAATACATTGTTTAAGTCCTTATAGAAGTATTATTGTGTATATTAGTACACTAAATGTCCAATAAAATCACTGTAAACTCATTTGGTGGCACGGACGTTCTCTTGTTGTTATAGTGACATTCATTTATTTAAAAAAAGGCTTACAATAATAGAGATAAGATAGAAAGATAATTAATTTGATAATTGACTCCCACAGACAGAATAATATAGGAATATTTAAAAACTTTTATAGTGTCCTTTAATGAAAAAAAAAAGCATAAAATAACATAATAATCAAAATTGAGAACCACATATCAAGTCTCTATAGGAATATTGTGATGGTATAAATATACTATATTGTATGTGACAACATTATCTCCTTATGATGGCAGACATACGCTCATGTCAATAAATGAATATTATAGGATAATAATTACGGACAAAAGAGCAAAGAAAATAAAAAGAATTAATCACAAAATCAATATTTAGTAGCTCTTGAGTTCCTGGTGTGTATCATAGTAATATTATGGGCATTTAGGCTGTGTTTGCATTTCAACAGGTTTCTAAAAATGTCAATCAGCCCGTCTTAAATTATATTTCTTGAATAAAATAATCAAACAAAGGAGGGCATCAGCAGCAGCAGCTAGAATGTGTCTCCTCTCATTATAAACGCATGTCGGTCGCATTAATTTATGCAATCATCTGTCTTTGCACGCCCACAAGCTGACACCCGCAACTCCGAGTGGTTCAACTGGGACATATCGATAGACCTGCTGATAATCACAATTAGATCCTCCATCTCGCAAGCGTTCCTTTCCTCTTTGTTCGTCGCGGCCGTGAGGGAGCAACCTCAGTATCCGACATACGCACTTACAGGCCCCACAGGCTGAATTCAGAGAAAATGACAGGTTGACTGTTTATTGTTTGAGTCTGGGTTTAATGTACTTATATTGTTGTCTGTACAAAAGAATAGAAGAAAAAAAAAATCCCTCAAAACTGTAAATCCTGAAAAGCTTTTATCATTTGAAAGTGGGAAGCTCAGAGCGTGTCCACGATCGCTGAGAGTTCACCATCAAACACGCCGACACACAGGCCTGCTGTTTATCCAGAGAGGCTATCCATCGGGGTCAGACGATGAACTGTTGTCCTGAGAGGCTTTACAGTAGCCCTTACATTAAAACAACAGGAATCGGTATTCTTCTTCAGTCTCTGTCTTATCGTGGGTTTGTCTTTCCTGTAGATGTGTAGAGCAGATGACAACTAGTTCTGATGATTATCTCATATGTTGAAGTCAGATATGAAGTAGATATGAAGTGTTTCATTTCCAAAATGAGTCGTCCAATATTCGGTGAAAGTGACACTTTAGAATGAATACGCATGTATGATAAGTTGAGCAGGTGATTTAAGTGATCCTGTTTATTTTCTAATGCTGAATGTAGAATTTTATTTCTTTCTGCTTTCCCCCAAAAATGTTCCCACATTGTTTTGGAAAATGAACTCTTCATGTCTGTATTCAGGTCTGAGCTGAGAGTCTGTGTGACCATTAGGGCCGGGTATCAAAAATGTAAAATCTATATTTTTTTGTAAATTGACCATGCTAACTGTTGCTTTTAAAAAAAAATGTAAATGGAATTACATAATTTAAAGGGAAAAAACTTGGGACATGTTAAAACTTGTCTTTGAACTTGACTTACCCGTCTTCCTATTGGATTTGACCCTTGGGGATCTCTCTGGGACCTGCATTCCCATGGGAAATAATGTTGAACTTGACTGTGGACTTGTTAGTCATGATTTGGGACTTGATTTAACTTAGTTGTGACTTGCCTGTCTTGACTTTGGACTTAATGCGTTACATACATGTCTTGACTTGAGACTTGACGAGGGGTTAATTATCTTGACTTGGGGACTTGATGCGCCACGTACCTGTCTTGACATGAGACTTGATGCGCCACGTACCTGTCTTGACTTGGGACTTGATGCACCACGTACCTGTCTTGACTTGGGACTTGATGCACTACGTACCTGTCTTGACTTGGGACTTGACGAAGGATTATCTATCTTGACTTGGGACTTGATGCGTTACGTACCTGTCTTGACTTGGGACTTGATACATTACGTACCTGTCTTGACTTGGGACTTGACGAGGGATTATCTATCTTGACTTGGGACTTGATGCGTTACGTACCTGTCTGGATTTGGGACTTGATGCATTACGTACCTGTCTTGACTTGGGACTTGATGCATTACGTACCTGTCTTGACTTGGGACTTGATGCGTTACATACCTGTCTTGACTTGGGACTTGACGAGGGATTATCTGTTTATTTTTTATTTATTTATTTTGACTTGGGACTTGACGAGGGATTATCTGTTTTGACTTGGGACTTGACGAGGGATTATCTGTTTTGACTTGGGACTTGACGAGGGGTTAACTATCTTGACTTGGGTACTTGATGCGCCACGTACCGTTCTTGACTTGGGACTTGACGTGGTATTACCTGTCTTGACCTGGGGCGCGACTGGACTTGTTGTCCTTGATATGGGCCTGGACTCAGAACTTGTTGGGTTTCTCTTTGAACTTTACTCTTGACTTACCTGTCATGACTTGACCATGGACTTGTTCTTGATTTGGGAGTTGACGTACGATTTGCAAAACAGTGACCTGTCCCACCTCTGCAGGCAGTAAAACCATGGCCAGGGTTATAATTTCATTCAGTTATTTTTTTTATCTTTTTCTAAGTTCAGTCAAAATCTTGGCAATTTAAGATTGCAATTTATTTAGGCAAACCTGGAATTGGAATGATACCCAGTGATACCCAGCCCTAGTGATGATGGACCGTTTGTTTTCTTGGTAAATATGCACAAAGAGTTTCCTTCCAAAACGTCATATCTAATATGTTAAAAGCCCAAAAAAATTATCTAATGAGATGAAAATAATGAACATTGAGCGACCATTTAATCAAAGACATTTCCTGATGGGATTGTAACACATTTTTCAGCCAAATGCTGTCCTGGCGTTTTGGAATGAAGCTTTTCATGTGTAGCTGCAGTGATGTTTCTGTAGAGATGTGTCTTGCTGTTCGCAGTGTCAGTGCTCTCGGAGGTAATGTGCGCTCTGTTTGTCTTGTAGATGTTTTCCCCTCCCGTTAGCAGTGGAAAGAACGGGCCGACCTCCCTGGGGAGCGGACATTTCTCCGGCTCAAGTACGTCAGCTTTCTCCTTTTTTTCCCCCTACTCCTTCTCTTTTTTTTTCTTCCAGTCTTTTCCCAGCCTCCTCCTCTCCTTCCCCTTACACCTGCTCACTGCTGCTTTGCTTGCTGTTTGAATTTTCTTGTGGGTAACCATGTTCTGTTCATGCAGATACAGTTTTTTTTCGGTTTTATGCTGTTTTTGCTTCGTGGATTACTTTTGATTTTGAGGAGAAAAAGATATATATTTTTTTGTATACACTATAACTTGCTCATATATTCTTTGAATACTCTGTTTGGCCAGCTGGTTGCTGTTTTCTGTCCAAATTTTAGTACATTTTTTTGCAATGAGGTGGCCTGGTCTGATTACATGTTTTGATTATGGGTTAGTCTCTAAAAACGTACCTGACTGTCAGCCACAGGCGCATTGATTCCTACCGAAGAGGTAGATCAACGAAAAAATAGCTAACCAAATTTGGTTTTAATATTTAATTTATTATATGTATAAAAATAGCTGGCCAACGTAGCTTTTAGCAAATACTACTCAAACAAGGGAAATTCGTGAATTTTTCAGGGACTATATCAAACAATGGATTTATACCCACCGGCTGCTTGATTTTGACCAAAGGGGTTAAAGGTTTATTGTGTCCAAATCGTCCGTAACATACGTACCTGCATGCTCTGTGCTGGTGTAGTTTGTACGTGTTTGTTCCCTCTTTAACTCATAGTACATGACGTATGAGCATTGGGATGGAAAACACAGCCATGAGGTGATGATGTGATTTTTCAAGTGTCTGTATTTTGGGGCAAGAAGTTCATTTTTCAGCTGCTCAAGTTCATTCCTGAAGGAAACTTCCTGTTTTTCTGATTTGCTGCCCTCATTCTTTCCTGCCCGTGCATGTGTGTGTGTGTGTGTGTGTGTGTGTGGTGGGGATTGGTTCACTGTTTTCTTTTGACACAGTGGTGTTATTGGTGTCAAACAGGCACAGTTTGGTTTCATTAGTGGTGCAACATGGTTACTTTGACTTTGATTAGTTAGATCAATAAAGGTTAACGTGAGTGAGTTGGTAAAGTTGCCTCATGTGTCAGTCGGCACTTTTTTGTTCATTCATCCAGTTAGTCTGGAAGTCAGGGAGCAAACTTGTGGCGGACCGAAGTCTCATTTATCCACTCATATGCTCACTGCTCCCCAAATAAATGCATCTTTGCTAAAACCTTACTATTCAAAACACTTCTAATTCGTCCGGATGAATACCACGTCTGTGCGAGCATGAAACAGAAGTGTTTTAAATGGTAAAGAGTTTTTTTTCATCAAGGTTTGCTGTTTTGCTGTGCCATTTACCTTGTTTTTGGACTCTATTCAACATAGAGGTATGCGAGAAAAGTCTGAAGAATTCAATGTAACAACGGGTGAGTAATTGATAAACAGGCGGTAATATTGGGGTAACGTTTTTCTTTAAGCCTTCTGTCTCATGGCTGTCTGACTCAAACTGGACTGCCTCTATTGAAATCCATGTCTCGGTATCTAAAGCAGTTCCTTGCATTGTTTTAACACAGAGCTGTTTTTGGTGTGAACGCCAGCTTAGTGAGCGAGTCAGTTGGTGGCTCAGTGAGTTAGTCAGTCAGTGAGTGGTGAACATGCTGGTGCAGTATGTTCATGTTTTTATGTGCATATATTTTAAGGGATCTTTTAAGTGCAATTGTCCTGTAATGTTTTAGGGTGACCTCTTGAGCATGTTCCACATTTACTTTGATTGCTGAGAGCTGTTGTTGTTTTCCATATACATGCTTCTAAAACGAATACGTTGAATGTCGATGTTTTTGAATTTGGTCAGAACAAGTGACATAGTATATCGAGTGAGCATTATTGAAAGTTACATTGTACAGACAGTTTAAATAATGAGAAAGCCCAATAAGGGTTGGTGGTAGTTAAACACTGGACGTTTACCCGGGAGACCACTGTTCATGTCCTGTGTGAAGCCCAAAGTCAACGGTGAGTTTACGCTTGTTGCATAATGTTACGTAACAAAGACGACTAAGGGTAATTCTTAATTTACGCTAGTTACGTTGTTGCAGCTGTCATGTTATTATTTGAAGGCAAACAGTAATATTTTTCTAACTTTAACCAAGTAGTTTTGTTGAACCTTAACCTAACCGATAGTTTTACAACATTAACCACGTGGCATTGTGCGTTTCTGCAAGCATCATACGAAACGTATTTATGAAATGTATATACGCTTCAGAAACAACATTGACATTTAACGTATCCGTGGTTTGCAGAAACATACAACGCCAGCATTTTTTTCAGCGACTGGGTTGCGTAGTGAGATGAATTATTTTGATGGTTCGTCAATCGGACTGTTTTTGTCAGTTGCCAGTTGTTCAGCTTGAATCAATTGATGAACAAGCACTATTTTTATAGATTAAAAAGCAATGGTTTCCAAATTATTCTCCAATATTCTTATATGTTGACAATATTTGCAATGAGCATATGGCAGACATGAATTTTACACTCATTATATGATCTTATATGTATTTTTTAGTACAAAAGACAGATTGTCCACATCTCTCCTGCTTCTGCTTGCTCTATGGTTGGATGTACAGTTCTATATGTTACCTCATGTATTTTCCAGCACTCTATTGTACTACATGTGTGTGTGTGTGTGTGTTCTGTTCCATGTTCAGTCTGTATGACACAGGTTCAACCTCTGGAGGATGCTGCCTTTAAAAAAAAAAATCTTTTCTGGAAGCTTTTCACAGAAAACAGCCGGGTCGTCTCTGCCGCTTCCTCTCATGTTATTTGCCTCTAAACGGCGTTTCGGAAGCCATTTTGTTTGTTGGCTGGAAAACAGAGAGATGCCGAGACGTCTTCTTTGTTTACTGCTTCGTGGTGCGGTTGTTGTTGTTGGTGTTCTGCGGTTTCGGTGGTGTTGTTTGCTCCTGTGCCGCGCATACAAATGTGAGGAATGATGACAAATGTTAAAATTTTTGGGAAGAAAAAAGGCCCGCTTTTTGTAGAATCGGTGGCGGCTCTTGGGCTTCGGTTTGCTGTGTCGAGTTGTATCGTCATTTTGGGATTGTTGTTTTTTTCTTTTTTTTTCTTTACAGGAACACATAAACACTGGTGTCTCACACACGCATGCACTCATCCCTGAACACAAATCACACTCTGTTTCTCGCGCACACACTTCTAAAAACCCACATGTACAAGATGCAAAACACACACATACACACACACACACACACACACACACACACACACACACACACACACACACACACACACACACACTGCTCACCCCTGCTGTGGCTTTCTGCAGGCCTCGGCATTTTGATGAGCCCGCCGCTGTTTGTGAATGCAGCTAATTAGAACTCTATAGACCTACACAACCATGAGAGCAGCGGTTTCCAAAGGCTGGGGCGATGCCAGAGGCTGGGACCTGCCGACACTGAACCGGGGTCCGCACACACACTGTGTGTTTAGTTCAGGTTAATGACTTTTGGTTTGGAGAATCTAAAGAAATTACATTCAGAGAAACTGGAAACATCATCCTCCTGTCCAGTATTTTCTGTAATTTTCCTGCATGAGATTAATATATCTTATCTGTAATATTGATTTATTTCTTAATGAATTCATTGTAAATATTGTTTTACATTTAAAAAGCTAAAAAAACACAGCAGCATTAGCTCGATGAATGATTTGGACTCAGCGGCTGCTCAAGATGGAAAAAAACACTCAATATCCACCAAAACCAGGACCAGCCCTGGCAAGGGTCAATCAATACTAGTACAGACTGTTTACTTTCATCTTCACATTTTAAACTAGTCTGTTAAATCAGAGCTTCAAATTCATTCAGTTTGTCATGATGTCATGAGAGCAGGTGGGCTGTATGTACAGCATTTTGATGTGAACATGATGAGGAGGTTTTTTCCAGCAGCTGCATGAAAAGCGAGACAGCGGGACAGGACTTCACATATTGAATGCTAACATGTGAACGGTATAGTCCGGGCGGTTTTCTGCCCAGTTGGGCTACTTTTTATCTCATAGTGCGGGAAAACATTGTTTTGGGTGGCTTGTGATAATTTGGAGTACTTTTTGGGCCATTTGATCCCCTCCTTACAGATAGTGAGGTCACATTCCAATGAATGGGCCCCTTTGTTGTATGGTTGCGATCGATGAGGCACTGAGTTCAGCAGGTTCAGCTCAACCCCAGTAATAAATGTATGTGTAGGTAGTATGCCGGAAAAAAAAGGATTATATGGCAAAACGTTTTAATGCTTGCGTGAGATGGAATATGTTGATGTATCAATCAAATAACCACAGAAACAAGCTTAGCAAATAAATTATGACGTACAAAAAGCACGTTAACTCAACTTTCTAAGCATCATATCTTTGTGTAACATTCCTCAAATGAATACAATACAACTCAATGTCATATAAAAGCTAAACATAAATTCTCAAACTGACAAAAAGCCCGCTCCACAAAACAAAACAAAAGATTGCGTTACTTTCGCAACAATTGGGCGAGTTCCAGGATCTGATTAAGATGCCTTTAAATCCTCAGTGAACAGTTGGCAACCAATTCCTGGCCTTTGGTTGCCATCTGGGGCAACCACTTTTTAACATGTAAAAAAAGAGGGACACCCCAAATAAATAATTTTACAAATATGTGTTACATTAGTGGTAGTAGATTCATATTTTACAGTCAGACCTGGAACAAGACATCTGAACAACGTAGGCTTCTGTGGCGAAGAACCAGACGAATCTGGACGATACATGTCACATTTTTATTATTTAACTGACGTATAACTGCATATTATCTGAATTACTCAATATCTAAGGGGACTAAAGATGGCAACCACAGTTTCAGTTTTGGCAACCAAAGGCTGGCAACCCCTTATAAAAGTTAGCGTCGAGCCCCAATCCTTCCACACCGCAGCGAGTCAACAGTCTTTTAGTCAGCAAGCTAGTCTCACACACACCTCTCACACTTGATAGTTAGTTTATTAGTTTAATAAGAAGAGCAAAGCAATGTTTTGTCCAAACCAAAGCAAGAGACTTTGCCTAATAAAATATAGTTTAAAAATAAAACATCATTCAAATCGGTAAATATATCGTCAAAGTAATGGGGTTAGATGCCCAACACCACAATAAAGCACAGTGATTTTTATTACATCCTCTCTTTAAATCTCCTATGGTCTTTTAAGCAGCATTTTCCAACCACAAAGAACACAGTTCGTCCCCAAATAGCTTCAGAATGGGCGGAGGTTGCCAAACAGGGTTAAAGAAGACAACATCAACGGCAAAATTAGAACATAAAGGAGACAGGCGGCTGGATGGAAGCAGGAGACACAGAAGCGTGTAAAGATAACACGTGGAGAGGCAGAGGAATCCAAACAGGTTTTAGGATTTGGTTTATCTGATGCTTTTGAGAGCGAGTAGTGACGTTTTTTTTCTACTTCTCCCAAACATGTCTTCATGTAGAATTAGAATTTTGAAAATGACATCCTTCACACAAAGCTGTGAATACATTTTTTGGGGTGTTTTGAAGCGCTCTCCTCTTCCGTGTAAGTCCTCGTATTTTTGGGGGGCGACAAATTCGCCGTAAAAAAAAACACAAAAGCGTCTAAACATAAACAACGCACAATCTCCCCACAAGTCCCCGGCTGACACGCTCAGCCCACGGTCATCGACAACCAGGAAGTGGATTAGCCATTTTAATTATTGGGAGATTTGGCCATTGTTGCCGTTTTATTTTGGGATCATCCCTGGAAAAGATAATGCACACTTCAAACTCTGTGTGTGTGTTTTTCTAATCTCCTCCTGGATGGAGCTGTTCAGCAAGCGGCTTCACTCTGCCTGTCAAAAAACGCTGCCACCGTGCCACCCGTCTATTTCAGGTCTTGGCTGCTTGTGGTGCTTTTTTTTCTTTTTTAAACACATAACCTCTCAGATCCGCTGTTTGTCTGCCTGTCAATGATGTTGGAAGGGGACTGAGGTGCGTTGACGTGTGTGTTCATAGAAAGATTGAGTGTTGAGCTTGTAAATGTGTGACTGACAGAGTTGTGTGTGTGTGTGCGTGTGTTTAGTTGAGAATAACGGGGGGAAGGGAAGGGGGCTTTGGGGGCGGGAGGGCAAACCATCCTTTTCGTTGCCATGGAACATAAAGTTGGCAACGAGAGATTGACGAAATGTTTCCTCAAGTGTCAGCAGAAAGAAACAAAGAAATGGAGGAAGGAAGAAGAGAAGGAGGAATGGAAAGCTGAAGGAAGGAAACAAGGAAAAGAGGGAAAGGAAACAGGGAAAGAAGGGAGGAGGGAAGAAAGAAAAAATAGAGTGAATAAAGAAAGGAAAGGTAAAAGATACGAGGAAGGAAGGAAAGCAAAGATCAGAGGAAGAAAGAAAGAAAGGATATTAAAAAAAGAGAGGAAAGAAAAGAAGGAAGATAGAAAGGGTGAAAAAGGGAAGGGGAAGAGATTCAAGAAAGGAAAAAATGCAAAAGTGAGAGGAAAAAAGAAAGGAAATGAAAAGAAAGACAGAGGAATGGAAAGAAGGAAGAGTGGAAAAAAATAACATGGAACTCGAAAAGGTAAGACAGGAAAGAACTAATGCAAGAATGGATGAAGAAAGGATGGATCAGCCACGGACGTCACACCGTATCGGCAATAATTCAATTCAAACTGATAAATTAACCCAATAATGGCTTCTATCAGTCGACAGCATATTGGTACTTGTTAAAATTTAACAACTTATATAAGTATAACTTAAACTCGTACAGTTTAGTGGTTGCCGTTTCAGTTCTGCTTCCACAGCCCCCCACTTTCACAAGTTCGACACAGGTCGGTGGTCCCTCCCCTTCCGCTACCTAGCAACGACGGCCACCGTGGAGGGTGAGAAGAGTCCGATGTTCCACACTCTTCCACGCTTTTTCACCGTTATCGTATGGGTGCTCTCGAGTGCGCTGCATTTTGCCATACTTGTCAGTGTGAAGACACTCAGGCACTCAAAACAAAAAAAAAGCAAGCGTACGTACAGAAGTACGCAAAGTGTGAGACACAACAAGTGTTTGTGGTGATGAAGGAAATAGGTTTTGGACATTTTAGCTCTTTTAACTCACAGAGGAATACAATATCAGGCTGTGAATATACACATAAAATGTGTGTTGGTTTCTGCCCAGGATTTGTTGACAATAAGATAAATATAGAATATCACCAGATTTAAAAAATAAAGACGACTGTCAGGGAGACGATCGCAAAATCAATAGGCTTTATCCTGTTTTATTTTTCGGGCCACCGTCCATCTCCTCCTTTTTTCTTCCTTTTCCACGTCAAAGCCGAAGCCACACACACACACACACACACACACACACACACACACACACACACACAGCAGCACGGCCGCCTCTGCCAGCGAGCTTCACGCATTAGCAGAGAAATTTGGGCAAAGGATAGATACAGCCCCGATGGCATGCCTGATTTTGTTCCTCTAATTGGCATAGCTTATTAAGTCACAGTTCACGGCGGAGGAAAAAAAAAACGGGGGTTGCTTTAATAATCCCCCCCCCCCGTTTGATTTGATGCACTTGTACCGAGACAGATAACGCGCTCCAACGCGGCGAGCCCCCCCCCCCCACACACACCGCCGCCACCCTCTTGTCTCTATCCAGTCAAATCTGCCTCTGTTATGCCTGTCACTCAAAAAAATAAAACACCCCGGCTGATCGCTTTCAAAATAGAGATGGGGAGCAGGAGCCAGTCACTTAATACCCCCCCCGCCCACCCTTCTCTGCCTCCGAGGCTGTTAGATTGTCTCCTTTACCCAGCAAGGAGACGCAGAACGGCTCACAAAAAAACACCCAACCATGTTCCTAATTGTGGTGCGGATTAGGGATTAATAAGCGTTTTTAGCCATAATGGCAAATATTATTGGCCCCATTTGCTTTTCTAATGCTAATAATGACTCCACTAATAATGGCAGTGATTTCAAGGTTAGCGTCTGTGAGAACTCTGCGTGGGTTTATGCTTTTTCAATATTTTTTTTCCCCCCCTAAAGCTCAGGAGATTGACGTGCCGCTTGCTTCGACGGACCGGCTCGCTACCGAGTCGGAGCTCCATATGTTTTCCCCGAAGACGACGCTGAGATGTGCTGAGCTGTTGAGTTTACATGTTCTTCTGTTTTGGTTTCTTTGACTTGAAGTTGAATCAAGTTGAGTTGTTTAGTTTGACTTGATCCCTTTTTTTGTGTTAGAAGTTTTACTTTGAGCAGGGCTGGATTTTCCTGTTTTGGTGCAAAAAAAAACAAGGTACGGCAGGCCCCCATTGACCCCCTTGTTTGTGGTTGCTTGGTTAAACTCAAGTTTATTTATGAAAATTGATTTGCGACAGAAGGGTACCAGCGAGACTGAAATGTAATGTTTACAGGATGGTAGTGAGGCCAGGTAATTGACGAAAGCTGGAGTCGAAGATTCCGTTGGGATTGACGAGGATGGACGAGGTTAGGATTGAGAATATACGAGGGACTGTTCAGGTCAGGACGGATTTGGAGGTAAAGCGAGAGAGGCCTTGGACATGTACAAGGGAGAGATGTTGGGTGCGTTGGGATAAGGATGCCAAAGATGGAGACGACGGAGGAAGACGCAAGGAAGAGATGGAAACTAAGGAGAGCAGCCAAAAGAATACGATTTCCAGTGCGAGTTTTGATGCGGTGGTAGTTGTAAGACAGGTACATAGGTTGTAATGCCGGACCTGCTTTAAACCCTCAGCAATTCAGTTGATTTCAGTTTTCAGATGTGTCAAATATACTTTGACCAAATAAACCAAATTACCACAAACCAGTTGACAAACTATGATTTGACCTTTAGGACCCTTAGAGCCTGGAATTCCTGCTTGCTTTTACCCAGGTGGAGATCCAGACCTTGGTTTAAGTTTCAGTTTCATTTGGTTTAGACAGATCTAGTGTGGTTCAGTTTGAATTTACCTATTATTAGGCGGGACACATTTAGTTATTTAAATCCGGTTGAAAAAACGCTTGTATCTAAGCTAGATGTCTAAAAAAGTAAACTTTCAACCTTTTGCATGAGTACGCCATAAGTTTGTCTTTGGTGTGATATGTTATAGTTATTTTATAGTTATTTAATCTTGTTTTACTCAGATAAACTTAGGTTTAGTTAGCTTTAGGTTACATTTCCTGTCAGCTTAATGATTCGCCTGTTGTTACAGTTGAAAACTGGACTAAATTTGGTTGAAAAGTCAACTTTCGTTTCGCTTATATTTAACTTTTCAATGAGTATCATTATGCAGCACAAACTAAAACTCAGCCCAGGTTTACCTTGGACACCTAGATGTCTTTTGAATTGCAATTTACTAAGCCAATACTTACTTGGCTCTAGAAATGTCAACCGTAATAACTTGATGTCAAAGTCAGTGAAGAGAATGAAATATAAATCATGTTTTTGTAGGTTTTGTTTCCCCGATGTTTTGGACGAGCGTGCCAGCAGTCAGTGTTTGCATCTTTTGTTGCCTTGAGGCACTTTGTTATAAGTTGACTGAATGTTGACAGACAGCCAGTGCTTAATTACTGCTTTTCATCTGCTTTTGGCTGGAGTCAGAAAGGGACTTGTTTTTAGAAGCATCTGTTGCACACCTGCAGCAGGTTACCTGCTTGATTTGTATGTTCAAAGCATAAACCAGTCATTAGCAGTGGAGAGTGCATAGGAAGACAGACAGACTATGTTAAAGTCTCTATCAGCTATTTATTTTCCTCATCTTCTTTCAATATTTGACAATGCAATCCTGATTATTGGTCTCAAGTTTCCTTTTTTACCAGACAATGTTATCATGTTGGCTGTTTGCGGTCAGAAACAAGTGATTCATCTGTCCCACAATGTCATTTTAAGTGGACATAGAAGTTGCGGAGGCGATTACGGGGAGCAGTTTGATGATGTTTGCGATGTCAGTGGAAGAATTATATCCCAATTCAAGAGCTGATATTTCTGGACGTCGACTTGTACCAACTCTATGTTTTGAATGAGCAGTGGCACAGGAAGATGACGTCCCCGTTCTTAATTCCTCCCACTGAGCTGTAATTGGCTCGGTTGTTTCTCCAAGTGAGGGATCAGCTGGCAGTGATTGCAACACCAGACAGAACGTGGGGAGAAAGGTCTGGATCCAGGCTACATTGTAATGGCCAATAGTTAGCAACCATCATGCCTTACACTCACAGGGACGGAAGTTAAATAAAGATGGCTGATTAGTGTCCAAAACTAATCAGCCATTTGACTCCATGCTGTGTACCTGAAGGCCAATGTTTTAATTCGGTGCCTTCAGGTGGGTTCCTAATTCTCTTTCAAAACGATCCACTGATTCACAAATTTGTGTTGCAGTGAAGTAACAATTTTGCTAAAATAACAAAACTTGACCACGTTTGAAAAAGCGAACAAGACATTAAGTCCTTGTCGGCTTTCCTTGTCGAACAATAAGAGCGATTCTCCATTTCCGCTTGCATGTATTTTTTGTTTTGTTTTTTTAGCCATGCTAACTTTAGTCAGATTGTCCTCTGCTTTGGCACACACATAAAATATATCTTGACACCTGCCCTGGGACTACATTTAAAAAATAGCCCTTTTGGCGCATTTACAGGAATGTTTTATAAATGTGCACTTTCCCTACCAAATAAACCAATGAAATAAAATAAAAATAAACAACTATTGCTATGAATTTTGGTACAGAAATTGATGGTCCACAGAGGATGAATCCTTATGATCCTCTGTGATCCTCCGACTTTCCCCTAGCACCCCCATGAAG
The DNA here is from genome assembly GCF_023349555.1 of Cebidichthys violaceus. Lineage (NCBI taxonomy): Eukaryota > Metazoa > Chordata > Actinopteri > Perciformes > Stichaeidae > Cebidichthys > Cebidichthys violaceus. Next base: position 5,749,463 of record NW_027176285.1, read on the forward strand.
GTGCATTTCTGGGTAACCTGTAATGACATAACTAACAGGATCAATTGTAATCACTGTGATGATCCCTTGACTTTTCATCTGGCACCATCATAAGGTTAAACCTTTTGTTACCTAAAAAACTAATGACATTCCCATCAGCCTCAGCTTCACTTTGTGTTTAGTGCTAATGAGCAAATGTTAGCATGCCAGCACTCTCGACCGAGTGTTGAATGTGGTATGTGTTATACATACAGCATCGTCATTGTGAGCATGTTAGCGTGCTGCTGTTAGCCTTTAGCTCAAAACGCCACTCTCTTTTAGCCTTGTTCAGTTATTAGCATAGACTGTATATAGGAAGTGGACGTAGTCATCTAGAAGTTTGTGGATTGACGTTTTGAAGGCTCAAGTTCTGCGATTTCACCTTCGCCATCTTGGATTACGGGCATCGCCATGTTGTTTTTTCGCAACCAATGAATGGAGGTAACCATATTTGGATTGCGGAGGAGTGACGTAGAGAGGCCGTATACGTCTCTGGTAGCAGCAACAACCTTTCCACCACACTAAGCCTCGCCCTAAAGCATACTCTGCTTTATGGTCTAATTGACTCTAAATGGACCATAATTTACAAATGAACATCATGCTGTATTGAAGAAGACTCAAACCTGTCGATTGAGACCATAAATTCACCATGACAATGTTTACTGAGGTAATGAATCAAATGAGAAGTAAAGTAATTTTTTCATAGACTATACAACCAGATTTCTATTTGCAACTTGAGGAGTCGCCCCCTGATGGTCAGTCGAGAGAATGCAAGTTTTAAGACACTTCTGCATTTGCTTCACTTGGCAGAACCGGAGGTTGCCACCTGATTATTAGTTATATTCAGCGTGTCAGTTTATGTTTCCTTTGGCAGCTCAGTCACACAATCTGCTCATTTCCTCTTCTCCAATCACCTAACTGAATACCTGACCCCCCCCTTGGTGAAGGGGGGGGAGGGTCTTTTGGTGAAACCTCACGACTGCGGCACCCCCCCACCTTCACCGGTAAACATCCCTTCTCTCCTCTCCGCGGTCGGTCTGTGACGTCGACGAGGTGTCGCGTGTTCCACCGCTCGCTCCTCACACCTGTTCGCTCATACCGGCAGCGGCACAATCGCACAACCAGCGAGCCTAATTACCCGGCCCTTAAAAAATAAAGAGACGGGGGAACGTCAACCAGCCTGCCTGGCAATTACAGCGGCGCTGAACACCTCTCCGCAACAAACACCACTCCAATTAGAGGCAGCCAACTTATTCTGGGAGGCGGCAGTGTGTGTGTGTGTGTGTGTGTGTTTATGCTTGTAAGTGCAAGTGTGTGACAAGCTAAATTGTTTGGGGTGTGTGTGTGTGTGAGGGGTAAACGTGTGGCTAAAGTGAAAGCAGAAGAGGTGTGCTATGTGAAAATGGTGGCTGTTAATTGAGAAGACGACGGTCTGAGAAATCAAACGTGACGCAGTCGGAGCCCGCTGATTCCGCCCACGCCTTCATCCTTTTGCCCTCCTCTTCCTCCTCTTCCTCCTCGCTGTCTTGTTTTTGCCCAATCACTGCTCGCCCTCCTTCTGTTCTCTTCATCCCGACCCCCTCTGCTCTTCCATCGTCAGCCTCCTTCACGGTCTCCCACTTCTCATTATTTTATCCTTTTAACTTCCTTCCCCTCCTTCTTCACCACTTCCTCTTCCTCCTCCTTCTTGCTGTTTTCACCCCCATCACTCCTCCTCCTTCATTCCAGCTCTGCTCCTTTTCCTTACAGCCTCCTCCTCTTCTTCTTCTTCTAGTTACTCAAAATCTTCTGGCATCTCTTCAACCTCGCCTTTTATCGTACTCCACCTCCTTTTTGTTTGTCACAAACCTACTCATCTTCCTCATCAGCTTACTTGTCCACCTCACTTTCTTCTTGACCCCGCAGCCCTTCATTCTTCTGGCTTCTCTTCATCTTCATCTTTCTCCTTCTTCTTCCTCAGTTTCAACTTCTACGTTTCCTCTTCCTCCTCCCTGCTCTTCCTCTTCACTGTTTTCTTATCAAATTTTTTGTTTTCCTCCTCCATCTCAGTATTGTCATCTCTTCTTTTCTCAGCTCCCTCATCAGCCTCCTTCTTTCTCTCTTCAATCTCCTTCTTTTCCCCCTCTGTTCTCTTTATTCCTTTTTTAAAATTAATTCCCTCCTCTTTTGTCTCTCCATCTAAATTCTGTCCTTCACCTCTCTTCTTTTTCGTCCCCCCCTTCTCTTCCTCTCATCACTCTCGTCCAGTCTCTCCCTTTTCCCGCTTTTCCTTCCTCATCCTCTTTGTTCTCTTTCGGTTGCTCTCTCTCTCTTCCCCTTTCACCCATTCACCTGCTTCCTCTTCCTCCTCCTCCCAGCTTCAGCTACACCAGCACACTGTTGTCGACTCACATAATGTCCTTGTGATGTTCCTAGTCACTAGGGTGATCAGATCCCAACAAACCAAATGTGAGACAAATGTGGAGCATGCTACCAATGCTGAGAGGGAGTCTAACATTTTGATATAATGTCTATCTAACTTAAAAAAAAGAAACATTAATACTCTGCCCCTTCGCTCGTAGCATCTCTGTGCTTTTTCTTCTGGTTAAAGCAGTAGCACAAAACTATGGTGGTTACAGGTTGCTGTGTTGCTTCATGTCGTATTCCCCAATGTGTGAAATTAAAAAAATAACTTTACAAAAAACGAATTCTGAAAAAACTCAACTGTATTTCTTTTCTTTGTGGTAGTTTCCAGCATTCCGCCTACATTTGCGGTGACTCACAATTTCCCCTCCCCCGTTGGGCGAAGCGTAGCAAAGATACTGACAGGTGCGCAGTTTGATTGACAGCCGTCACTGCTGTCTTCGCAGCGGAGACTATATAAGCCAGATTTTCCCGGAAGCGGTTTGACTTTTTCAAACTAAAGCTAATCAAAATGCGGGACAGCGTCTCAATACGTGGGACAATATTGCTGTGCAGTCCTGCGTAAAGCTAAACAGCTGGTCCCCCCCCCCCCCCCACCTGTTGCTACAGACAAAGTTTTATCCTCTAAAATTAGATTCCTGTTGAGGCTCTTTGGGTGCTTTCAGTGCAACAAATCCTGTAGCCATGTGATGTGTTTCTTCTGATTGGTTCATTAACTTTGCATTTCCTCTGGACCTTCAACATTTACTGTTTCTTC
>NW_027176285.1:5755140-5800140 GCF_023349555.1 Cebidichthys violaceus
TCTTTCGTTCTCCATTGTTGTCTCCCACTTTACTCTCCTCATTCTGTCTCATCCCACTCACTCTCTTTCTCTCTGCGTTACTCCAGTTTAAAACTTGACACATGCGGCCTTCTCTCTCACATTTTGGTTTGTTAAACAGCAACACATAGCTGAATATCATGATCGCGATTAGTTTGAATGTCAACATCAACATTTTAGCGCAAACGTGAGACTGGACTTGAACTTCAGCCGCACGCCTTGTATATTAATAAACAGACTTGTTCGTTGAAAGGACTTTTGTCAGTAAGTGATGTAAACAAATACTTTTAATATAGCTTTTAAAAATATGTTGAAGCAAAGATATATTGGTTAGCATTCAAGGACGAGAAAGGCTTGTATCTTGGCATGCAGTTTATTAATAAAACCCAAGACTTGACTTAGATTTGACCGACCGGGCTTGAGAATATACTAGGACTTAGAGGTGTCACAATATATCAGTATTGACGTTAACCGTGATATTCAAAATAAACTTATATTTACATTATGTTAATAGTACACACTTGATAATTTTGTCTAAATTATCCAGCACCTTTTAAATAATTGTATATATACAGTTATGGCTACAACATATAATGCAGAAGTGCCTTAAACTTGCATTCTCTCTAATGACCATCAGGGGTGACTCTGGTTGTATAGAAGTCTATGAGAAAATTACTCTACTTCTCTCTTAATTTATTACCTCAGTAAACATTGTAAACATGAGTTTATGGTCTCACTCTCTAGTTTCAAGTCTTCTTCAATACAACATGATGTTCATATAGTAAATTATGGTCCATTTAGAGTCAAATAGATCCATACATCGGAGTATGCCAAAGGGAGGGGCTACCTTGTGATTGACAGGTCGCTAGCACGCCTTTGTTCGGTCTGGGAGATGTCGGTGTTTTCGTCTTAAAACTTTTAACACTAACTGTGTTTTCAGAAACTTAATTGAAACAGTTTGGACGACTAAGAATGTCTTCAGTGTTTGGTTGCACTTAGCTTTAGCCTCTGGTGTCACTTTTCATTGTAAAAAAACCCCAATGTGGCGACGGCCAAAATTGAATTAAACTGCATCCACTTACTATACATGATTACAGACTCTGTCCACTTCTCTACATGTTCATTTTGAGCGTAACTAATTTGCCAAAAAACAGGTAGAAATAGTTATTTTCTATATTTTTTTATATATTCTATAGGTATTGCGACAATATTGTTATAGTGAATTATTCCGGCCACTATAATTGTGTAGTGAAAATCTGATATTGTGACAGCTCTACTTAACCGTGTCTCAAATCACTTCAGACTTACTCTTAAGGACTTCAGAATTGACTTGGTCTTGCCTCAAAACGACTTTGCCTCAGACTTGTTTTTGGAAATGTCTAAATCTCTTTGGACTTGACTTAGACTTTCCCCAAAGAACTTGATCATTCTCTTGGACTTGGTCTCCGAAAACTTGAGACTTGACTTGACACCACTTGCTCTGACAAATCTGAGACTTGATTTGGACTTGTTTTCCAATCCCTTGGGACATGAATTGGACTTGCCTTGAATGACTCGATACCTGGATTGTGACTTGATCAGACCGACTATAGAGATTTAACTTGGACTCGCTGTGACAACCTTGAAATGTTGCCTCACAAAGGCTTGCTTCACAGTCACGCTGATGTTTTGTTAATCTTCCAAACTGGCGGCGGCACGCTGAATTATCCATGCATCACAATGAAATGTTAATTGGAAAAGTTGAGAATTACTGTTTCGCATTTCAGGCCGTTTGTCTTATTTGACAGCTTTGTGTGTGCAATAACTTCAGGGTGAAACCACAATGTTTTTAGCCTTTGGTTAAGAGGATGTTAAAGAGGACATTAGTTGTTTTTTTTATTTTTTTCCCCTCCCCCTAGACTTTCTTCTTTTTTCCCATTTTCCGGCCTGCTGCCTGTTGGATGGCCATCCATCGACAGCTTGAAGCCATTTGAAGGACCAATTATCCAATAAATGCGGCTTTATGAAGTTGTTTCCCTGCTGCTGTGTTCTTGGAAGGCAGAGGTGTATATCAACAAGATTTACAACGCTGGAGCTTTCAAAGAAATAACCACCATTTGGAAGAATGTGACACCTACTTCTGCAAAACAAACATAAACAGATTTGCATTATTATGTCTTTATTATCTTGGTTGCCAATCCCAAATCAAAAGTCAGCGGTTGGAAAGAATTAAACCAAAGACTTGCTTCACGGAATGTTAGACATGCATGCATTGCCAAATGTATATGGACATCCGAACATTACTCCCATGTGTGATAATTGAACATGTCGTTCCAAAACCACAGACATTAATCTGCTGCTTTAACAGCCTCCTCTTCAGGAAAGGATTTCCACCAGATTTTAGGCCCTGGCTGCAGTGATTTGTTTCCCATTCAGACACAAGAGCATTAGTGAGTTCCAACACTGATGCTGGCTGATGAGGTCTGGCTCACAGTCGGTGTTCAAGTTCATCCCAAAGGTGTTGGGTTGGGTTGAGATCGGGGTTCTATGCAGGCCAGTCAACTTCTTCCACTTTAAACTGGGAAATTGTCTTGTCATGTCATATTGTCGCAACCCCAGACTAAAAGTATGTGGACAGTACATTTTTACAAATTAAATGAACTCCAGGTAATGAATATTTTCTAAATTTAAAATATATTTCATTAGGCTTTAATAGCCATATTTCCATTCACATAATTTTAGACGCATTGCAAATTTCAATTAGAAAGATGTTTTTACGTTTGCAGATAGTTAACGCACCAAATGGGTTATGGAAACACCTTTGCTGAATTAGCTCTGACCTGGCAAACATTTAACTCTAAATGTTTGCTTTTCTAGTCTCTATACTGATAGCGACACCTGGGCTTTGGGTATCGGCCGATGCCAAGTCCTAATCCGATACTAGATAAATAGTTTATTAAATAGGCTGTATGTCTCACTTGTGTGAAAGTGACTGGGATCATTCTTTTATTAGCCAGGCAACATAAGACTTGCCTAAACATTGCATCGGTATCAGTGGAGACCTATGACGGATCAGCTGTTTCTGTTGTCACCGTCTTCGTGGATATTCCCATAACGTGTTAATGCGTGTCTTCTTCCGGACAGCATTAAACTTGGCCAATACCAGCTGATATGAAAGAGCAATTAAAACTTTTTCAATTGAAACACATTCCTGGACCTCTTTACATTTTTTCTCTTGAAGAAGGTTAGATAGCAAGGCCAACTTCTTTTGATTCTGTTTCGCAACCTCTACTTCCACTCTGTTTATTGGTAGAGTACAGCTGTGCGTAGCCTTTAGAGCCAACTTCTAACCAAACTACGCTGGAGCAGAGTTTACACGCGCCAAACCAGTCAATAGATACGGTCCGAATCAATATTTTTTAGTTTTAGGCCATTTAAAAAGCTTAAAATTCACTTGACAACTGAATGGAAACACAAGTATTGAATCATTCGTCTCAATGAATTTTGGGAGGTCTACATCAGAACTAACCGTTGCGCACATGGCTCTTTTTCTGGACTAAATAGAATTTTTCTACATGAAACCAGATGTATCTTTGTCTTGGTAACATCTGCTGACATACAGTGAGGATGTACATATAAGGGACCCTAGAGGTTTTTCTTTTTCTTTTTTTCTCTGTTTCCACTGGCGTAACCCTTTCAGACAGAAGGCTCAGGGTGCGGCCAGAGGTTTTAAATACTTCAGTCCGGACTGAGGAAGCAGAACTAATTGCTTCAGTGAATTTGTAAGAGGGGAGGCAGGGTGAGACCAGAGGTCTGTCACTTCGGCATGTGTGCGTTTGTGTGTTGGAAAGTCTTTGAGCGTGAAATGATGTGTATTTCTCTGTGTTTGAACAGTGAAATTTGATTACACCTAAATTAATCACTCCTTGTACCATTCTGGAAAAAAAACAAGTTAATATCTGTGTTTTAGAAGCAAGAATCTGGAACAAAGATCAATAAATCTTTACTATGAGGCACGGCCATATTTTCAGGAAAACGTGCGCTCCACTCCCCGTTTCCTCAATAAACTGTTTCCTTCACTGAATGAGTGTTTCGGCTGTGACAGTCTTTACTTTTTCTGGTGAATAGGACGTACCCTGAAATTCAGACACAACTTTGAATTTAATCTTTTGTTAAACTCTGAAAAGTCACCATGAGGATGAAGAGCATATTTTTGGTTCGTAATGCTCGTAACATGCAAAAAAAAAAGAAATCCCTAATAACTGCTGTTTGATTCAGTATCCTGTTCATTGAACAGGTGTAAAAATAGAAATGCAAAAAGGACATATTGTGGTTTCAACAGCAGCAGTATTTCTCGACCAACTATCTCAAAAGTCTTGTCCCCATTTTGGGGTTAGAACTCTGTCCTGACTCTACTGTCAACCAAGCTCATCTGACTACAGGATGGATTGGTGACTAGCTTGGTAGCTAATGAGACTTTTGAGGTGCTGGGTCACCATGCCCAGTGGTCATTGGTCAACAGATCCAATCCTATCTTTGGCTATGTTTCCAGCTCTACCTCTTCAACAGTCAAGATACAGCACTTCAATCGGATAGCTTTGGAGTAAATGGAAGCTCTTGCCTTGTGTCTTCAGTCTTTGTGCTAAGCTAGGCGCAGGGTGTTGTTCTGTACTGGATGCATAAAGACAAAACTAATATCCATCTTCTCATTAGGGTTTTCCCCAAAAAGTCAGACTGTTTTTAGTACAGTGCACACTGCATTGCCAAAAGTAGTTGGACAACCAAAAAATACACCTATATGTGATTGTTGAACATCTCGTTCCAACACCATGGGCATCAATGTGCTGCTATAACAGGCGCCAGTCTTCTGGGAGGTTTCCCACCAGATGTTGGAACCTGGCTACTGCCATTCAGCCCCAAAAGCATTAGGGAAGTCCAACATTGATTTTTGGGCAAGACGGTCTGGCTTCCAAATGTGTTGGTTGAGGCATAGACTGCATATAAGAAGTAAATGTAGTCACCGTGGCATAAACTATAGGTTTGTGGACTGCCGTTTTTCAAGCCTCAAGTTCGGCATTTTGCCATTGCCATTGTGGTTTTTGTCGAATAAAACATTTTAATTAACGTGGTTTAGTAGTTTAGTTAATGTCACAATTAACTTTCATGAACTGAAAACACACTGTGAAATGGTAAAAGCAACCTGTCAATCACAAGGTAGCCCCGCCCTAAAACATACTCTGCTTTATGTTCTATTTGACTCTAAATGGACCATAATTTACTAAATAAACATCATACTGTATTGAAGAAGACTTGTAACTAGAGATTGAGACCATAAACTCAGTCATTTTCTCATAGACTTCAATACAATCTGACTTATTTTTGCAACAATTGAAGACGCCCCCTGATGGCCAATAGAAAGAATACAAGTTTAAAGAAAACTGCATTGGCTTCACTTTTCAGACCCTGGAGGTTGCCGCCTGGGTCGATTCAGGGATATGTTCAAGACTAGAACTAGTCAAGTTCTAGGGAAAATCCTTTCATTGTGGATCTGACTTTGTGGACGTTGTCATGTTGAAACAGGAAATCTTCAAACTGTTGCCACAAAGTTGACGGCACACTGTTGTCTCCAATATCATTGCATGCTGTGGCATTGAGATTAACAAGAAACAGCCCCGGATCAAAAGTATATGTTGAGAGATGTCCACATACTTTTGGCCACAATGGTGTATTTACTTGAGGTGTGTTCAAGTGTCGAACGCCTAAACAAATATTTTTTGTACACGTGTGCGTAGTAGCGTGCGATCTGCACAGACGTTCTCATTTGGCAGCCTGTCTGTAAGAATGTAACCTGAGACCCCCCCCCCCCCCCCCCACACACACACACACACACACACACACACACACAGACGTTCCCACAGTACCTCTCTCTCTCTCTCTCTCTCTCTCTCTCTCTCTCTCTCTCTCTCTCAGATGTGAGCATTTTGTCCGCCCTCGACCTCTTTCTTTTCCCCTCCTCCTCAGTCGTTGCAGGTGTTCATCATGAGGCGATAAAACAAGTAGTGACTGTTCTCCGTCCCCAAGACGGCCCGCGCTAAAGCGGCTGCAGACCTTCTACCCCCAGCCCTGCTCCACATTTACTCAGCTCTTTCTAATTTGTAGCTCTGCATGTTGGAAATGTGTGTGTGTGTGTGTGTGTGTGTGTGTGTGTGTGTGTGTGTGTGTGTGTGTGTGTGTGTGTGTATTTGCACACACTTGCAAGTGGGTACGTGTGAATGAATATGTGCACGGTGGCAGCCATCTTGCATAAATCCTGTCCCCTTGGCCTCTTCACAAGTCTGTTATTGTTGTTTTCCAGCAGACTCAAGAAAAAAAAAAGTATAATGTTGAAATGGCATGCATCATAGTGGTGTGTTGTATGTATCTACCATACTGCTGTTAAGATTTAACAGGGTCTTAGTAATTAGTTGTTTTTGAAAGGGTTGAGTCTGTGTGGTTTTTTTTCAATCTGGTTTGATATTAAGCCAAAAGAATGGATTGTTACGCTGAATTTTACCACTAGGTTTTGCACTTGACCCAGCATCCGCCCCTGAGTTGAACGTAATGAGACGTAGAGAGCCCATTAATGAGAGTAGTAATGCACCCCTAAGCTGGTTGGAAAACCACCAATAGATACTAAAGAAGAAGAAGCGGAGAGTGAAGCGGAGAGTGAAGTGGCACCACGTTACACGTTGCCTCGACTTTTTTTACCGGCTCACCTCTTTCACCGGCTTCAAATCTAAAATGTTGCAATATCAACACCGAATTATTTTGCCACGTCTCATCTCGTGAACTTTTGCAGACACTAGTGTCTCACGGCCTGTCGGACACTAACGTCTGTTAGCTGGTTCATAAAGACATAATATTATGTTAATCCCGTTGTCGATAATTACTAATGCAATACAAGTGTGAATTGGCGCCGTTTGCCGATACAGGCCACTTTTAAAATGTGTCTTTAAGACAAATGCCGGTTCAGTTTGTTTACATAAAGTCCAAATCGGTTTAAAGTTCATACATCGTACCTGGACCTGCAAAAACTGGCATATTGACCCAAGTCTATTTTTTTTAAATGTGAGCTGATTTGTCAAACTTTTCTATCAAGACTCTCTCTCTTGTCCTGAGTATAATGACCGCCTTATTGTTACATCCCTGCTGCGCGGTCTTGTGAAATTGTCTTTTGAAACATTCTTTTGCAAGGACTTTAAAAAGTCAGTGCATACTTTATGAGTTCAACAGGTTATGTGGATGACTATGACTAAGAGACTGCACTCAAAAAGCATCTCTTTGAGGCTCTCCTCAACACAGCATTGGCTTGAGCTTATAGTGACAACAACGAAAAATGCTACTAAACACATATTGTCTCTAATGCACTACCAAAGATTGCATCGCTGTTACTTTTTCAATTCAATTCAGTCCAATGTGGCTTTATTGGCATAACAGTTTCAAAAAAACAATGTTGCCAAAGCATCAAAATAAAAAAAGTCCACAATAATATAATTGGGATAATACTTATTGGCAGACAAAGTACATACTGATACATCTGTGCTACTCCAGCCGGCTCATGCATGCTCTTCTATCATCATGCAGTGAAGAGAACCTAATTCTAAAGAAATGCTAAAACACTTAATCAGTTCATGAAGGGTTGGTGACGGAGAAAGCAAAAGTGAAACTCGAACCGACACTTTGTGCCATATTTAAAGACATAATAGTTGACTGGAAAGAGGTGCACTTCCATACATGGGAAAGAACAGTAATAACAGCATCAGATTTTAATCTATGATAAAGAGTATCCTGCTGCAGCACCGGCCCACACGCAGCGCTGCACTCATCGGTGTTTCAGGATGTATAAAATCTCATTTCTATCAAGCATTTGTTTGTTTTTAGATTAGAAACTGCTCTGCTGTCTGTCGGTTACACGTTTTAAATCAGTCAGTGGGTCAAAGGTCATGGTGAACTAGTTAACATGCTATTTGATTTCATTCTCCACTGTTCGATCAGTGTTGGCTCAAATCTCTACCAACCAAATAGAACAAAAATATTGTTACCGAAATATTATTTCTAATCTGATTTTTTTGTCTGTTTGTGTGTGTTTGTTTGTAAGCTGACATGAATGCTCTTTGTGTTCAGCGTGGCCATTTTTGTTTTTCTATGTGTGTGTGTGTGTGTCTGTCTGTGTGTGTTGTAGTGTGCAGACCAGACTGCGGCTCTCTTAATAGTAATAATGTGAAATGTGAAGCAGCAGGTTCTGGTCTCTGTTCACATAATGACTGCAGTTATAGAGTCTGACAGCCCCATACATACACACACACACACACACACACACACACACACACACACACACACACACTTTGTTCGCAGGAGTAATCAAACTTTGCTTCTCAGTGTTTTTATTTTCATAAATGGAGCCAGCCCACCGTTTTATCCTGATAGTAATAATTGATGAAGCTACAGACTTTATCATAGCAAGTATCACTAACAAGGAAACTTAATTACATTCTTCCTTATTACAGACATTATTACCTCGTGAAACATTTGCAAAACCACTTTTTAATAGTTTAAACCATTCTTATTTCCAAAGACTTTTTCATAAGAAGTGGACGTAGTCACCTTGACGATTGTGGTTTTGAAACCTTGACTCTTGGTATTTTGCAACCAGAAGTGACAGGAGAGGGTGGAGTATGTGGTGAAGTGGGACCTCTGCTCGCAGGAGGCCGCGGACCTCTCGCTCTTTCGTTGTTGTTTGAGCAACGAAGTCACGCTAAGAAAAATCAGCTGGATCCGGCTTACAATGAAAAAGTATTTATAATTCACAAATGCTAAAAGACAATTACAAACTGAATTACACTGTCGACAGTAAGGAATCGCGAAACCGAGTTCAAAGACTCTCCTCCCCTACCGGCCTACAAACGCCAGTTTACAGTAAAAGAGGAACTGAACAACATCTCTCCGAACAATGTTTTTATACCCAAAAGTCAGTAGTTTACTTTCAAAAGTCCATTATCAGCTTTGTGATTGGCTGGAATCTGATTGTCTCCTCCTGTCCTCGGACAATGCTCTCCATTGGTCTAAGTGATCCGCATAATGTCTGAATAGTGTCCTCTGGTCCGACCTGTCCTCCTCCTCATAAAACTGCATGTACCCGACCCCCATGTTTTCTTAGGGCTGTCTTCATCTACATCTCTGTTTGATCAATACATCTCCTTCCCCCACTGTTAACACCCCACATTCCTGAAGTCGGCTCACCAAACTCATCACATTATCATACAGTTGTTTTCGGATCTGAAAAGCCTGTCTCAAAGGTCTCTCTCTTTCCCTCAAAACATTCAGTAACTGTATTTTATAGTTTGATACATAGAATGATCATCCTTTTATGATTTAACACTTTTCCAAACAAACATGTTATAACATTATATCCACCACTAGGAGTGATTATTAAACACACTAACATTGCTTTTCAACATTAAATTCTTCACAAGTACAACCAAACGCTCAATAAGACATTTTTAGGTCCCAGACCAGACAACTCCGCGGTAGCGACCTGTTTTCACAAGGTAGCCCCGCCCTAAAGCATACCCTGCTTTATGGTCTGTTTGACTCTGAATGGACCATCATTTACTAAATGAACATCATGCTGTATTGAAGAAGACTTGAAACTAGAGATTGAGACCATAAACTCATGTCTACAATGTTTACTGAGTTAATAAATCAAGAGAGAAGTAGAGTGATTTTTTTATAGACTTCTATACAACCAGAGGAGTCGCCCCCTGATGGACAGTAGAGAGAATGAAAGTTTAAGGAAAACTTCTGCATCGGCTTCACTTTTCCTAATTATTACAATAACTTACATCCTTCTTTTTCTCTTCTTTCTTTAGTGGCACATTCCTGCCTCCTGCAGCTTGTTACCATCACCTGGTGTTACTGCAGCTCTGATCAAATGTGTATTATTCCCTTGTAAACGTTTATATGGTCTGCACTCCGAGTCGGCACCGAAGGCATTGGTTTTCATCTTCCCGGTTGCGTTTCCCGTTGTGCTGCTGACTCCACATGTGGACTAGTGTCAAAGCAAGGACCGACCTTGCTTGCAGTTGGTAGTGTCTCTTTTAATAGTTCCGTCCCAAGTGTGTATCATTTATAAACCCCGGCCTTTTGTGTCCTCGCAACCGTACGAGAGTCAACATTTTCTTTTAAGTAAGTGTTTTTGAGCTAGAGCTCAGTTGAAAACCGTCACAAAGAGCAGCGGTCCGTTTGGACTTGGATTCGGTTTTGTCTAAAGATGACTTCTGTTGTTGTCATTCTGAACAGTGGAGTACACACCCACTCTCACGGACGTGCTTTAATGTGTTTAGAGAGAGCAGCAGAGCTCTCCTTCGTGCGTGCCCAGACATGTATTATGTGGTTTTCAAAGGGGAAGCCTTCACTTTGGTGTGTGTGTGTGTATGTGTGTTTGTGTTTGTGTGTGTGCACAAGTGGGTGTGGGTGTTTTTTCTTGAGATCAATGAAGTTATAGAGTGCGGTGGCTTTGACTCCACACACACACACACACTCCAGCGAGGCCTGTTCTCAGTCAAGTGTCACGCTCTGTCCCCTCTGACATCTGGTCCCTGAAACCTCTGGAGTCGCCGGTTTGGGCGTGCGTGTGTTAAAGTCCGTGCCTGCATCTGTGTTTGATTAACTAACCATTCCCTGTCTGCATGACAGACCCCGCCAATGCACTTGTGCGTAATGTAAACCGACCTCCTGAGCGTAGCGTGCACGCGGGAACCTTCTGGGAACTTGAATGTAAGGACCAAGCAGCAGCTTCTGCGTTCTTTTTCCGAGTTTTCCATTTGAAAGGCGTTTTCACCGCTTTGTCAGACACCCCTTTTTCCGACACCCCTTTTTCCGACGGGGAGTTGAAGCCAATATATTGCTCTCTTTAAAGCAACCAGACTCGATGGTCATTTTACCACATGGGAGTTGCTTGTAGCTGCCTCAATTGGATAGTTTGTGAGGATCCGAACTATCTTTGCATTCACAGCATTACTTTGCTTCTGTGCTGGTTTGTTTTGTTTTTTTGAGCTAACAGCCATAGAAGTTACTGTAGGTAATACACTGACTATGGTTCCTCGTACAACCTCATAAATTTGGCTTACGGGTTTAGTGTCATCATTGCAGAAACCATCGTCAAGTCACGTGGAAAAACGTTTATTGCACGGGAAAATACCATTTTGATGAAAAGCGTACGTACTTCCACCACAATTTGAATTTTCGAATTAAAATACATAAGGAACACCACTTGGAAGCTACAGAGCGAAATACATTTTTTTTAATAATGGAAGCCCTTTAATTTGGGCTTTGTGATTAGACGTCACTTCAAAGTGTTCGTGACCTTCATTGGTTTACAGCAGTTTTTTCTGTAATGATTGTGTTGGAAAATCATATTCAATGTTCAAAAAAATAAAGCTCCTCACAGCCCAGGGCGGTTAGCTGCAGGCTAACAACTTTTTTTTCAAGAGGACCTGACTGCAGACCTTACGGACCACTTCTGTTAGCCGTCTCTTTTTTTCATTCTTTTTATTTTACCAGATTTTGAATTCTCTTACGTTTCTTTGGCCCAGACTTGGTGATGTTTAGTAAATGGGAGGACTGGAATCTGTGGCCACGTGTTTCTCACATCGCTCTCTCACCTGCTATTACGACAAAAAATCCAGGGGATTATTTCCTGTGGCACTTTTCTCACCGTGGATATTCAAATAAAGCAACTGCAGCCCAGTGAAAAACCAGCAGGCCCCTCATAGGATGACAAACTCACACTCGCACATGTGTAGCATGTTAAGTGCGAATTAATTGGATTGCTGCTGTTTTCACCCACACTTTATGAATCTCATCTGTGCAGGGATGTTGGAGTTTGGTTTGCAACAATACAAATTGGCCTGATGGCAAACAAAACTGGAGCAAATTAGCAGTGAAACTGTTTACCTGTTCTCTTAACGAGCTGCATTCTCACTCTGCTGAGGCTGCCTGGGATTCTCTCTACAGACCACACTGTGTCGTCCCCTTTAGTGTGGGAATGTTTCACTCGTCACTCCACAGAAAACCGTTTCTCATGTTATGTGTATTTGTGTGTGTTAGACAAATTCCTCTCCGAGACGTTTCAGTTTGATATAAAGTCCGAGCTTTAAATGAAAAAAAACAACATTTGACGCTACTACAAATGACACATATATTTATGCAGATGCTATGTGCTTGGCAGCGCAATTGGGGCGTGCATTTTGCCCTGTGCGGGTACTTTGAGATTATTTTTGTCTGATTTGTGCAGGTTTAGCCTCCCAATCTCTTTGTGAATTCATCCCTGATCCTTTTAAGTTAGCTACCTAGCTATGGTTTTTCATTGAGCTTTGTTAGCATTAGCTTGTAGCCTAAAAGGCTTTAGCTATACAATAGTCCATGCAGATATGCTACAACAGCTAGTATATAGTACAGTATATGGATAATGAACATAACCTGCATTGATTGGTGTGGTTTTTTGACGTTAACTAGCTTCAGCTAGGTCAACGTACCCATGCAACACAAGTCAATTTCTGCTCGATACATGCACATGTGCTTTCCAAACATCCTCACAGGAAGGTTTAGGCAACAAAAATACTTTTGAGGAAAAGATTGTGGTTTGGGTTAATCGTTATTTAAGCACGGACGTTACGCGACAAATAAATTAGTGTTGATTTCTGGTTTCACACGGGATAAGAACAGCGGTCTCCTGGGTGAAAGTCTTTTGGACCCATCCATTCACCCAGACCTCCTATGTGGGGTTTGACGCTCTTCATAGTTCATAGTGGTTCATGTGATGGATTACATTTGATTGATTTTGTGGTATATACAAATTACTGTACTTTTTGTAGGATACAAACATACAAACAGTAGCTCACGGTAGCTAGCTGAAGATAGATCAGAATCTCAGGTAAACCAGCTTGTCACACACACTTCTTTATAGCCAGTTTACTAACCAGTTGATTCAGTTATGTTGTTAACTTCTCTGATAACCGTTTGCTGGTTTCTGAGCCTGTAATCCACTTCTAGGCTACACAGTTATGTTCTGAAGTGGCCTGCTTCAGACGTGGTTGCTATTTTAGAGAAGAAGGGGGTTTCAGGACGTCCCAGGGGTCCCTCACATGTTTCCAAGAAACTAATAAAATGAGGAACAACTTTAATGGAAAGTGAGCAAAAATGTTATCGTATTTCACCACAGGTTTCAGTCACTTTATTGTCAATGCAGACACTAGATACAGTAGAGGCATGATGTGCCCACCTGATATTATTTTCACAAGTGTATTTTTGTATTTGTATGTAGCCCACTCACTGCGAAAGTTAAAAAAAGTCTATCCTCTCCACAAATGTTGCTGTTGAAAAGGATAGATGGGAGGAAGGAAAGGAAATTGTCAGAGGGAGGCAAGAGGGAGTGATGAAGAGGAGGTGTGGGATAGGAAAAAAGGAAGTAGAGGGGGAAAAAGGGAGTTAAAGCATGAGGGAGACAGTTGTCAGTGAGGGGTAAAGAAGAGAAAGCTGTATCTCTGTCAGTCTCTCCATTAAATTCCACAAATTAAAGCGGTATTATCTTGAAATATTTAAAGGTTAGATGAATGTTGATAATGGATCTCGACAGCCATTAAGCTGTAATTGCTCTCTAATGTAGTTAGTGAAAGACATGGGATACAATTTTGCAGCAAACACAGAGGGGGTTGCTGGGTGGGGAGGGAGGAGAGAGAGAGAGAGAGAGAGAGAGAGATAGAGAGAGAGAGAGAGAAAGGGCGAGAGAGAGAGCGCTTCTGATTTGAACCAGAGCTGTTGCTCTCATGCATTAAGTCTTAATAAGGCAAAAACAGAGCATGATTAACTATTCAGAGAGAGAAGGAGAGAGAGAGAGAGAGAGAGAGAGAGAGAGAGAGAGAGAGAGAGAGAGAGAGAGAGAGAGAGAGACAGGTTGACGCGAGTGGCAGTTAGACAGACGAATAAAGGGCTTGAGAAAGACAAAGACATTTAAAGGCACAGACTTTAACGAGATGCCATTTCTCACCCATTCGCCTTCTAAATCTGCTGGTTCAAATTAAAGACTGACTTACCAACAAATTAACTTATTATTTTTTTATTATTTGAAAAAAACAACTGTATTTATTCATTTATTTATTATTATTATTATTATTTTGACTGAACCCAAGATTTGATTGGTTATAGACTAATAATAATCATTTTGGTGTTGTCTGTATGCTACATAAATTATGGCTCCCGTAGTTTTATTTTGCCGTCTACAGTAGTGCCGTGAATTAATGAACAGCAACTCATAGCTGTGACGTTGGCAAATTAAAACATTCACAAATGGAAATTAAACCATCCAACTGTGGACATGGAGCTCACAAGAGACACAACTTCACAACGCTTTACAACGCTTTACAACTTTTATTCATTATCACAAAGTGACCTTTTTTTTTTGTTGTTGTCAAGATCGGGTGAACTAGACTGACAAATGTATGTCATTATGTGACATGTTTTGTATTTTTGCACCTTGACTTTCATGTTTGTATCTAGAATGTGCAGGTTCTTCACTGTCGAGGGTTTTAAGCTACATGACACCTAAAAAAAAACAGATACAAGATAAGCTGTGTTTTTCTTTTGATTGTTGTTGTAGTAGTAGTCAATTCCAAGATGCATGTTTGACGCCAAAAGGTTGGATGGGTGGACCGAGAAGAGCAGATTTATGCTGCAGGAGTTGTAGCTGTTGTGAAAGCCACCTTTCAGGCCTACAGGGGGTGAGTAGTTTCATAGTTTCCATGTGAAGTATTCCTCTGAATACACACTTATCAGCAGTGCGGTCCATCCAGGAGGAATTTGTAACATGAGGAGGCTCCTCGGGTTGTGAAGTGTGCAGGTCACAACAGATTTCCGTTCCCTCAGCAGCTGGAGGAGTCGACGGACAGCCTGTTCAACCTGCAGTGTTTCTGTCCGTCTGTCTGTATAATGGGACGATGCAGAAACCCGACGATACAGTGGGATGTATCTAAGAGACAGAAGTGATTTTTGAAATGCCCCTTGAATGCAGCATTAGGTGTCGCTCTGCTGGAAGACACGGCATAAAGCTCATCAACAAATGCAGAGAGACTGATGGAATGTCAACAGTGCCATGTGTGTGTGTGTGTGTGTGTGTGTGTGTGTGTGTGTGTGTGTGTGTGTTGTGTTTCTTGCCCTGCGTGGGTACGTTTTGCTTTTTCGGTCTGAACGTGTGTGTGAGTGTGTGTGTGCATGTCTGAGTGTGTCCCCGCAGCCTTACACCCATGCAGACATGCTAACTCGTTAGCGACTTCTCACTCCTTGTTTCCAGAAAAGGAGGTGCCATCCAGGTGGCAATCCCACAATGCACCTCTCCCCAGTCGCCGTTGGGAACGACCTCGTCGGGAGAAAACGGGGAGGGTGGTTGTACCTTTCCCTCTTTCTCAGTCACCTTTCAATAATCACTCACAAAGACTAATCAGTATTTAATCAGAAGTAATTATCATCTAAATTATTTTCAGAGTTTTCCCTGCATTTCCCCCAAATACCAAATATAATAAGCTGAATAGCATTCAGAAAAAAATCTATTGATTTACAAGGTGCTTTACAGATATAACAGCAGGTGCATGCAATAACAAAATAAAAAAAATTGTAAGAAAAAAAGACGTAATGACTCAGTTACGGTAATGTGCACCGGACATAATTATACATTCAGTGTGATGTTGCATTTTTCTAAATTTAAATATTTAACTCAGCAGGTTCAGTGAACCGACGCAACAAGCGGAAACAGGAAGTAGAGACAACGTCACACAGTCACATTTTTCTCCAGACATTGAAGTCACTCAGTGAGATCCTGGTAAATGATGTATGTATGATATGATTTATATTATTTTATTGTATGACAATTATGATTAAGCTAATGTCATTTAGCTGTATTGTAGCTATTAATATTGTTGGTACAAACGAGAACTTTTGTTGTAAAGTTGACTATGCAAAATATTGGTTCTGTATACTATTACTTATTCGAGTGATTTATTCTGGATTTTTCTCTCGGTTAATAATCATCGCTTGGCGTAACACCTGTAATCATGCGTTCAGTTGTGTGTGTTTGTGCGTGTGTTTGTCCATCCTGGGCTAATCTCACGCACTACTAGACCCATCAGCCTAATTTGTTTTGTGCTACTTTATGACTGTCTGTTCAAAGACCTCTCATGTCTGCGATGATATTTTATTGTCTGTTTTGTACCATCATGCCGACTGTTGAATCCTCCGCCCTCTTAATCGGCCGTTAGAGGCAGCTGCTTCATGGCGTACATGTACATGGCGTTTACAGCAATTGGCTGGGTTAAAAACAAGCGTTACCAAGTCCAAAGGCTCGTTACATGCATAGTGTCCTTTCAAAATAAACTTCCGCCTTACCAGGAAGCTAGGTTTAGACAAGAAAACCACTAAGTTAGGTTTAGGGATGCTAACTTTACTTTGCAACGACTCAAGTCACGACAGAGTGACTAATGACTGTCGTCGCTCGTTAGAGAGCCAAAGTGAGTCAAAGGGGAGCTGGTTTTTGAGGAGTTGGGAGTGAGAACGGGTGTTTTTTCTCCGACCGCTGATCTGATCACATGAGACAAATAAATGTAGCAAAATGCAGCAAATGCACAATGAGAGATCCTTAAAAAAAATGCTTTTCCCAGTTTGTATCCCAGAACTCGACTGGCCTGCACAGAGAACCTGACCACAAACCCATCCAACACATTTGATATGAACTGAAACACCTATTGTGAACCAGACCCCACCAGCCAACATCGGTGTTGAGCCTCACTAATTCTCTTGTGGCTGAATGTGATAAAAGTCACCGCAGTCAGGTTCTTAAGTCTGGTGGAAAACCTGAAACCCGAAGAGAGGAGCCCGTTAGAGCAGTGATTAAGACCAAAGCATCTCGAGTCAGATATCCACATACGTTTGGCCAAGTAGTAAAAGAGAGGAGTTGAAAATTCTCTCTCTTCACGTCTCTGTTGACAGACTTCTAAATAATTACTGGAAGAGAGAAACAGACAAACACATTAGTTTCAGTCTCAGTTATAATCACTGTGTGTGTGTGTGTGTGTGTGTGTGTGTGTGTGTGTGTGTGTGTGTGCGCGCGCGCACGTGGGGACCAAATGAGTACTAGTACTTTGTCAACCACACAGAGTAAGTCTCATTCTTTCTTTGCTCTGCGTCTTTATGTATTTGCTGGTTTTCATCTTTGATTAGTGATATGATTAAAACTGACTCATCTAAATCAGTGCTGAAACTGGAATTGAGAAACTATTTTGATAATTGATCAAATCAAACAAAAAACAAATATAATCTTGTTCTAGCTTCTCAAATGTGAGGATTTTTTTGTTTTCTCTTTATATCACTGAAAACTGATCTCTCGGACAAAACAACACATTTGAAAAGGTGACATAGTGAAGGGTATCACTATTCATTATATTTGATAGACTAAATAATTGACCAAGAAATCAAACAAGCCCAATGCCCTGCCTTAACCTCAAATCTGCCTCCTCTGAGTCCGTCTGTAGTGCGATTGGCAGGCGGCTGACTGGCAACCTGCTGCTGGATAAGCCGTCCTCTAACTCGAAGGTCGCAAGTTTGATCCCTGGCTTGCCCACAGTGTCCATCGACATCCATCTTCGTTCCGTCAGGGTGTCCTTGAGCAAGACGCTGAACCTTTACCTGCTGAGACATCACAGAAACTGGATTTAGTGATTGACAAAATAACAAACAAGGCCGCATAAATCAAACACTGTATTGGTCTATTGTTTTTTAACTACTATCTAATGGATTGCCATAAAAATTTGGTACACAAAGGCAACCCATGTTACCTCCTTAATCGTATCAACTTTGATGATTACTTTTAACTTTCTATCTTGTTCCATCGTCAGGTCTAATTTATAATTTGTCCATTTTCTTTAGCTAACAACCAAATACTGCAAAACTCTACTACTGCCAATTAGCAAATGTTAACATGCTAACATCCTAAGCTGAAATGGTGAACATGCGTTATACCTGCTAAACACTAGCATTTTAGCGTTGTCATTGAAAGCATGTTAGCTGATGTTAGCATTTAGCTAAAAGTACAACCAAACGGAGCTGCTAGACTCTTGTTGGCGTGTTTTGTCATTTTTAAATTATTTTTATATACCTACCTTTTACAAGCATTTTAACCAGCTAACCCATTTGAAATAAAATGCATAGTGTAGTGCTTGTAGCCTTATTTGTCAGCTGTCAAGTATTGATATGTTACATGCCTTTTAAAATGATGGACTAGCTTGTAAAATCACCAAGAAGCTACTGAGTATCAGTATTTATGAAATGAAGGAGGAAACGGTCCGAATCAGCCGTGAGAAGGTTCCGGGTGTGCAGGGTGTTGCTTGTTTCTTTCCTCACATCGTGATATCTTAGCAAATGGCTGCTAACACTGTGTTGGTTTCAGTGGTCATCTGTTAATAGCCCAAGAGCTGAAACGGAAGTCACCTGAGCCCCGTTCTCACTTCCCCATCGGCGCCACAAACCGACTGCTACATAGCTAATGCACAGGGCTCTTCCTGTACAGGTGCACGATGTGTGTGTGCGCATGTAAGGCTATCTTTAATCCCATCCCAACCGCAAAGATTCACGACAGCCAGATTTATCAATTCAGACTGCGGTTGCCCGCACGTTTTTCTGCCCTTTTCAGACCAGAGTCTTGCTCCTGCTTCGGTCTGAGATGAAATGAGCAGGAAAAACTGCTTTAGTTTTCAATCTTTTGTAGGTGTAGCTGAGATGCAGAATTAATTATTTGATGATTCGTTGTAGTTTGGTATCAGTATGAAAAGCACTATGTGAATCCAGATACTTTGGAGCTAAAACAAAAGCTTTAGTGTAGAAAACACACAGTGTGCATACTGTAAAACCATGTTGGTTAACAGAAATAGGTAAATGTGCAAAAAGTGGCAAAAGTCACCAAAGAAAGATCTATGTAAAGCCTAACTGTTGAACTAATTTATTTCATAATGAATGGTTTGAAATGCCAACTGGTTTTGACCTTACAGGTTCATGAGGATTGAGATTAAAAAAAGTTTCTAGTCGGTAGCCAAGTAGTCAGTCCAGCTCGCAGCCCATAGCTGCTGCAGCGTTCATCACAGACAGAACAAACAACATGCCAAGCCTATTAGAGCCTGATGCTACCTGAGAGTGGTGTCAAAGGAAATGTCATGGGATCATGAAAGTGATCCTGACAACTCAGTTGCGATTGATATGGATGAAAATGTTGTCATTGCCGTCACCAGGTTTCGCCACAAGCAGGCCAAATATTAACGGGTACATGAATTGTGCATCCTGCACAAATCCACTCCATTCGCAAAGTCTGATTCACCAAAGATATTACAGCGCTAATGATATTTTGATGAACAAATCTGCTGAGTTCAATCTGCACATTTTTTTCTGCGGCTGATTGCAGTTAGCCATTTTGCAAAGTATAAATGTTGCCTTTGTGCAGTAGAACACGGCAGAACAATGGCTGAGAGAAAAAGAACAAGATGTTCAGACGGCGAGGTACAGGTCCTGACGAGGTGCAGAGGCATTCCTCTAAACTTCAGGCAAGGATTTTAAACGTGACAGAGAGAAACTCTATTTGGAATTAAATATCCCAGTCTACCAGAATCAATGTGCTTTAGTTACCACCAACTCTCTGAAGACGCTAATCATTTCACTGTGCGTTTTGCTGTCAGTGCAGGTCTTTCTGAATTGGACTGTTTTTGCAGTGAGGCTCATTTGTATTGAAAGGGGCCAATCTTGCACCATATTTGTACAGGTTTAATAGATGACAAAGTTGCGCAATTCCTTTGTGAATTCGCCCCTGAGCCTTGTCAGTTAGCTACCTAGCTGCAGCTATCTTTCTTCAGCATAGTTAGCGCTAGCTTCGAGACCAACATGCTTTAGCTACTGCTCCAAGATATTATGCAAAATCCTCTTCTTGCCAGGGTGTAAAAGCCTCTGACTATTAATAGTGATTAAAAGACCAAGTAAAGACAACAATGACTGTCTATTTATACACCTGGACATCGTATTGTGCTGTTACTGCATGGACTGTAAGCTCACACACTTCTAAGGGCAAAAGTCAGCAAAATAACTTCCCAAATACACAAATAGTCATGAAAGTCATCGGAGTTCTTCCTCTCTTAGAAATGAAACACCTGTGCCGTTTCAAAACAGGTCCATGTTGATGGAAAACTGCAGTATTTTAAGGTTATCATCCAGTTTAAACAGAAGCTATGAACTAAAGTAGGTTAAAAAAAACACATGATCTTGAAGTATTTCAAAGTATCTTAAATTATCAACTCTAGAACAGAGGGTTCAGCTTGTAAAGGTGTCCTGCTTAAAACCAGATCCTCTTAAGATTTATCTCTGCTGTTTGCTTCATGAAAGCAGTTGGCACCGTTTCCGAAGGCTGATTTTTCATTTTTTGGAGTGAACCTCGCCGTTTCTTCGATGGATCAGCAGGAGGGGCGCGACTGGAGGACGAGAGCCGAGGAAAAGAGCCGATAGGAGTCGAACCCCTCTGGACTCGGCGCTTGGTTGAGTTTACACTTGACGACAGGACGCCATGAAAGAGCGAGGGAGAGGCGGAAGATGAAAGGGAAGAAGAAAGAAAGTGAAGAGAGAGAAGGGAGAGCTGAAGGGAGGAGGGGGAGGAGTGGCAGGGAGGGCGAGGGAGAGGGGAGAAGAAAGGAGAGGAAAGGAATAATAGAAAGAAAAGGTTGTTTTTCGTGGTAATGAAATCACATAAAGCTGTGATCCAGGGTGGACGGTTTCAGCGTGACACTCGGATGATACATTGAAGTTGAAAAGTCTCTAAACCTGTTAGACTTTATCATAAGCAATACATGACAAGTCAATAAGTTAATGTTCATTGAAATGGGAGGACATCTGGGCACTTGAGGTGTTTTTAGAACTATTTCAACTGTTCATGTGCAAACCTTAAATTATTTGATCATTGTATGTTTTAATTTTTTCTTCCTTGGGTCCCAAACTCGTTCCTATTTTCTGTTGTTTATGATTTATCCGTTGATTATAGGAAATGACTAGGTAACTGAAAGCCAGTAGTTTCATACCAGCAAGACTAGCTCTTGCATGAACCTAAATGTAAAAATGCTCAGTTTTAATTCAGTTATGACTATCGACCCATGCAATTTTGCGTCAATCAATGCGTCTTTTCCATTCCAGACAAAACTCAACTACAGCTTAATAATTAACACATTGTATTTTGTTTTGGTTTAATGGAGAGTCACATGGCTGGAAGTGACATCATCATTGAGATCCACGCTCAGAGATGAGAATTAGCTGATACCTCCCGTGATCTGGATTATATATGGTTCAAAGTCCTGTTAGATGGTGGATAGTTTGTATACTGTATTTTTACCAGTTTTCTTTCACCACATAACTTTCAGACAACGTAACTTTCAATAACGGTTGCTCGATATACCGTGTTGTATGCTCTGACTAAATGCAGTAACATCCAACTTCCATAGATTGCAGAAACATATAATGCCAAACTCTTCTCATGCCTTTGTCGAAAAGACGTTTTCTTGAGCTGTTCTCATTTTAACTTACGGTCGATTTGATTCAGGGTTATTGCTCCATGGCACAAGTTTACGTTCATCCACCACAGATTTAATGCACCACCCAGATAGCATACAGAGTGACCCATGTCACTCAGTATGTCATGTGTCCAGCAGGTGAATTCTGGTAGAAATGTGTGGAAAAGAGCCAAACCTACTGCAGCATTACAGGAATGCAAGTGATGCTCCAAAGAGGAAAGAAGGACCATATTTGAAAATACAAATATAACAAGTTCGATCCTTTTTTTGTCTGCCTTGTCATCAGTAAGGGAGGGGAGGGTGAGACAGGTAGGGTAGAGGGTCCACCTGCGTTTGAGTTAATAGGAGGAGGGATGGAGGGAGAGTGGAATTAGCCACTTCCCGACTGCTGAAAGAAGAAAAGACAGCGAAAAACAAGATGAAGCACGTTTTTTTTATTGTACCCGCTAATTAAAAGCAGATGTCAAGGTACAATTCTCTCGGCTTGTTTAGCGCAGCACAACTGTTTCCTGATTTACTTTCTGGGCGTCTCTGCACTTTTGAGAGACCATTTTGCTTCTCCTCATCCAACCCACTGGACTTTCTCCAGTTTCAAAATCTCTCTCTCTCTCTCTCTCTCTCTCTCTCTCTCTCTCTCTCTCTCTCTCTCTCTCTCTCTCTCTCTCTCTCTCTCTCACTATGATTAAGCTCACTCGTCCCTCTGCTTGCATTAGCTCTAAGCTGGCAGGTGTCTGTGAGATAGAGTTTTATAAAGCCAACAAACACAAAACCCTCCACAGAGAGGAAGGAGCCTTAATTGAATTGTCAAACACAAATCTACCTAGAGACTCAGTCTGACAAAAAAATACTCATCCAAAAACACTGGCTGTCTGTTCTTCAGAGCCGACCCACTGATGCAGGTGTTTACCTCCAGGGAGTAGTTTAAAGATATAAGTCATATTTTGCATTACCAATCTCTCAAATGTAAACTTTTTGGGCCGATGGCTCACCCGCCGGCAAAACTCTGCTGTTTGTTTCGTGTCATCCGGCAGTGACAAAGAGCCGTTTGAAAATCTGCAAATTTTCCCACGACAACACACATCTCTTCCTGTCTCTCTCTCTGTTGGCTACTACGACCCACAAACGCTGAAGTGCAGTTTTATGTGAACAGTTTTGCTAGCTTAATGCCCAACGTTTCATTTGATTTGACGATTGTACCCAAGTGCAGGATGAGTTCACGATTTGAAATTGTTTTAGAGAACAGAAAATACAGAGGTTTGATGTAAAAAATGCAATGATACTGATTTGTTTGAAATGTTTGTCATATAACAAGACATACATGATGTATTAATACAGGGACACAGGATAAAAACTTGAAAATGTATTTTTTCATGTCTTTGAGTAGGGATTACACGTGTCTTGCCTTTTCAATATATTGATTAAAATCATAATAATCCTGAAATTTGCCTATAAAATATCAAACAACCAAGGATATAGTTTAATGTCAACTCCCCCTTGGTTGCTATAGAACTCCTAAATTCCCAGAAAATATACCAACAAAATGACCCTGGGGTCTTCAATAGTACACTCATGCCTGAGGTGGTTTAAATAATCCGATTGCAAGTCTTTTATCTCATTTTACACTCAGCAAATTTGTGTCGTGAGCGAATTTGCTCGCTAAATGTTTTCAAACAGACTAAGTGTTAAAGGACGCAAAAGCAAGATTATTTTCTCTGATTAACGCCAGATGTTGAAAAGTTGTAAATGCATCCGTCTCTCCAAGACATGTCTTCACTTCTCCCAACTGTCACTACATCAGCAAGGCGAGCAGTCGGTGGGAGTAAATGTCTGTTCCCTGTGATAGTGGTAGCTGTGATTAACCATTGTTCCTACTGTCACATTCAATGCGACAGGAGGGAGGCGGATTCAGCGATTTCAAAACTTGCGGCCATGTTGTAGTGTTTATCTGATCCCTGATCAGTGTAACCGCTGAATGATCTGTAAGAGAGCATCGGTCTGTATGGGTCAGTGAGAGCCCGTAGAGGCAAGAAACACCTTTTGTCTCGCTCATAGTCAATCCATGCTGCTGATGTGTGTTTTGCATAGGCATGCATTATGAGCTTCCTAGCCATAACTGTTACAGCGTGCTGCAGGGATGACACACTTTTGTAGGCCAACCCAGAAGTTTGCATCGCCCTGGTTCCCTCGACAAAAAGGCAGTGGGATTGTTTAGGGGCATTCGATTTAGGATTATTACAGAACATTTATGATACTTACATGTTTTCTTCAGCAAGACATTCTTCACAAAGTTTGAAGTGTAAATGCAGTCGGCAGAAGTAATAAGCTAACCTATTTATGAACTACACCACGGTCACATGAGTTCACATCACCATCAAGCTAACGGCACACTAGTGTTCGGAGTGATGACGTTGTTAGCAAGCTTTGACATTCACAGAGGGTTATTTACTAATGTATATGATGACGTAAAACAAAACTTTAAAATCTCTTGAGCTTGTGTTAAAACAGACTTCATTTCAGACTTCTAAATAGAAACCCATACAAAAAAAATTGGAGATGATGGATGCAGAAGAGCAAAAATGCTGACTCATTTCCAGGTTTTAATAATAATAATAATAATACATTTTATTTGTATAGCGCTTTAAAAAGTACTCAAATACACTTTATATGGTAAAAACAGTAACAATAGAAGTAATTGCAATAAAAACAAAAACGATGACATCATAACAGAAGAGAACAACACAAAAAACAAAAAAGGACTCATGACTGAATGTATCATGTAACTGAACTGTCAACGTGTACACGTCATGCATCAGCGCAACCTTCTGGATTGGAGTGTATCCTAGACAGAGATGACAAAGAAGCGAGATGGCTTACTTGTTAGGTACTTCAATCAACACCTCTGGAAAAGAAACTATCGCTGCGAAATGGATGATGGAAATAGCTCAAGAGTGTGCCATCTCACTTCTTTCTCATCTCTGTCTGCTGAGAGTTGCACGCGCACAGGTCTGATCAGGCGGGTGCTAGCGGAGTGTAACGTTAGCCGGAACTAGCAAAATGTCAGTGATTTTTATTTATTTTTTTTTACCAGAAGATCTGTCAAGCGTAGATGATAAAAGAAAGTTCAGGGGCATTAATTCTCAGTATGTATTTGTTCATGTTTTACAAAGGGTTCAACCTAAGTCAGGCCTTTCAACGATAGGCCAGTCATCGCTATGGGAATATGATTCTGGGAGGAAAAAATGGTATCGGAACAATTTTTTTTTTAGCACGCTTTTTAGCAAGCTATTCTTCTTCTGGCAGTTTTGGCAGGTACAAACAGCTTCAGGTGTATTACCTCCGCACTTTGGATTGGAGTACAGTTGACTCTGACTACGGATATCAATGCAATCCGCCAAAACCGAGAGATTCAGATTTGTGAACGTTTGCGAACGGAAAGGCATATGCGGTACGCTGCTAAGTGTATTAAATCGCATCTGAATTTTCTTCAAAAGCTTTGTGAAATGACAAATAGGTCCTATGTTTGATGGGATTTTAATTGGATACCTGCCAGCAAATCAGAAGCGAGTATATTCCACGGCCTTGGTCATGCATCATTAGGCTCATAGGACGCTTTCGGTGATCTCGGTCTGATGTCATTTATTTGCGCTGAGGTACTAGGTAAATTAAATTAGTTTTGTATGCAGTGCTTCAATGAGAATTGAAAGATGTAAAAAGGTTAACACTGACTCACATTTGTAGAAGACTGCAACAGTTTTGATAACTCCCTGCTACTGAAAACATGAAGCGTTCCAGTCCTTCCTGCACAAGCATGTCACTATTAAATTAGTAACCACTTCAATAAACCTTTTCCTTTTTCTTTTTTTTCTTCACGCTGCTTACAACTCGTTTCCAGCCAGCCTTTTGGCTCCGAGCCTTCATCTGCATTGTTCTCACTTGCTCTTTATAAAAGTTTGGTAACTCTGATGCTTTTTAGCTTCCGACCAGTTTGCACACTGATATAAAAAAAAAAAAAAAATGTTTTTGGAGTTTCCTTTTGTTCCTTGTTGTGATGGTGTGCAGAGATCTAAGCCACAGTTGGCTCGGCTTCACATGGGCCTCTGTGGAGAGACGAGGGGGTTTTGTCAAAGGAATTGCCTGCGCCGCTTATTCTTCCTCCACCGCAGAGATGAAAAAAAACAAACAAACAAAAAAAAAACAATAATAAAGCAAAACAAAAAGGAACGGCCTTCTTATTATCAATAATAATCTCTTTTTTTGGAAAGGCCTCTGTAGGCTCTGAGCTCGGCTGATTCAAGAAAACCATGTTTGAACTCGCTAATGTTTTTCCTCCCGTACTTTTTCTGTCCCTCCCTCCCTTTTTCCTCCTTTTCCCTCCCTCTCTCTGTCTTCATGAGCTATTCTCTCTCTTCATTTAGCGTGCCATTAGCTCTCCAAGCTGTTGTTTGTTTTCTTGCTTTAATGTGCTTTTTTTTAAACAAAATTGCAGAAAAACAACAAAAAGACAAAATAATAAAAGACACAATTGACTGAGATATAAAGCATGTACAGTTTCTGGCGTGTGCATGTGTGTGTGTGTGTGTGTGTGTGTTGGCTGCTGCAACTGTATCTGGTTGTATGGTTTGCAAACGTTTGCCTGTGTGTGTGTTTGCATAGTTATGGAAAAGTGTGAGTCTGTGTGTGTGTGTGTGAGGGCACTGGCACTAAACTTACTTGGGTCCAGATGTTCTAATTATAGAACGGCTCTGCTGCCTAATGACAGGAAACGCTGGTCCATGCGTGTGTGTGTGTGTGTGTGTGTGTGTGTGCGCACGTGTGGAAATACGTTTCTGACTGACACATTGACTGAATGTGTGTGAGACTGACACATGAATGACATTTTTGTCATTAACCCCTTGAACCCTGATTTCCTCCTTAAATTTTCCTTTAAGTAGCTTTTGAGTTTTTATGCGACCAATTTGTAGCCTGTAGCAAATTAGAAGCTTGTTTGGAGGTATCAACTACAACATGATTGGTATCTTGACATCTCTATATCACATATACTTCGACTTATACGTTGTGAGTGTTTTAACATTTTTCATAGAGTCAAGATGATATCTCAATTTCAGTCTCATCTCATCTCATCTTCAACCGCTTATCCGGGATCGGGTCGCGGGGGCAACAGCTCCAGCAGGGGACCCCAAACTTCCCTTTCCCAGGCCACATCAGCCAGCTCTGACTGGGGGATCCCGAGGCGCTCCCAGGCCAGTTTGGAGATATAGTCCCTCCACCTGGTCCTGGGCCTCCCTCGGGGTCTCCTCCCAGCTGGTCGTGCCTGGAACACCTCCCTAGGGAGGCGCCCAGGTGGCATCCTTACCAGATGCCCGAACCACCTCAACTGGCTCCTTTCCACGCAAAGGAGCAGCGGCTCTACTCTGAGTCCCTAACGGATGACCGAACTTCTCACCCTATCGCTAAGGGAGATGCCAGCCACCCTCCTGAGGAAACCCATTTCGGCCGCTTGTACCTGTGATCTCATTCTTTCGGTCATGACCCAGTCCACATGACCAAAGGTGATGGTAGGAACGAAGATTGCCTTGCGGCTCAGCTCTCTTTTTGTCACAAAGGTGCGGCAGAGCGACTGCAATACCGCCCCCAGCTGCTCCGATTCTCTGGCCAATCTCACGTTCCATTGTTCCCTCACTCGTGAACAAGACCCCGAGGTATTTGAACTCCTTCACTTGGGGTAAGGACTCATTCCCTACCCGGAGTGGGCAATCCACCGATTTCCTGCTGAGAACCATGGCCTCAGATTTAGAGGTGCTGATCCTCATCCCAACCGCTTCACACTTGGCTGCGAACTGATCCAGTGAGAGCCCAGAAGTGGCCCCCTCACCCCATACTCCCGCAGCACCTCCCACAGTATCTCCCGGGGGACCCGGTCATACGTCTTCTCCAGGTCCACAAAACACATGTAGACCGGATGGACGTATTCCCAAGCCCCCTTCAGGATCCTTGGAAGAGTGAAGAGCTGGTCCGTTGTTCTACGGCCAGGACGGAATCCTCCGTCCTCAACCCTCAATCTGAGGTTCGACTATCAGCCGAACCCTCCTTTCCAGCACCTTGGAGTAGACTTTACCAGGGAGGCTGAGTAGTATGATACCGCGGTAATTGGCACACACCCTCTGGTCCCCCTTTTTGAACAGGGGAACCACCACCCCGGTCTGCCACTCCCTAGGCACCGTCCCAGACCTCCACACAATGTTGAAGAGACGTGTCATCCAAGACAGCCCCTCCACACCCAGTGCCTTCAGCATTTCTGGACGGATCTCATCAATCCCTGGGGCTTTGCCACTGTGGAGTTGTTTGACTACCTCAGTGACTTCCACCAGGGAAATTGATGATGCTCCCCATCAGCCTCCAGCTCTGCCTCTACAGTAGTTAGAGCGTATTAGTCGGATTCAGGAGTTCCTCAAAGTACTCCTTCCACCGCCCGATTACCCCCTCAGTTGAAGTCAACAGAGTCCCATCCTTACTGTGTACAGCTTGGATGTTTCCCCGTTTCCCCCTCCTGAGGTTCCGGATGGTTTTCCAGAAACACCTTGGTGCTGACCGAAAGTCCTTCTCCATGGCTACTCCGAACTCCTCCCACACCCGCTGTTTTGCCTCCTTCACGGCAGCGGCTGA
Organism: Cebidichthys violaceus; assembly: GCF_023349555.1. Lineage (NCBI taxonomy): Eukaryota > Metazoa > Chordata > Actinopteri > Perciformes > Stichaeidae > Cebidichthys > Cebidichthys violaceus. The sequence continues at coordinate 5,783,475 of NW_027176285.1, forward strand.
AGCCCTTCGGGTCTGTCGGTACCTTGCAACTGCCTCAGGAGTCCTCCGGGATAACATATCCCGGAAGGCCTCTTTCTTCAGTCGGACGGCTTCCCTGACCACCGGTGTCCACCAGGGTGTTCGAGGGTTACCGCCCCTTGAGGCACCTAAGACCTTGAGACCACAGCTCACCGCTGTAGCTTTGGCAATAGAAGCTTTGAACATCGTCCATTCCTGTTCGATGCCCCCAACCTCCACAGGGATGCTAGAAAAGCTCTGCCGGAGATGTGAGTTGAAGATCTTCCGGACAGAGGCCTCCTCCAGACATTCCCAGTTTGCCCACACTACCCGTTTGGGCTTACCAGGTCTGTCCAGAGTTTTCCCCCACCCTCTGACCCAACTCACAACCAGATGGTGATCAGTTGACAGCTCCGCCCCTCTCTTCACCCGAGTGTCCAAAACATACGGCCTCAGATCCGATGATACAATAACAAAATTGATTATCGACCTTCGGCCTAGGGTGCTCTGTTACCACGTACACTTATGAACATCCTTATGCTCGAACATGGTGTTCGTTAAGGACAATCCATGACTAGCACAGAAGTCCAACAACAAACGACCGCTCGGATTTAGATGAGGGAGGCCGTTCCTCCCAATCACGCATCTCCAGGTATCCCCATCATTGCCCACGTGCGCGTTGAAATCCCCCAGCAGAACTATGGAGTCCCCCACTGGAGCCCCATACAGGACTCCAGTCAGGGTCTCTAAGAAGGCCGAATACTCTGAACTGTTGTTCGGTGCATATGCACAGACAACAGTCAGAGTTTGCCCCCCCCATAACCAGCAGGTGTAGGGAGGAGACCCTCTACGCTGGGCAACTCCAGAGAAGAAAATAGGGTGGATAGGGGTTGGACTCAATTTCAGTGATGATACTAAATCAATACTACAAATTATTGTAGTTTGATGAATACAAACATGTTTTTCTCCAATATCCTTGCTTTCATTGAACAATAGTCAGAAACAAAAGTCCTCAAAAACAAGAACTTTGTGTAAAAATAAATAAATATATATTCAAATCTGGCTTTGTTTTGAATCCGTAACTATCTGATCAAACATTGAACAGTAGATCCGATTGCATGCGTGATGCCAACTTTCTGTTCCGGGCGGTAAAGAGTCAAACTGTTACGTAACTGGCATTACTTAAGAACGCCAGTTACGAAACAAAACCGTGGTAAAATGAGTCAACGTTAGCTTTGTTTCAGATGCGACATGAACAGCTATCTCCTGGGTGAAAGTCCTGTGTGTTTGTTTGACCCGTCCATCCTCCTTAGCGGACTATTTTGCTCTTCACACTATGTCAGTTGATTCTGTTGGTTTATTAATGACACAAACGGGTTTACATGGGCGCCTGCTGAATGTCATGCAGACGCTAATGGGTGCCTCTCTCAGTCTTTATTTGACGAGTTGGGTTTGCTGTAATATATTTCAAAAACCTTTGCGCGTTCTTAAGTCCTTTGAATTCCCTACACCTCAATCTGTTTCCGGGTCAGGAAAATAAATAAAATGAGTTGTCGGTAAACATTTTGTAAATTTGTCTAGTTTGAGTTTACTGTTTATGTTTCTTTATATATAAAATAACATATATGGGTCTTTTTAGGAGGCAGGGTTGCATAATTGCTTTTTTTTCAGTAGATCTCCACTAGAATTTAAAAATAAAGATTTATGGATTTGACATTAGCACATCTTGTGATGGAAGAAGTTAACGCTGTCTTGTAGCCTCGTCCCTTGTCAAGATTAATGTTCTTGATGTATGAAATCATGGCTAAGAAAACAAGCTCAGGGCTCTCTTTGGTTACAAAATGTAAAATCTTATTTTAATGAGTTTTAGGAGGAGGTTAACCTGTTTTCCTCTCTTCCTAAACTGTTTTGACTTCGCTTCTTGTTTGCAATAGAAACCGCCAATCAATAAAAAAGCTTCCTCTATCATGGAAACCTATTCGTGTTTTGTCCAGCAGTAGCCTTGATGATGGTCATTCTTGTCCCCTCTCTCCTCGTTACTATGGGAACAAGATGTCAATCGATGTGGCATCTCCATCTTCGTCTCCAACTGTCCTCTCCATCATAGCTTGGTAACCACAGAGACGGAGTGAGGTTTAAAAAAAAGAAAAATGTCAAGCTGTTTATGTCGAGGTTCAGATGGAGGTGCTGTCTGCTGCTGTGCCTTGCTCAAGGGAGACTAGAAGAGGAAGTAAGCAATGTTGGCAATAAGAGAAGGGAACAAGGGTGAAGGAAAGAGATGCAAGGGAGGAAGGAGAGGACGTAGGAAAAGAAGAAAGTAAAGGAGGAGGAAAGTAAGAAAAGCAAGAAGGAAGGAGGAAGCAGAGGAGTAAGACAGTAGGGGAGAAAGAACAAACAATAATATGAAAAAAACAAGGAGGAAGAGAAGGAAGGAGACATAGGAAAGGAATGAGAGGATTAAAGGAATAAAAAGAGGAGATAATTAAAGAAAAGAGGATAGGAAGAGAGACAAATAACAACAATGAAGTGAGGAAAGGTAGGAAAAGTGACGAAACGGATAGAAGAGAACAGGAACTGGAACTGAAGAGAAAGAACGAGGAGCGGTAAAGGGAAGGAAAGATGAATAGAAGGGGAAGGAAAGGGGGGGGAAGTGGAGGGAAAGACGGGAAGAGAGGTAAAGGAAAGAAAAGAGGGAGGTGAGGGAAGGAAAGAAGGGAGTAGAGGACAGAGAGCACGAATCATGTAACAAAACAGGACATGGGCCACTTCCTGAATGAGACCGTTGCATCACTTCCTCTCCCTGCGCAGCCACACGCTCACACTCACACGCACACACACACACACACACACACACACACACACACACACAGAGACACAGTGGGATTGTGGGTGTTAGACAGTTTAAGCAGCTTTAAAGGAGAAGATATAGAGACGTAATCTGACTTTTAATTCTTACTGTCTGATCTGTGTGTGTGTGTGTGTGTGTGTGTGTGTGTGTGTGTGTGTGTGTGTGTGTGTGTGTGTGTGTGTGTGTGTGTGATTACCCAGGATAATAACATGAATGTAGTTCAGTGAGTACAAGAAGCGTCTCTTTGCATTATATAAAATGAAAGTGAAATGAGATTGTTGTGCCTCATGTCTCATCTCTTATGTTACTCTCTGTCTTTTGTTTTATAATGCGATACATTAAGAAATGCTTGATATATATATATGGATTTAACTCAACTCCCTTATGTCCTTTCTGGTTTTAGTCATCTCTCAGTCTCTAGATTACTTTCCTCTCCTGATGTCTTCCCCCTAATCCTGTTGTTTTCTCATCTTCTCTCCTTGTTTCCTCTTCTGATGTCTTCTCTCAGATCCTATCGTATCCTCATCTTCTTTCCTTGTTTCCTCTCCTGATGTCTTCCCTCAGATCCTATTGTTTTCTCATCTTCTCTGCTTGTTTCCTCTCCTGATGTCTTCTCTCAGATCCTATTGTATCCTCATCTTCTTTCCTTGATTCCTCTCCTGATGTCTTCTCTCAGATCCTATTGTTTCCTCATCTTCTTTCCTTGCTTCCTCTCCTGATGTCTTCTCTCAGACCCTATTGTTTCCTCATCTTCTTTCCTTGCTTCCTCTCCTGATGTCTTCTCTAAGACCCTATTGTTTCCTCATGTTCTTTCCTTGTTTCCTCTCCTGATGTCTTCTCTCAGACCCTGTTGTTTCCTCATCTTCTTTCCTTGCTTCCTCTCTTGATGTCTTCTCTCAGACCCTATTGTTTCCTCATCTTCTTTCCTTGCTTCCTCTCTTGATGTCTTCTCTCAGACCTTATTGTGTCCTCATCTTCTTTCCTTGTTTCCTCTCCTGTCTTCCCTCTAATCTTATTGTTTTCTCCTCTTGACTCATCTCCTCTCCTGACGTCTTCCCTCTCTTTGAAATTCCCCGAAAGGCACCAACACCTACAACACGGCTGAGAGGCTGTAGATTTAGGATTTCAACATAGAGGTCTATGGTGATTGACTTCGAGCCAGCCTCGAGTGGCCATTTTGATGAACTGCAGTTTTTGGTACTTCCGTGTTGGCTTAATTTTTCAGACCTGTAGATTTCCGTTTTCCCCGAACACATTCTAAAAACAATGAAACGGTCAAACTCCCAGCGGAGAGAAAATGATCATCTTCAGTGCGGTCCGACTCTTCTCAGAGCGGCGTCAGAGGAACGGCAGCTTAATGTCTTTCTTGCAGCCGTGCTGGCGTCCGCTTGTTCCAAACCAGGAAAATTACAGGAAATTAACTTTTACGGCAGCAAAACTATAACGCCCGGAGAGAGTCTGGTTTGATTTTCATTTCCAGGTACAGCTCGGCTAAGTTTCATGTTGTTTCCAATAAATGTTGTCTTCAAGGCTGTTGTAGCTCATTACGGCTGCAGTCGTTTCCATGGGAGATGTAGTGTCTGAAATGTTCCCAGCGGGGAAGGTGTAAAACTGTTTGATTTACACCGCACAGTTTGGCTGAAAAAGAGTCTTCAGGGTACCTCCAGTGAATATACGGGTTAGAAAACCACCAGAGAGTCTCTTTTTCATATTGTGTAAAAAACTAAATGTTTTGATATTACCATTAACACAGAGCTCTTTCTAGTTGTTTTTTTTTTTGTTTTGATACATCTACTGCACTTCATTGAATCGTTATACAAAGCCACTGAGCATATGTTGACTTTTGATAATCATTTTAAATTCAAACGCTAAAAAACAATAGTTTTTAATTCATCATTTCCAGGAACATTTTGAGTTAACAGAAAAGTGTTTGATTTGAAGAAATCGGAAACAAATACCTAAACGGATGTGATGACAGTCAGAACTCTTTCTGATCAAAACACACTGTTTGACGAAACGGTGTGTGTGTGTGTGTGTGTGTGTGTGTGTGTGTGTGTGTGTGTGTGTGTGTGTGTGTGTGTGTGTGTGTGTGTGTGTGTCTGTGTGTGTGTTGGGGGATGGGGAAGGCCTACCGTTAATTATAGAGTTTGGTTTGGGACCAGATGAGAACAGTGGGCCTTAGAGCTCACACAGGTGTACACACACACATATGCTTGATGTTCTCGCAGCATGACCACTGTCCTCGTTTCTGTCAATCAGACACCATTTATTACCATCATCAACACGTGTGTGTGTGTGTGTGTGTGTGTGTGTGTGTGTGTGTGTGTGTGTGTGTGTGTGTGTGTGTGTGTTTGTAAAGGTTGTCAACATCCTTTTACATTACCTTATAAACACAACATTTTGGTTGAAAAAAGAACTTCACTGTGAATGGCTCTTTTGCATGTAACAGTTAGAGTATATTGGTGAACTTCATAAAACCCCAGAGTTGTTTTTTTCCCGTCATCATATCATTCATTCGTCAAGGCGGCAACGGAAGCTGTCAGAAAGCTCAGGCTCTGACCAGACAAACCGGTGACAACACTTGGTTTTCATACAGAGTTCGTAGCCATACCTATAAAAATGATTGCGGTGGGAGAGGAGGTGGATGGGTCAAACAAAAAACGGTCTTTCACCTATAGGAGGCCACTGTTCATGCCTTCATGCCTTTTTCGAAACCCCAGTTTTGTTGCGCAAACCTAACAAAGTATTTTATAATCTTTTCCTAAACCAAACTCAGTAGTTTTGTTGAAACTTTGAAAATGGAATTTTATTTTGAAAAGACAATGATTTTAGCAAGAATTCCAAAGATAAACTACTATTGGGTTCATCTGCTGTTCATGAGACCTCAAGGAAGCGATGTCTTTATGCAATCTATAACTTTGTGCAATATCATGTGGTAACTGCCGTAACACCTATGTGCGTGAGCAGGTAAATTCAGGGATTGTTCAGAAAGTGAAAATTGTTGCATTATTACACCTTTTAAAAAAAAAATCCTGTTTCTACCTGTCTGTTGTTATTTTTAACAGATGTCGAGACTAATACCGCTTATATTCAATTATTAATTTCTACAAAATGATGGTCACCTAAACTGTCCAGCGAATAAGTTATCTGTGAGTTCACCTCTTGGTATATTTGTGTAAGTCAGTGAAAACACACAAAGTACCAGAACTAAAAGCCAACAATTGATATTTGTTCTCCTCAATAGCTTCCTTACTCCGTGTTTCTGTAGCCATTATTATTTAAGACCAGACTAGTCAAGAACACCCTCAAACATACTTTTGAGCTACAAGTCACCCTTTTAATAGCAGTGTTTTATTTTTTTTATATAATATGCTGCAGGGACAAAATTATAAAAAAATATACAAACACAGTCATAGTCAAATATAATATAACCCTTTACCAGCTTGACTGGTCTTCATACACTCATAAACAAACAGATATCTCATTTTATACAGCATAAAAAGCGACCTAATGGTCATACTCGGGTACAGACCTGTTTTTGTCCACAGTGAGCACACACACGCACGCACGCACGCACGCACGCACACACACACACACACACACACACACACACACACACACACACACACGCACACACAGAGGGTAACTGTATTAATAGGAGTCTGTTTTGTGTCAAGCAGGTCTTAATAGGATCAGTATGAGAGACATGGAGCTGTCTGTCAGTCTAAGTTCATTAACTGATGATAGATGACCTGCACTGTATGTGTGTGTGAGTGTGTGTCAGATAGAGAGAGAGAGAGAGAGAGAGAGAGAGAGAGAGGTATGTATGCATGTGTGCTCTTAAGAGTGTGTTTTCCTGCTTGTGTGTAAATTCTCTCTCTACTGTAATTTATAGCCCTCAATCGGAGGCCTTATCAGGTGCAGGACACATGGACGCCTCCTTCTCTCCTCCTCCTCCACGTCTTTTAACTCTCTCCTCCTCTTCCTCTCCTCTCCTCCCTTCCAATCCCACTCCTCTTACTTTTCAATACTGAACGATGCTTTCTTTAATTGCGGTGCTCCTCTTCCTCTCCACCTTCACTTCCACTCCTCTGGCGTCTGGACCGGCTATCGTCAAACTCTCCTGCTCCACTTTCATTTAATTTTCTTCCCCTCTCTTCTCCTCTCCTGTTTTCAGGATTTTACAGGACAAACACAGTGTTAAAACATAGTAAAGTTTCTGTAAACCTAACCTGTTTAACTGAATGATGGAGAAGCATAAAATACAAAACCAACACAATTACCGCTTGAATATTGACGTTGCCCATTGAAATCTGGTTAAAACAAATCTTTATTCTCATAACACCAACATTTTGATTTCCATAGCCATACACACTATTAAGTCATGCATTACTTACTCAATTATTTTGTTTTCTTGTTGAATAATGTTATTAGGCTGATCATATTTGTTCCCTATATCCATCTGATCAAGTATGCTCTCCCTAAACTTAATCAATCCTGTGTGGTTCCCTAAATCTGAACAATCAAGTTTGTGTTCTTTAAATCCACTTGATCTAGTGTCTGTTCCTTAAATCCAGCTGATCATAATGTGAGTGTGCGTTTCTTAGATCCAGCCTATAAAGTCTATGCTCCTTCCATTAGATTGATTGACTGTGTTTCCTAAATTGGGCCGATTCAATTTTAAACCCAGTTGATTAATTGTGGTCCCCTAATTCCCAAAAATGTGTTCCCTAAAACCAAATGATCGATCCAATGTTTGTTCCTTATATTCGAATCAATTGCTGTAAGTTTGTGCTCCCTGAACCCAGTTGTTCGTCAGTCCACCTGGTCATTGAATAACCATTCCGTCAACCCAAACGACTGTTCAATACGTGATAATACTGACAAAGTGGATGTTCCCTAAATCCAATTTACCATTTTTGAGTAATCTTCACTAAACCTGCATACATTCTATTCTATTCTACAAATATGTAGCCCAAAGGTATTTTTGTTGAGGTAGCCACTTTTGGTTTTACTCCAAAAGGCTTTTTGTAGCTGAACCAGTTCATTACTATTGTGCTAGCACACACACACACACACACACACACACACACACACACACACACACACACACACACACACACACACTATAAGCTGACATTCCAAATGACTCGACAATGAATGTAAGCGGCTCACTATACACACTGACACAATGGAGAGCCTATTGAGGAGAGATTTGTACACTACAATGCATGAGATGACTGTGTGTGTGTGTGTATGTGTGGTGTGTGTGTGTGTGTGTGTGTGTTGTGTGTGTGTGTGCAGTGTAAGCGAGAGCTGCGTTTGCAAATTTCAGTCGACCTGGATGAACTGATGTGATCTACCTGTCATGTGCAAACTACGTCCCTTTTTCTCTCTCTGTCTATTGATGGCGATGTCAGTGTCTCTTGACCTCTGTACGTCTGTCTTTTCCAACAACCACCACGGTGGTTAAGGTTTGGTTAAGTTCAGACAATTGAAAATACTCGGTTCTGATTAGGAAAAGTTGATGGTTGTTGTTGGTAGGAAACGGGGTGCGAATCACTGGTCCCTGTGTCGCACGTTTTGTGTTTTGTACTTTCACATCTTTGCCCTAGTTGTAAGACAGCAGTGAACTATATTATTGTGTTAATTAAGGCTGATATATCTTAAAGGGGAAAGACATCTGGCAAAACTGTTCTTCATGCACTGATCAACTATGAGATTTTGGTCTATTTTGCTTCCCTTTTGCTTTCAGAATAGTGGAAAGAAAACATACAAAATACACATTAAGGTGTTTATTTTAATACTTTGTCTATTTGCTTCTGTAAATTTCTCCAAAATTCTCAGAAAGTTAGAATTAGATAATGCCTCAATTCAAGCAATGCATTACCGAAAACTACCATACAAAAAAAAGTGTCTTTTATGGTGACCCTATTCACTTGTGGTGTCTTCAAAATGTATGTATTATTACAGTATATCTTTAATGGATGTTCCCTTAGCCATTCCCATTTCCCTTCCTATCTATATTCTGTTCTAAGTTTTTACAGAGGGGTTTGTTCGTGTGTCAGTCAAAGCTTTCAAAGATTTTGAACCTGGCTTTGTCCAATGTTCAGATTTCTGTTCCGGAAATCAATGGAAATCAACAAATATTAAAGAAGATAATGCCTGCATACATGCATATTTATACATTTCAGAAAACTGTCAATATGAAAAGAAAAATTGCCTGATGTTAGTGATTTAGTATGAAGTATCATGGTTGTATTTTAGTTTTCAAAATATTCTATTCACCTGGCGTGTCTCCCCTGAACAGCTATTGGTTTACAATGTAACTATATCCAGAGATTCATTGTCCCCAGAGGATGAAGCCCACTGGCTTTGATGTTCCACTGACCTGTCTTCTAGTGCCATCATGTTGTTGACATGTATGGTCTTTAGTGCAATATATCATCAACTATTGGATGGATTGCCATGCAAATATATACAGACATTCATGGTCCCCAGAGGATGAAGCGCACTGACGCTGGTGATCCCCTTACTTTCCACCTTGAACCATTTTCAGGTCACCGGTGACGTCTCAGTCGGCAGGCTGACCTTTGACACACATAACATCGTGGATGCAGTGTAATGACAGAGGGGATTATTGGTCTGCAGGAGGCTGAAAGCACCATTACATTTCGCAAAGACACATTAAAGGCTCTACAGTCATAATCAATATTGTTAAATGACATGGATCATGGAGAGAGAATGATTTACCCTCCAGTAGTTGATTATAGACACTGCACAGTATTATTAAATGTAGTATTAAGTGTTGAAGGTGATGTGATGAAAGTGGTGATCACTCAAATGAGCCTTTCGGTGATTCAAATGTGGATTTGGGAAAGTTGTTTAAGTTAGCAGCCCCTGAGTACATGGTAACGGGTAAATAAAATAAAACTGCGATTTGAAACATCAAGTACAACAAATTACATCTTCGACTTTTCTCATTTTGTTGAATTTTTTTTTTTTTCCGATGCTTAACTGTTTTATTTGTCAGTAATGATGACGGCAGTGTTTTGCTGTACATCCTGATTTGTTGCTTGAAATCTGCTTCATCTTAAATGAACAAACTTACTTCATTACATGAAAGCATTGGATTTTCGGGTTCTTTTATTTTCTCAAAATGTGGTTTGAACAATTTCCTGCCAGATTATCAACTCTTAGTTCTACTTTCCCAAACTGTACTGCTATGTTGTGTCTTTTTCTTCCCTGTCTTCTAAATGTATCTTTTTTTCTTCATCTTACAGATATGGAGGAGAGAACAAGTGCAGGGTCATGGGCGAGTGGAAGTCGTTCTTCCAAGGTAACTACCAATAACCATACTTACTAATGATCATTATGTACTTTAATTACTGTTGCATGCAATTGATTTTAGCATTTTAAACATTACTATTATTGTAATTTTTTAAAGTTTCATTTAAAAGTGAAACCAACACTGAAGTGCCATAAACTTACATTTTTCCTAATGGTCATCAATTTGATTGAAAGAGAAATGTGATTTCATAAAAGTCTCTCTTGATTTATTACCTCAGTAAACATTGTAAACATGAGTTTATGTTCTCAATCTCTAGTTTCAAGTCTTCTTCAATACAGCATGATGTTCATTTAGTAAATTAAGGTCCATTTAGAGTCAAATAGATCATAAAGCAGAGTATGCTTTAGGGCGGGGCTACCTTGTGACTGACAGGTCTCTACCATGGCATTGTCTGGTCTGGGAGTTGGCCAACAAATGTCTGGTTCATCGTTCGGTTGTACTTATAATTAGAACAAACATAGCACTGTCTTGTGTCACGGCGACTACATCCACTTTTTATCCACTGTCTTTGGTCCCTTCAACCTCCATCCCTGTCAGTCTGTCACCAGGGCATAGCGTGGGAACGCTGTCACGTGAGTCTCGGAGGAAACACGTGTGAAACGTCTTGCTCCGGCCAGCTTTGCATTTCGCATTACAAATATTGCAGCCAGCGTTGTCTGCGTCCAGTTTTGAAAATCACACTCGCGACCTGTCCTTTGAAATGATTACTCTCATAACTAAATGTGCTGCTAGAGGTAATGACAGCTACGTATAATCAGGAAATGTAATGGTTGTCTCTCTCTTTTTTTCCAGAGTTATGCAGATGGATCCCAGTACATGGCGTCACATGACAGCCTCTCACCTCCGTACGCCATCTCCAGCCGGCTCACAGGTAGGCCACAGACTGAGTGTGTGTGTGTGTGTGTGTGTGTGTGTGTGTGTGTGTGTGTTTTGTGATTTTAGAATGCTCTGCTTTCTTTCCATCAACTTTGCACTCACCACTTTGCTGGGTTTTGATCCGAGAGTGTGTCTCTGTGTGTGTGTGTGTGTGTGTGTGTGTGTGTGTGTGTGTGTGTGTGTGTCTGTGTGTGTGTGTGTGTGTGTGTGTGTGTGTGAGTGTGAGAGAATTAGTGAACCACTATCGTACACTGGAGGAGACAGGTCATCTGGCGTGCAATTTCTCTCTCTCCCTTGGCCCGCTGTGTGGAAAACGCCAGGCAGTGTGTGCTCATTTACCCATGATGCTCTCTGCCTCTGGCTCTCTCCGATGTGGCGCCAGTTGTGAACAAATGGCCACTGACACAGATAATCTGCCTCTCTCTCTCTCTCACACACACACACACACACACACACACACACACACTCAGAGCTTAATTACCTTTGACTGGATGCATCAAATATGGAAGATGTCAGCTCTCAGCTATCTGACTCTACCTGCTCTCTTTCTGTCTCTCGCTCTGTCTCTCATTTGTTGGTTTTTAATCACCCTTTGTCTTGTGAGTCACTAGATGTTAAGCCTTCCATTCTGAAGCCACAAAGAGTTAACACAAGTGTGTTTAAGCTTTTGTTTTCTGCCGTGCTGTATTTTATGCAAAGACCGCTACTACTACCAATGCAGTGTATCGCCAAAAGACACCTTTGTTGTTTGTTGACACCTCAACAGCTATATGTGATTATTGAACATTTCATTCCATAACTCTGGCCATTAATGATGCTTGAGGTTCTTTAATGTTACATGCACAACAATTACAGTGAAGCACTAGTTGGCTATATTTCAAGAAAACCAGGCATATAGAATATACAAAATAAAATAAAATTGTACAAATGTATATACGTTTGCGGTATACAGTGATTGCAAGTGAATAAACTCAATGTAAACAGGGATGCAGTAATGTGTATATGTAATGATATGTGTAAATACACATACAGAGGTGTAAACATAATATATAATAGTATATATAAGGGTAATGTGACAATAGTGTGTGCGAGTTCAGCAGTCTTATGTCCCGTGGCATGAAGCTGTCCCTGAGCCCGGTTGGTGCTGGACCGAATGCTGCGGGACCGTCTGCCAAACAGCAGCAGGCAGGACAGTTTGTGTCTGGGGTGATCGGGGTCTCTGATAATCCTGTTGGCCTGCCTCCCTGCTCCGCTGGGTGTAGAGGTCCTCCATCGCTTGGCCGCTCAGTCCTGGTGATGGACCGAGCAGTTTTCACCGGGCTTTGCAGAGCCTCATGGTCGAGGGCGGTGCTACAGCCATACCAGTCGGTCAGGATGTTCTCAACAGCGCACCTGTAGAAGCTGCAGAGCATCCCGGGGTCCATGTTCAACCCCCTCAGTCTGTGGATGAAGAGAAGCCGCTGTCTTACGGTTTCTGCGATGGGGTCGGTGTGGTGAGTCCAGGTCTGGTCCTCCTCTATGTAGGCCGTCTATTCGACGTGTGTCGTCAGCAAACTAAATGATGGTGATGGAGCTCTTAGTTGTTATACAGTCGTAACATGCTGCTACAAAGGCCCTCGCCTTTCTGGTTTAAGGCTTTCCACCAGATTTAAGGAAACCGGATGAAGGGTTTTGTCTGTGTTTTGGGTCAGCCTTAAGGTGTTGGATGAGCTTGAGGTCAGGGCTTTGTGCATATTGGTAAAGTCCTTCCACATCGAAGTGGGTGAACTACATCACAATGTTGGAAGCATGCAATGTTTAAAATGTAATTTTTTGCTGTAGCAGTCATTGGAACTAAGGGTTTGAGACTGAAACTAAAGGGCCCCAGTCCAGGCATTACTTTTGCGTTGTTACTCTAAAATTTTAAGCTTCAGAGGAAATGTTTGCCAATACGTGTTAAGCCCAATCGTGTGTGTGCAAGTGAGAGTTCTCTTTGAAAGCATCTGGTTCCCATTTAAATCTACTCAAGCAAAACTAAAAACTTTCGTAAGTATTGAGCTAATTCTCGTCAGTTAGTTGTGAACGCACACTGCGGCTAATACGGAAATGTATACATATGAGTCAAATAAAACAAAAGAAAAGGGATGCAAAACGTGGGCCTTCGCGGGGATGATCCAGTGTGGGCGCGATGTGTTGTGACAGTGTTGTGATCACGGCATGTAGCTGCGGAGGCAGAGAGGGACGAGGCGACGCAGAGTCGGAAATGGAAATATTGTATTCTTCATCTTGCACGCGGGAGCCGCAATTTACTTTGATAATGATAACACTAAGAGACAGAGACAGCCAGGGATGTGGAACACACACACAAACACACACACACACACACACACACACACACATCCTCTTCACTTTCTACCCGTGACTGTTCTGATCAGGGTAAATCCAATTGTCTTCCGTGTCTGTTGGCTTTTCCCTCTCTTTTTGCACGTCCTGATGGAAAATGTGTAGCGTTTCAGTAGCAATGCTAAAACCACAGAGCCCTCATTGATATCTGTGATTGTTTGTTCGTAGTGCTAGAGAGCGACTCTGATGCTCTTCTTTCCACAAATGTTGGCCACACAAATGGTTTTTAGTGCGCGCCCTGACTTGACTTTTTTCCAGTGTTGACTGTCTCAAGCCGTTGCGCTAAAGAACATTCTAAAAAAAAGATGTTATCCTCTCTAACCGGACAAATTGCACTCTGACTAGTTGGTTGAGTTAGTTGGTAGATGCATTACCATGAGGTCACCATGAGGTTTTTTTTGTATTTGTATATAGAGCATCATTGGTCATTCAGGTTTTGCTAGGTGGTTGCTAAATGGTTGGTTGGGCATCGCTTTACGATACAATGGTAGCACTTCTATGCTACGCTAGCTACTGAAGGTACACTGCTAGTATACATATGCTGCTTTAGCTTTTTTAAACAGTGTATACCTACCCAGCTTTACAGGGACAGCGTTGTTTATTGTCTTCTCTCTCGGTCGCCAGGTGATGTGGTGGTTCACTTTTACACTGTGATCTGTAGCTTTAGCTTCTATCTTTATCTATTTAACTTGTTGTCTACTGAATCAGTTTGACATCATGGATTTATCCTTCAAACGCTTGTTGTTGACCCTTCTGTCTCTTAAGTTTAAATATATTTTTTAATATATATTTTTTAAACACATTTTATTGTTTTGGTCGCGTGTCGTAGGCTGAAATGAACTCAAACTAAAAAGAAGAAAGAAACACGGCAGAGTTTAATGAACCCAACCTGAACATGTTGAGTGTGAACGCAGCCTCTCTCTCTTTCTCTCTCTCTCTCTCTCTCTCTGTCTCTCTCCCTCTCTCTCTCTCTCTCTCTCTCTCTCTCTCTCTCTCTCTCTCTCTCTCTCTCTCTCTCTCTCTCTCCCTCTCTCCTCTCTCTCTCTAACCTTGTCTGTCTTTCTTAACCCCCCCACCATCAGATTAGAGTGATGTTATGCTCTAGATAATCAGCGAAAGGATTAGTGTCATCTCAGCGACCCCACTAGATTAATCTGCCGACACACACACACAGTCTCTCTCACACACACACACACACACACACACACACACACACACACACACACACACACATACACAGAAAAGCAATCAGAAGATGTGTGTGTGTGTTTTGTGTGGAAATGTGTTGAAATGTGAACCTGCACTTAAATATATGTTTATATAAGTGCACATACTGTGTGGATGCTTGTGTCTGTGTGATGCATAAACGTGTGTGTGTGTGTGTGTGATGCAATTTGTGTTGTGTGTGTTTTAATGATTATTGGGTCTGTGAGTGAATTTGTGACGCCAACTTCTGTGTGTATGGGTTTGCGGTGGTGTGTGTGTGTTTCTGTGAACGTTGGGTTACTGTGTCAGTATCTGAGTGTGTGATGTAAGCTTCTTAATGAATGTGGTTTCATGTGGATAAATGTACAGGCGTGTGTTCTTTGTGTAAATGAGTGTATTTGCACATGTACTTGTTTGTGTATCGCCATGTGTATTTATGTTCATTTGGTCTTCTGTCGTGTGTGTACCTGAGTATGCAGTTCTGGCTTTCATGTTCATATATGTATGTAGTTATGTCTGTCTGTCTGCTGTGTGGATGTGTGTTTTTATTGAATTTGTCTGTCTTTGTATCAGTTTGTGTGATGCCGGCATATGTATACGTACTGTATATGTATGTATATATGTATGTATGTATCTATGAATTAGGATGCATGTCTATCTGTTTGTATGTGTGTGTGTGTGTGTGTGTGTGTGTGTGTGTGTGTGTGTGTGTGTGCTCATGTGTGTGTTTTTGTGTGAATGAGTGTAATCGTGCTCTTTGACTTGTGTGTGTTACAGTTTGTGCGTAAATGTCGAGGTGTTGAGTGATTCTGGCTTTCATGTGGTTACACAGTATGTGTGAGTGTTTATATCTACCTGTGTGTAGTTGCTTTGCAGAGCAGGTGCACCACCATAAACCCCCCTCCACCCCCCCTCCTTCGTAACTGTCACCTACATAGTAAATGAGAGGCTCGGTGGTTTCAGCCGGTAAGCACATTCTGTTCTGTTATAAATAAACGATCTGATGTGGCTTCAGTCTGATCCTGATGCGCAGCGGCTTCGTGCTACCAGCTTCTAGTGCTTTCATTCTGTCATTTCAAAAACCTGATTCGTCCAACAAAACATGACAGAACATGGAGTGATGTTACCACAGAAGTTGCTCTGCGGCACACTCTTCACAGTTTTGGGGTTTGGCCTCAGTTCTTGACTGGTTGTCAGCAAGCAATTTGTATTATTCTGCAGATCAGAAGACAGATTTTCTCTGTGCATGCAGTATGCATTTAATCCTAGGGGGAAGTGTTGGCTTAGCTCCATCAAAGCTAAAACCAACAGCCATGCTAGCACTTACAGTGGGGCTATACGGGATATTTAGCAGAGTGGTGCTTTGAGCTCAATGTGAACATCAGCCCGCTAATGTTAATATTGTTTAATGAGTTAGCATGCAAAAATGGTCATGTAGCACTAAACGCAAAGGACTGCAAGGTATTTGGTCATAAACTGAAATCTTGGACGGATTGAAATCCCGATGATGGCGTTGGATGAAACGGATCACCAAATATATTAGAAAATCATCCTCTGGGGATATGAATGTCTGAACCAAATGTCAGGGCAATCCGTGCAATACTTGTTGACACCATGAGTGAGCTGTTGCTTTTGATGAACACTAAGTTTTAAGGTCACAATTTACAGTTACACTGAAATAACATTTCACTGAATACATTTGACCTTGAAGACAAATAAAATAAAAACAAATGTATACAATTGCCACTGAAAACCTGTCTCAAACGTTGTTATTAATAACTGTTTTAATACATTGTTGTATATTATAAAAACAGCATTAAACAGAAGCTCACAGTAGATAAAGAACTGGTATGAACATGATGAATCTGGCTCCCTCCTCCTTGTCCTCGTTGTTTTTGTAGAAATGTAGTGAGTCAGCCGTCTGTCTCACCTCTGTGTGACCTTATTAATGAGTGTTGAGCCACGAGGCTGGACCCCCTCTGAGGAGGTCACATCTGGACACTTTA
>NW_027176285.1:5805140-5810140 GCF_023349555.1 Cebidichthys violaceus
AAAAACAGATGCACAGGGAAACTAAGAGAAAGAAAGAGAGAGAGAGAGAGAGAGCGAGAGAGAGAGAGAAAGACTGTTTTCTGAAACGAAGCCAACTGATAATTAATGCCTCTGACATCATGGTGCTCTAATTAAGCCTGGCATTCATTAAGCCAAGTAAGGGGGGGTGTTCGTTAGTGGCTTTTTTTTTAGAAGGGGGGATTTGTTAAATCTTCATTGTTACTCTTCTTCGACAATAGAGAAAGAGAGATGGAAGGAACAACAAAAAGAGACAGGTGAGGAGAGACATGGGGCAGTATTACAAGATCTTCTGGTGATGTAATATCTTCTGGCAGCCATGTTGAAGGTCCTCCGCTCGTGTGCAACAGTAGCTGTGATCAACTGATTGTCTGTCCAACTCTCTAAGTTGTCCATCTCAACAGAACTGAACAGATTTCTGACTAAAAACGAATCATTTCAGCAGTGATTCATCTCCATCCTTAGGTGTCGCCTACGTTATCAAGAGATAACGTCTACGTTATCAAGAGATATCAAGAGATATCAAGAGGTAGTTGTTAAGCAATAAGCTAGCTAATACGCTGTAAAGGTTTAGCTTGTGTTTGTCGAGCTGATTTTCTAGTTTCAACACAGAGCTCAGACTAGATGCCTGTAAACACTGGTTTAATTTGTTCTGAAGTAGCTTAGCTTAAGCACCGGACTAAGCTAGCTAGAGCTACGCAACGAGAGATTAGAAAAATAACGTTATATGGAAAACAACCAAAGGAACTTTGACAGAAAGTTTAGTGCTAAAGGAACTGGGTCTATAAAGGGTAGATCCAAAAGAGCTGTCGATAAAGGAGTAAAGGTAGCTGTAGAAACGACTAGCGCTAAAGGAAAAGTCCTAATGGGGTAAGTGTGGAATGGCAGAAGCTAAACAGTTAAAGGACAAGGACTAACAGTGTTAGGACGTCTCCTAGAGCAGGTTGTTCTCATCACTGTTCGTACTTATACCTAAGAAAACTATAAGTACCGCTATAATTTGTACATAATGCACGTCATTGAGAGCCAGGACGTGCATGGTTGCCGCTGAGGAAGTCATGTGACATAGCATAAAGAGCAACAAAGACCGCTTAGAGAGGAGGTCTTGTGGTATGCATGGGTCAAACAAACACAGGACTTTCACCCAGGAGATCGAAACAAGAGAGACAAAATCAAAAGTCAACATAGACTTCTCGTTCCTTCTTTTTGTGACATAGCTCACATACTTAGCTCCACCTACATAAGTTACCGAACAAATGTTGATTATTTTATGTAACCGAAAGCCCAATCTTTCTCTAAACCCAACAACTAAACAATAATGAAATAACTTTCGTAAGAAACAATTCTTTTCAACTGTTGTGTGATGTGTATGTATGTACATGTACTGTATATGTAAGGTGACTGGAATAGATTTATACTGCGCGTTATTGGCCCGTCAGAAGGTCAGAAGTCCAGTCCCCAGACCAGGACAGGCTAATTTAGATCTGGGACAAAGGTAGGAAGTAATTAAGAAATGAATACAGAGAATAAGAAACGGAGAATAAGAAACGTCACACCGGGTTGAGAAAGAAAAAAGACAACTCAAGGCAAAGAAACTAAAACTAAATTAAAATAGGGAAAAATTGAGGAATTTAATGAGCATTGAAGAAAGGAAGCGTGAAGTTATCTTTCTGGGAAATGAAAGGAAAGAAAAACGGTCAGTAAACAACGGTGTTAGAGTGGCAAAGAGGGAAAATGAACAAGGTGTAAAACAAAAAGTAAAGTTTGGGATCCCTGTCCATTTTTTTGATCGGAGGATTTTCTGATAGCTAATTAGACATGGAGGGCCAGCCATCGACAGCTGCATTCATCATCATAAAACGTAATAATTAATGACATTCCAACAAAGAGAAATATGCAAATGAGCTCATTTCATTAGCATTTTCATATTCAGCTCCCATAATGCTTTTGCTGACAAGGTTGTAATTAATGAAAATTCATGTCTCTTAGCCGAGGTCTAGATTGAATCGCATTCATTCTCAATCCCCCAAATGAGGAGTAAAAAAAAAAAAACACGACGGGGATCACTGCCAAGTTTTTAGGGAGACGAGAGGGAGGGTTGAGAGACATGGATAGAGAGAGACGAGAAGAGTTACAGAGAGGGAGAGAGAGAGAGAGAGAGAGAGAGAGAGAAAATGAGATGGAGGAAGGCAGATGGCGAGAGATGAAAGGAAGACAGGCAGAGAGAGAGAGAGAGAGAGAGAGAGAGAGAGAGAGAGACAAACCGAGAGGAGTAGAGAAAGAGAGACAAGGA
The DNA here is from genome assembly GCF_023349555.1 of Cebidichthys violaceus. Lineage (NCBI taxonomy): Eukaryota > Metazoa > Chordata > Actinopteri > Perciformes > Stichaeidae > Cebidichthys > Cebidichthys violaceus. The sequence goes on from NW_027176285.1 coordinate 5,807,452, forward strand.
ACACAAACGGAGAGCAACACTGCTGCAGATAGTTTTAGAACAATGTTGCACGGCGAGATGAAAAGAGAGATGGATAGAGAAAGAAAGGATACGGTAGAAATCATGAATGGAGAGAGGGATGGAAAAGGAAGATGGGCAGAGTGACACCAAAAGTACTATTACTGATGTGAAATCACAGCTTACTAGGCGGAATTAAGAGTGGAGATGTCAGCTGCTAGCTAGCTAACTTCGTATAAAAAATAATTGTAATACAGAAATGACGACGAGCCTGAATGCAAATTGTGCAGCCGTACCAGTCGTTGTAAGTCCTGGGACGTAACTTAACTGCTGAGTCTTCCTCGTAGCTCTTATGTCGTAGCTTTTCATCAAGGGAAACCTTAGTGTCATTTTATTGAATTGGTCAATTCTTCTCTCTGGTCCACACACACACACACACACACACACACACACACACACACACACACACACACACACACACACACACACACTGTATGGGTTTTGTCAGGTGCTATTTGTAGTTTTGCTTATTGCGGTTAAATCGTTGGTGGCAGCATTACAGCGATGCTGCACCTGCACTGCAGGAATACAAATTTAAAAAAAGCATGTGTCACAATGTCTTTTTTTGTGATTCAATTTTATTGATTTACAAGATATGCATTGGAAATCAACAGCAAGCCATATAAAAATAAGACAAACACTGAAATGAAAAAATATATATAATATGTGTGTGTGTGTATATATATATATATATATATATATATACATATATTGTACTTTATTTGACTTGAACATTTTTGTGTGTGTGTGTGTGTGTGTGTGTGTGTGTGTGTGTGTGTGTGTGTGTGTCTTGCAGAAGATACTGACATAGCAGTGTCTGTGGTTTGGCACCTGAACACAGCTAATAGTGATGTTTTGCACTTCACTCTGCAGCAGCTTGTTATTGTCTTCAGCTTCTGTAATAACAATATTCAACTGTGCGGTGTCAGTTTAATCCGTAGCACTGCTGCTGATGTCCTGGAGGTGTCGTGGTAAACATGTGATTGTTGTGTCCATCACTCTGGAGAACTTCCATAAGTGATCAAGTTTGATGGTTGCTCAGCTTTAATTGTCTTCTGTCCTTGATTGCATTTACCGATATTAAAGGAGTCCTGTCATGCTCATTTTCATGTTCAATCTTGTATTTTGGGTTTCCACTAGAACATGGTTTAATAATGTTTAAAAAAAACACAATTTTTCTCTTACTGTCTGTCTGAACACACCTGTATTCATCTTGTGTCTGAAACGCTCCGTTTTAGTGCCTGTCTTAAGCCTTTGCCCGAAAAAAACTGTTTGCTCTGAATGGTCTGGGTTTTCCGTACTTCTGGTTGAACTTTCGCTGTCTTCACAGCATCACTGCAGCTGGGGACTCACTGTGTGTGTCACCTATAGTTGTGACATCACAACCTTATGGTTGGATGGTTTTCCTGATGTCTTGTGCATTTCCCCGTGGATTTATATAGCACCAAAACATGCTTTATAATTAAAACAGACATGGGAGTCTTACTGTCTACAATATGAGACCTTAAAGGCAATTTTTTTTTTTTGTAACTAGGTGAAGGTTTCGGTGAGGTTGTCAGTCAAGACTGTCATGTGTTCTTTAAAAAGAACATTATGTAGGCTAGCATGTGTAAGTGTGGAAAAACCCACAGGTAGCAGATGTATGAAAATAAGTCACATTTACCTTGTTACATGTAATCAAGTTCCTTTTTTTAATTTTTGGACTTTAGTTTTAATGTTTTAATGTTCATATTTACATTACAAGGACATTTCGTGTTTTTTCTGCTAATGTAAATATCAGAATCATACTGTTCTAACTGCGTCTTAGTGACGGTAAACATTGGGCATTGCCAAGTAATTGTTCTCTTCTATTCTGTTATTATTATATAGAGAGCAACTTTATTATACTAACAACTGACTGTGGTACCTTTTATAGTGTCCATTTGAAGCATAATGCATTCACTTGAGAAAACAAAATGATTGTCTCAGGAGTATGAGATGAAGTAGCGAGGGAACAAAAACAAAGAGAAGGTATAAGGTATCTTAATTCAGAAAAACAGAGCCCATCTCTTTTTCTTCCCACCAAAACTTTTCTCGTAATTACAGAGATAATCTCCTTAATTGAGAGAAACAGAGCAGATGTTTAAACTTTTTTTTCCATGAAAACTTTTCGCATAGTTCTGAGATAATAATCTTATTAATGTAGTTTCTTTTTTAATTTATTTTTTTCTCAAACGCTTCTGTATCATTGCAAAGTTGTTATTTGCCCAAAGAAAAAAGAGAGATTTGCAATGGATTTGAATGCACTTTTTATGAAGGGGCATGTCAGAATTTAAACATGGAAACTTGCACATTATAAGTCTCTTTGAGTATCTTAAAAAGGGCTCTGTATTACAGATATTAAAATACAAACAGCAGCAGTACTGTCAGGTTTAAATCCAGATAACAGACAAAGAGAGAGAAAGAGAGGGAGAGTGCACATTAATCCATAGGAAGAATAAAACTGCAGATTAGATGGTTTTGTTCAGGTTAAAGCAGGATAATCTCTGCAAAGTGCTGCCTGTGTGTCGGCTTCAACCTCCCGATAATGTGTGTTTAAAGTAGGGGAGATAGTCCAAAACACGTTAAATACACTGCCAAAGCCAATGCTCTG